>NC_091463.1:16338814-16686314 GCF_027789765.1 Dendropsophus ebraccatus | reverse complement strand
CACACACACACACATGCATACAGATATATAACACACACACATACACACAGCCACCAGTTCTCTGTGTGTTTCTCGCTCTCATCATGTGCGGCAAGCTTCCCCCTGCAATCCTCCATTAGCTACGGATGCCTCATAGTGTAGGAGGGAGCGGAGTAGCTGAGTGGTTTGTTATGCTGCAGCCCTGAAGTCTTTATATCTGTTCAGGACATTATAGCGCAGTGCTGTATAGTCATCCATGTATGATGATTGTGTGACCGCTCCATCCCTGCTCTCCTTGGTACAGAATGTAGCTGGTGTATACTACACTGTATACTCTTATTCCCATTGTATCTGGAGATATCACCAGTGAACATATGTCCAGTATTATGGCAATCTGCTGTAAAGTGACAGCTCATGCTGATGTTTATAGGAACTGTTATCACTGTCATGCTGCCCGAACAACAAGTAATTGAAGTGGTCCTTGGCTGCTTCTCCCAACCTCACCAGTCCTAATTAAGAGATCTCTCCCTGTTTAGGTCTAGAAAGACATCTGTCAATCACAATCCTAATAAATCATAGTTCGGGCAGCATGAAAACGATGACAGGTTTCCTTGAAGGGAGGTCCGGACTTAGATTTCTTTTCCCCATTACAGCTATAGACTGGTCTATGGTAGCCACCATCACTATCATGTACTCTGTTTTATACTAGAGTTTGCTGACAGGCCTCATGTATTACCGCCCAGAGGACCCCATCAATTACCTAGAACTGTGTCTGCAAAGGGTCCGGGATTTAGGGGGTCCGGAGAAGGTGCAGTGGGACACGTTTCTCAGTCGGAATTTGCCTCCTATCAATGGAAATCAGGGAAAGAAAAGCACACAAAAGTCAGGTAGGTATAGGACCTCATTCACACATCTTTATCAGAAACCTATAGAGCCGCATACTATATAGGGCTGTATACCATGCCTCATGCTGCATGATTTTTTTTCCACTTCCAGAGGGGCCACACATGCATCGCTATGAGCGTCTGCCTCCTATCCAGTCCCAGTTTTCAATTGACAGCGACTCCGACATGACAGAATCTTCAGGGCTTATCCAAGAATACGACGTCTTTGACCCCAATAGACCTCGGCCCAAAATCATCTTTGTCATTGGTAAGAACTGATGCCAGGGATTATCATCACGGATTACTTTGGATTTCTGTATTAAAATGTCATATTAGACACAACTCAGATGGTCCTAATGCCCTGAATGAGACCCCTATGTCCAGATACAAAGGTGCTGCAGGACTCCATCCGTATTACCAAGCAAGGCCCGGACTGACCTGCGGTTAAACGGGCCTTGCGTTTGTAATACAGATGCATATATATATATATATATATATATATATATATATATATATATACGTATCCATTCATGTGAAGACATCCTTACCCATAAACCCTTTTAGTAACCCCTGATTATTTTGCTCCTGGTTGTATTTCTAGGTGGCCCGGGCAGCGGTAAGGGGACGCAGAGCACAAAGATGGCCTCTCACTTTGGTTTCAACTGTATTTCCGTCGGCGAGATCTTACGCAAGCAGCTAATCCATCATGCCACCAGTGACCGCAAGTGGGAATTGATCGCTCAGATCATCTCTAAAGGGGAACTTGCTCCGCCGGTATGTCCGATTTTTCTGATTATTGCCACATTCATAGCTGACATCATGATGAACTGTGTGTCTGCAGTAGAGGGGCACTACTCCTGCTGTGTAATATCCTAACAATGCATTCTATCCCCTAACCTGTGGTTCTCCATCTAATCCAAAAGCACAATTAATTCCCTACTTGTTATTATGTATTCAGTCTCCTTCCCCCAGTTCTGAGCTGCTGCTTTCTGCTGAAGACAAGAACACTGTTTGTAATCTTTTCTCTCCCTCTCCTTCCCCCTCCCTTCTGAGACGGCTGATTTAAACAAGTCTCTGGCAGGCTTTATCTGCTACTATGTAGCTTATTTCTAATGCTGGCATTACAAAGTTACAGATAGGGACTTGTCAGCTGTCTCGGAAGGGAGGGGGAGATGAAGAGAAAAGAACGATGCACGGGAGAGAGTTTGTTGTCTTGGTGTTTTGGTTGGTCTCCCCGTTGGGTCAGCTGATGTGGAGGTGTGGTAGCTGTGTGAGTCTAAGGTCACTTGGGCATTTGTCACAGTAGCCTGGAGTGGTAAAGGACCCACCCCGGGCAGTCTTGCAGCCTCACTAGCTCACAAAGGAGTTTAACCCAAGTATTCAGGTGTGTGTGCAGGTGCTTTAGTAAAAGTCCAGTGCTTTAGAAAACCATACAGTTTACTTAGGAGAACGTAGTGCAATACAAAGGAATACTGGTAGCAACAATACAGTCCAGTACAATACAGTAGTTACAATCTTGTAAGACTCAGGGGCTTGTAATTGAGGTAGAGACCAGGTGCTATTAGTAAGAAGGTGCTTTGTAGTAGAAAGAGTAGAGGAGAGGGGTTGCCAGAGGGGCCCTGCCCAATGTAGAAATGTACTCTGCCGGAACAGTAGAGGTGTGTAGAAAAAGAGAATAGAGAATACTCATACTCACGGATGACTTTCCTAGTCTTGACCGCCTTATGCTCCCTAGTTTCAAGCTACCCGTCCTAGGTGGGTAATACGAGCCCCAGGCCTTGTTATCTGGGTTGAGCAGACTCCTGAGACTTCCCAGTTGTCCTGCACTGCGCAGTGGAATATGTAGACGCTCCATATCTTTGTTCCACTGGGGTCAGTGCCTATGACTCTGGAGGTAACTGCCCTGCACTTTTCAGAGAGATTCACGGCGTGGGCAAGGTGATCCCTGTTAGGCTTTTCTCCCCCTGTAAAAGCTTAGCACTGCATAGCGGTTCTAGTGCTCATAAGAAGTTACTTGTCTGGTTCTTTTAACGGTGTCCCTGTTAGAAGACCTGGCCTAAGCCAGGCCCTGGCTTAGTTTCTTCAGAGACCTGTTTGTCTAGCTCCTTCTCTCACTGAAACTCACTCCACCCACCAGGAACTCGGTCCTAACCTTAGGGATCTATCTAACCCTGGCTGTGATTGGTGGGCTGTGTGTGCGTAGACAAGAGAGTGAAAGAGATAGGTTAGAGAAAGGAGGGAAAGCACCTGCACCTGTGAGTGGTCAGGAAGGCAACACATGACATAAAACAGTTAACCCCTGGAAGACTTCAGCTGTGCATAAGATAGGTTACATGAAAACACAGTAGTGACACCAGGTAGGAAAAAAATATAAGTACAGCAGACACCTCATCCCATTTGTGTGAACCCGAGAGAGTTACCTTACTCAGCAATAAGACTTAGGGGCCCATACTGGG
Source organism: Dendropsophus ebraccatus (assembly GCF_027789765.1). Classification (NCBI taxonomy): domain Eukaryota; kingdom Metazoa; phylum Chordata; class Amphibia; order Anura; family Hylidae; genus Dendropsophus; species Dendropsophus ebraccatus. Next base: position 16,682,995 of record NC_091463.1, on the reverse strand, counting down.
TCAGTACAAAAGCTCACACACAGATTTCTGTATGTTCAGCAGAAAGCAGCAGCTCAGAACTAGGGGAAGGAGACTGAATTTTTAGTCTCACCATGGGCAGCAACAAATGAAAAATTATGTTTGACTATGTTTGACCCCTTTAACTCTCCACACCCCTTACATATGTAAAGATCATTGTAACAGTGCAGCAGAAAGCAGCAGCTCAAAACTAGGGGAAGGAGTCGGAAAAGATAGTAACAAGTATGAAGGGAATTTTTAGTCTCACCATGGGCAGCAACATATAAAAAATTATGTTTCAATAGACTACCCCTTTAACTCTCCACACCCCTTACATATGTAAGATCATTGTAACAGAGCTCAGGAACTGAGTCACGAGCAATGTTTTCACTGTGCAGCTGCTAGTACCGTACACTTTCCCATTCAATGAATACTGGTTTGACGTAAGGACTTATAGCCATTGTTCATACTGTCACAAAAGAGGCACAGCGGATTTTACATCCCCCCCCCCTCCCCGCTGCATTGTCATTGAAATGTTCTCGTAAGGAATGGCAATGGGACCCGGGCATGTGGGTGGCCTCCCAGTGATGACGTCTTATCAGATGGGTGAGGTACTATCATTACATAATCCCCCATAGAGAGTCTATAGGATTAGACGAGGACTGGGGAGTGTGTTAATGTGGTGGCAAGGTCCGCGGCTATCACCAGGAACCACACTGACTAACATACATTAGGGGCCATTTAAGAGCTTTCAGAGTGTCACTTGTAATAAATATGATCCAATTTCACCAGCCTGCGGTAAGAGCTGGTCGTGCGCTCATGGCCTGGCCCATCCGTTTATCTGTCCCCATAAAGATAATTGCGTTAAATAATACATTTTGGGATTATATATTTATGGCTTTGAAGTTAAATTGAGTTATAGCCGAGTCTGCCGAGTCATAATCAGCCTATACCCGGGCCTCTTCTGGACTATTTTATTAAATAATGGCGCTGTTTACCCCCTCCGAAAATTATCGTTTTAAAAATGGTACGTCCCGGATTGTAAATGCACTTCTCTTATCGTCCAAAAGGCACTCAAGGGGCTCGGCTGCCCTGTGCCATGCCATGTAGCAGCTAAGCTTTAGTGAATGCTTAATGCTGGGTTATAGGAACGAGCAGAAAGAGGTGTTACGGTTCCCCTGCTGGCGGATAGGAGGTATGGCAGCCATGAGCTAAAGGTATCGTACGGGGAATAAGAAGATTGGGCTTGGATTGATATCATCTATAAGGCTAAAGCAGAAGAAGGGAACCTTGGTGCTCCAACTGTTGCAAAACTACAACTCCTATCATGCCTGGACAGCCAAAGCTTTAGCTAGGCCTCACTTGAAGTGTGTTGTGAGCCTCCAGGGGTGTTTTGTCGGAGGATCGGCCAGTCACCTGCTAGATGGTGAAGTGTGACGCCACGCCCGAGGTGGTTGGCCGAGATACAGCCGGACCTTGAGGCATTAATTCGTGACGCCAGTGCTGGCTAGGCACACAGGTGTGCTGGCACCCCTGCTTTTATTTTATGAGGCCGGTTGTACCTTTTTCCCCTGTGATCAATGTCCTGCCGGGCTGCTATGGGGTCCCTTGGGTTAGTGTAATCACGGATGGCCAGATTGGTGTAGTGACCCTCCCAGACTATCGGACCTGCCACCCACAGAAAGGGCAAGTGTCCCAAGGTTAGGTAATGTACTGTGTCGGTGCAAGGCGAAGGATCACAAAGTCTTGTTATCATAAATAAGCCTGGTTTACTAGAAAAGTACGTGCTTGCAACAGGTTACACAATTATGATGTTCCTCTTGATAAAACACTTGATAATACTTGTAGACCAATACTTGACTATACAGCAACTGAGTGTGAGATAGGAATGTAAGGTAGGATACAGTCGTGCTGACTGTGTAGTGTATTGAGTGATACAAAGAAGCAGAGTAGCAGAGAGGAGGATATCATGAGAGTCTCAACCCAAATAGTACTGTGCTCTGCCGGGATGTTGGAGGATGAGGGAGAATAATACTTAGAAGAAGAAGAGAATACTTGTGCCCGTGTATTGACCTGTTAGTCTTCACACCACCTGATGCCCACTAGATTCGGCTCAACCGTCCTATGGACCCCAGACCTTGTTAACTTAGGCTTAAAGAGGATGTACGACCAGGTACATCCTCTTTAATCTGAACCCACGGATCGAACGGCACCGTCATGGGGAAGCTGGTGCCGCAAACCGTTTTTCGGACCGCGGCCCGGTTCCCGTGCACGGGGCTGTTCTCTTCTCCGGAATCGGCCGGTGCTCAAGCACTGGAGGTAGGCCGGCCTGCCCCCAGTGGGAGGGAATTCCCTCCCCTGTATGACGCGGCTCCTTTAGAATGAATGGAGCCGCGTCATACAGGGGAGGGAATTCCCTCCCACTGGGGCGGGCCGGCCTAACTCCAGTGCTTGAGCACCGGCCAGTTCCGGTGCATAGAACGGCGCCGTGCACGGGAACCAGGCCGCGGTGCAAAAAACGGACCGCGGCATCGGCTTCCCTGTGACGGCGCAGTTCGATCCGTGGGTTCAGATTAAAGAGGATGTACCTGGTGGTACATCCTCTTTAACTAGGCTTTACGCAACTTTACTCTATCCGGATCAGTTCCTAGCTTACTGCTGTCTGTGGATACTGTCCTGCTCTGTGACTCTCCTTGTCCTCGGAGTGGGTTGAGGTTGTCTCTGACTTGTCCTCTCTTGTGAGGGTCTAACACTGCATAGTGTTGTGTAGCATTACTGAGAAGAAAACTGTGTGCTGTCTTGCGTCCTTCCCATGCGGGGTTCTAGCTAAGACTGACCTACTCTTCCTATCTCCCACGTGACTTCCTTCCTCAGTGCATCTAAGGTGCGCTGTGAGTGGGTGAAGAGTGCAAACAGAAGAAGTAAAGAGAGATATGATAGGAGAAAAGAAGAAGAAAAGAATTCTTTTGTTTCACAGATCCATGTGACAAACAAGCAAATAATAAACCTTTACACACCTCAGCTGTGCAGCATCTGAATACACATCTCTAATACAGCAACATCTAGTGGCGAAACTTTAGAACTACTTTCAACACCACCTCTATACAATAAGTACAGACTTTTCTGAAGGGTGTATATAATAGTAACACCCTTGGTAGTTATCTGTGATCCACTTTTCAACCCTCACAGACTCTTTAAAAAGTGAAAGGTGGAATCTGATTGGTTGATGGGGACATCTGAGTGAGTTTCACTTTACACCATGTGTGATAAGTCTCCTCTTATCTTTTTTCAGGAAACCACCATTGAGGAGCTGAAACAGCAATTTATTAACCATCAGGACACCACCGGCTTTGTCGTCGATGGGTTTCCCAGGGACATCGGGCAGGCGTTCACTTTTGAGGAGCAGGTAACTACAGCCAATGTATACAGTAAGTCAGACATCCCCAACCTGTGGTCTTCCAGCTGTTGCAAGACTACCATTCCCAGCATGCCCTGACAGCCTACGTCTGTCAGGGCATGCTGGGAGTTGTAGTTTTGCAGCAGCGAGAGAGCCACAGGTTGGGGAACACTGCAGGATATGATGTGGGATTAACCCAGGCCTTGCTAATAGATCTACATTGCCCGCAGATTGGCACCCCAGACCTGGTGATCTTCTTGGCATGTTCAAGCCAGCGTCTTCGACAGCGTTTGGAAAGACGTTCGGCACAACAAGGGCGACCGGATGATAATGCCCACGCCATTGACCGAAGATTGGAGACCTTTAAACAGAATCTTCCCCTGATTGTCAAGTATTACCAAGACAAAGGGCTCATAGCCAGAGTGAGTGGGGACTTATCCTGCACTATTACACCTTCAGGCTACGTTCACACTACGTAAGTTTCCGGCCGTAGCGCATCCTGTGAATAAGCGGCCGGAAACTTACGTAGTTTGCGTACAATGTAAAGTATACGATCTACGGGCGCACAGTTCACACTACATACGAACTTACGCCCAGATCGTATGCGGCGCCGTAAAAAATGAACCAGACCATTATTTCGGGACGGAAATGCCGTAACTTACGCCCGTAGCGTAACATGCGGTCCCGTACGTAGTGGTGATTTCTTCATTTTGCCAGCTTTTTGTTCCGATCCAAAAGGTTCTGTGGGGTGTCTGGGGCTAGGCGAAGATTTCCAAGTAAAAGACCGCTGTTAGATCGCTACGAAGAGCGCTCGGGAAGCGTAAGTACGCTACGGGCGTAAGTTCGCGGTCCATACGTATCCGGCCGCAACTTGCGTAAAGTCTCCCGGCCGGAGTTTCATACGTATATGTCCGGCCGCGAAAAATATGCGGCCGGACATATACATAGTGTGAACCTAGCCTAAAGGGGTACTCCCATCCCAAGGATATGCCATTGCCCATGATCAGACTCCTTCTATGCTTTCCCTGCACAGTGCCCCTCCCAGAACAGAATCGCTATGCAGGTCTTCCCCCTATGGAATGAGAGTTGTAAAAACAATGTAAAGGGGTACTCCTACTTTCATATAAACTGGTGTCAGAAAGTGCCAGAGATTTGTAATTTACTTCTATTAAAAAATCTCCAGTCTTCCAGCACATATCAGCTGCCGTATGTCCTGCAGGAAGTGGTGTATTCGCTCCAGTCTGTCCCAGTGCTCTCTGCTGCCACCTCTGTCCATGTCAGGAATTGTCCAGAGCAGCAGCAAATCCCCATAGAAATCTCTCCTGTTCTGGACAGTTCCTGACACGGATATAGGTTGCAGCAGAGAGCACTGTGTCATATTGGAAAGAGTACACCACTTCATGCAGGACATACAGCAGCTGATAAGTACTGGAAGACTTAAGATTTTTTTAATAGAAGTAAATTACAAATCTCTGGCACTTTCTGGCACCAATTGATTTGCAAGAATTTTTTTTGGCTGGAGTACCCCTTTCACATCAATGTATTCACCTATTGAGTCCTATGGACGCCATCACTATATATATAGTGCACTACGTACCCAAATTATATAAAATCTTGTATATAACGACTTCCGCTTATTTTATTTTTTTCCGCAGTTTGATGCTGACAGAGAGGAGAATTGCATCTTCGAGGACATCTGCTGTGCAGTGCAGGGTCTCCTCTTCCCTGATGGTTTGGGAGTGGAAGGTGAGTGTCACAGTTTTTATTATTTACCATTTCCTTTCTTCCACACAACTTTCCCCCCCTTATTTTCCTATTCTCTCCCTTGTTCTGTAGATTTCTGCCCCCAGAACATCCGGGCCTCGTTTTCTGATGAGTCCGCACAACCCAGGGAGGTGGAAGGAAGAGAGCAGGTACCTGCAGCAGATGACACAATGAGGGTGCCGGCTGTCAGCACCCATCCAGTCAGACATCCTGTGGATAGGCCATCAATGTTATAAACCCAGAAAACCCTTTAAAGGGAACCTTTCACCATGAAAATGCTATCTCATCTGTCAGCATCATGCTATAGAGCTGGAGGAGCTGAGCAGATTTATATATATCTTACTGGGGAAAAATTCAGTTTAACTTGTCATTTATTCCTTGAATTTTCTGATGTTTTGAGTCCAGTGGGCGGTCCTATCATTAAGTGACGCTTCCCAATCAATAAGTTACACGTTACCCTGAGTCTTTTCCCATAAGGGTATAAACCCACACACCGTATACGCAGCAGATATGCAACAAATACGCAGCAGATTTGTTGGTACAGATTTAATGCTGTGTTCAGTTATTTAGACCTAATCTGCTGCGAGTTTGCTGCGAGTTTGCTGCGAGTTTGCTGCGTATCGCAGCAGTAAATATGCTGCATATACGGTGTGTGGGTTTATACCCTAAAGATATATATCAATCCGCTCAGCTCCTCCTGCTCTATAACATGGTGCTGATAGATCAGATAGCATTTTCATAGTGACAGGTTCCCTTTAAGGCAGGGATGGGGAACCTCCGGCCCTCTAGCTGTTGCAAAACTACAATTCCCATCATGCCTGGACAGCCAAAGCTAAAGCTTTGGCTCTTGAGGCATGATGGGGATTGTAGTTTTGCAACAGCTGGAGGGCCGAAGGTTGCCCATCCCTGCTTTAAGGTGACAGGTTCCCTTTAAGTCGCACGTCATGCAGTCTCTGATGCAGTTTGGCATGAAGTTTTGATACAGTACTTTAAGGCAAATCTAAGTGGTAGAATAATAACACCCATTTCTACATTTATTTTCACATTTCCAGGAGGAATAACAGAGGGACAGCACTATGCAGAGTTCCAAGAAATTATGCCTCGAGGTTATTGTAAAGGCATTTACTAAAACAGACATGTTTTAGTAAAAAAGTTTTCCTTCAAATCATTTCTCCCAGAAAGTGCCAGAGATGTGTAATTTACTTTTATTAAAAAAAATCTCCAGTCTTCCAGTACTTATCAGCTACTGTATGTCCTCCGGGAAGTGGTATTCTTTCCAGTCTGGAGAGCAGGAGAGCTTTTCTATAGGGATTTGCTACTGCTCTGGACAGTTCCTGACATGGACAGAGGTGGCAGCAGAGAGCACTGTGTCAGACTGGAGAGAATACAATTTCCTGCAGGACATACATCAGCTGATAAGTATTGGAAGACTTGAGATTTTTAAATAGAAGTAAATTACAAATCTCTGGCACCAGTTGATTTAAAAGAAAAAATGTTTTGGTGAACAACCCCTTTAAGGGAAGAATTTCTGGGATGTTAACAATCCTACCAGCCACAGAGGGCATGTTTTACGTGTGATATCTCGTACAGTTGTATCCTATAACAATGCTCAGCTATGTGTCATGGCCGAATGTTCCAGTGCATTTGTATTCTCGTGTTGGTATAATGTATTGATATATGGGACATTGGGATGAGTCTCGGTTAGTGACCTTGTCCTTTAGAACTCACTTAAATGTGTTAGGAAGATGAAGGCATCTGGAGTATACTGAGAAGTCAATAGGCCGCTCTTCATCACACCCGGGAAACGAGTCACGTCCACCCGGCAGGGTCATCCTGGTAAATTGTCCTTCAATGACATTGAATAACTTAGAGCATTCATGAGCAGTGACTCACTTCTACAGACCGGGATATTGACGCTTTCCTATTGATGTGCATGGATGTGATGTGCATGTACAAAAGACTCGGTTAAGTCTTACAATGGTAGAGTCACATGTTTTACAGATGATTTTATCTAGAAAAGTAACCATACTACCTGGTTACACATATCTTATAGTCCTATAGTTTACACATGACTTTATTGTTGCGATATTCAGGGCCGGATTAAAGGGAAGGCATCCAGGTGCCTCCATAACAGAGGGGCCTTCACCAGTTGCGGACTTGCATCCCCCTAACACTGCAACCATAGGCAGGCCCGGACCGACTATCTTCTCTGCCGGGCAACTTCCCGGTGGGCCACTGTAAATCATATATTTCCCTTCTTCTCAGTAACCCATCAGACACACAGGTCTTGTTTGTAGTCTGTAACCATGGAGACACACAGGTTCTCAAAGGAGTATTCCCAAAACAGTATAAGGCCTCCTACATATTCATATTTTAATGTGGACCTATTGTAGTCACAAGAACAGAGGTCAAATGCCCCCCCAGCCTTCGCCCCATTCAACATCTATGTAACTTCGGAAGATATCTGAATTCTGTAGCCCCTTAGGGTACGTGCACACTACGAAATCCTGACGGAAAACACATTGTGGATTTCGCAGCTCGCACCCAATCGCAGACTCTGGTGGTCGTGCGCAATTCCGCCCGTGCCATAGACTCCATTCTATGCACAGGGGGGGTTCCGACGTCCGTCCGTCCAAAGAATGAACAGTTTGGAAAAATTCAGACGCAACCCTGGTCCTACATGGAGACCGGACCCTCTCAGTGCCATGTGTTACTGCCAGGAGAGCAGACCAGGCCTATAGTGGACATATAGTAACATGGTGCCCTTTTTGCAGATATTGGGCCCATCCCTGGTGTTTTTGTGGCGATAACCCATATAGCAACTACAACCATCACCTAAACACGAGTCGAGTTGAATGTGCCCACCACAAGCAGCCACCATCCGCCTTCTTCCTCTCTGTCAGTCCAATCCCATCTGCCTGAATAGATAGTTGAGTATCGCCAGACATCAGAAATCAGATTATATCACATATGACTGAGGCCTCTTAATCCCCCTAATACTTACTTGGTGCCTGTGGCTCCCCCTCCAGGAAGTCCTGTCATTTCTATCTCTTTATCCGTCTGATGTTCTGCAATGTGACCCCCAAGGTCTATGAGGAAAGTCTACACTAACTCTACCATGTTTCTGCCGCATGTATTGAGATACTGCAGGTTTTAAAGGGATTATCCAGGATTAGAAAAGCATAACGTCTTCCTTGGTTTGTGTGTGGTATTACTGTTCGGTTCCATTAAAGCAAAAGAGTTGTAATACCACACAAAACCTGAGGACAGGGGTGGCGCTGTTATTGAAATAAAGCTTGGAGAATCCTTACATTCCAGTCCACATACATCCTGGGGACTAGTAATAGAGATCTGAAGAGCATACTCCAGCTATTGTATACAGCAAGACATGCAAAGTGCAAGAGACCGGCACAAATAACCAGAGCTGCTTCCTCCATTAGTGAAGTGCCCCCCCCCCTCCCCCTTCCTCCGGGGACTCCCGCTCCTTCCATCTCCTATCACTGTGTCTGACCTTCTGCGTCCAGAGCGACTGAGGCTGCAATGTCACTGGCACCTGAGAGAGTCAGTCATAGTGCACAATACACATACTTCATGTGTATCCTATAGTAACACTGCTACCATGTGTATCCTCCTATAGTAACACTGCTGTCATGTGTAACCTCCTATAGTAACACTGCTATCATGTGTATCCTCCTATAGTAACACTGCTGTCATGTGTATCCTCCTATAGTAACACTGCTATCATGTGTATCCTCCTATAGTAACACTGCTACCATGTGTATCCTCCTATAGTAACACTGCTACCATGTGTATCCTCCTATAGTAACACTGCTGTCATGTGTATCCTCCTATAGTAACACTGCTGTCATGTGTAACCTCCTATAGTAACACTGCTATCATGTGTATCCTCCTATAGTAACACTGCTGTCATGTGTATCCTCCTATAGTAACACTGCTATCATGTGTATCCTCCTATAGTAACACTGCTATCATGTGTATCCTCCTATAGTAACACTGCTGTCATGTGTATCCTCCTATAGTAACACTGCTGTCATGTGTATCCTCCTATAGTAACACTGCTACCATCCATGTGTATCCTCCTATAGTAACACTGCTATCATGTGTATCCTCCTATAGTAACACTGCTATCCTTACAATGTGTATCCTCCTATAGTAACACTGCTATCATGTGTATCCTCCTATAGTAACACTGCTATCATGTGTATCCTCCTATAGTAACACTGCTATCATGTGTATCCTCCTATAGTAACACTGCTATCATGTGTATCCTCCTATAGTAACACTGCTACCATGTGTAACCTCCTAAAGTAACACTGCTATCATGTGTATCCTCCTATAGTAACACTGCTATCCTTACATTGTGTAACCTCTTATATGGTAACACTGCTACCATGTGTATCCTCCTATAGTAACACTGCTATCATGTGTATCCTCCTATAGTAACACTGCTATCATGTGTATCCTCCTATAGTAACACTGCTATCATGTGTATCCTCCTATAGTAACACTGCTACCATGTGTAACCTCCTAAAGTAACACTGCTATCATGTGTATCCTCCTATAGTAACACTGCTATCATGTGTATCCTCCTATAGTAACATTGCTATCATGTGTATGCTCCTATAGTAACACTGCTATCATGTGTATCCTCCTATAGTAACACTGCTGTCATGTGTAACCTCCTATAGTAACACTGCTATCCTTACATTGTGTAACCTCCTATAGTAACACTGCTATCATGTGTATCCTCCTATAGTAACACTGCTATCCTTACATTGTGTAACCTCCTATATGGTAACACTGCTATCATGTGTATCCTCCTATAGTAACACTGCTATCCTTACACTGTGTAACCTCCTATAGTAACACTGCTATCATGTGTATCCTCATATAGTAGCACTGCTATCCTTACAATATGTATCCTCCTGTAGTAACACTGCTATCATGTCTATTCTCCTATAGTAACACTGCTATCCTTACATTGTGCAACCTCCTATAGTAACACTGCTATCCTTACAATGTGTATCCTCCTATAGTAACACTGCTATCCTTACATTGTGAATCCCCCTATAGTAACACTGCTATCCTTACATTGTGTATCCTCCTATAGGAACACTGCTATCCTTACATTGTACAACCTCCTATAGTAACACTGCTATCCTTACAATGTGTATCCTCCTATAGTAACACTGCTATCCTTATATTGTGTATCCCCCTATAGTAACACTGCTATCCTTACATTGTGTATCCTCCTATAGTAACACTGCTATCATGTGTATCAACCTATAGTAGCACTGCGTGCTATCCTTACAATATGTATCCTCCTATAGTAACAAAGCTATCTTATGTATACTGCTATAGTAACACTGCTATCATATGTATCCTCCTATAGTAACACTGCTATCATATGTATCCTCCTATAGTAACACTGCTATCCTTACATTGTGTAACTTCCTATAGTAACGCTGCTGTCCTTACATTGTGTATACTCCTATAGTAACACTGCTATCCTTACATTGTGTAACCTCATATAGTAACACTGCCATCCTTACACTGTGTAACCTCATATAGTAACACTGCTATCCTTACACTGTGTAACCTCATATAGTAACACTGCTATCCTTACAATGTGTATCCTCCTATAGTAACACTGCTATCCTTACATTGTGTAACCTCATATAGTAACACTGCCATCCTTACACTGTGTAACCTCATATAGTAACACTGCTATCCTTACACTGTGTAACCTCATATAGTAACACTGCTATCCTTACATTGTGTATACTCATATAGTAACACTGCTATCATGTGTATCCTCTTATAGTAGCACTGCTATCCTTACATTGTGTAACCTCCTATAGTAACACTGCTATCCTCACATTGTGTATCCTCCTATAGTAACACTGCTATCCTTACATTGTGTAACCTCTTATAGTAGCACTGCTATCCTTACATTGTGTAACCTCTTATATAGTAACACTGCTATCCTTACATTGTGTAACCTCCTATATAAACACTGCTATCCTTACATTGTGTATCCTCATATAGTAACACTGCTATCCTTACATTGTGTAACCTCCTATAGTAACACTGCTACCCTTACAGCATGTAACCTTCTGTATAGTAACACTGCTACCCTCACATTGTGAATCCTTACACAAGGCATAGGTCAGGAAAGTACAGTATATGGTGGAGTGTCCTCTATGTGTCGCACCAGCACTCCTGGGATCTGAAGTTGTCACCTAATTTCTGGCGCTCTTGTTGCTAGGCAACAACCAAGACATTTCCCCCTGCTTCCCAACCATCAGAGTGCATGAACATCATTCACTATGGCAGCTTCCCCTAAAGTGCTGCTCCATGTTCTTGCTGTTAGTGTTTGTGTCCTTTTAGATCTGAGACCTGCTGTGAAGGAGTATGGCGGGATACATGGTTCTGTAGAAGTGCTGGGGAGGTGGTCGGGTGTTGCGGATGTTACATGGCTTTATTATAACTTTATGAAACCGGCCTAGAAAAGCATTTCTATTCCTGACAGCCTCCACCTGCCCCTGTGCTGCCCGGGGGCTGTTCTTTATTTAGACATTTGGCACAAATGGCTGTCAGCTGGTCTGATGGAAAATGTCACCTGCACCTATCCCCTCTATAACCTGCACCTATCCCCTCTGTAACCTGCACCTATCCCCTCTGTAACCTGCACCTATCCCCTGTATAACCTGCACCTATCCCATCTGTAACCTGCACCTATCCCCTGTATAACCTGCACCTATCCCCTCTATAACCTGCACCTATCCCCTCTGTAACCTGCACCTATCCCCTGTATAACCTGCACCTACCCCCTGTATAACCTGCACCTATCCCCTCTATAACCTGCACCTATCCCCTCTATAACCTGCACCTATCCCCTCTATAACCTGCACCTATCCCCTCTGTAACCTGCACCTATCCCCTCTGTAACCTGCACCTATCCCCTCTATAACCTGCACCTTTCCCCTCTATAACCTGCACCTATCCCCTCTATAACCTGCACCTATCCCCTCTGTAACCTGCACCTATCCCCTGTATAACCTGCACCTACCCCCTGTATAACCTGCACCTATCCCCTCTATAACCTGCACCTATCCCCTCTATAACCTGCACCTATCCCCTCTGTAACCTGCACCTATCCCCTCTGTAACCTGCACCTATCCCCTGTATAACCTGCACCTATCCCATCTGTAACCTGCACCTATCCCCTCTATAACCTGCACCTATCCCCTCTGTAACCTGCACCTATCCCCTGTATAACCTGCACCTACCCCCTGTATAACCTGCACCTATCCCCTCTATAACCTGCACCTATCCCCTCTATAACCTGCACCTATCCCCTCTATAACCTGCACCTATCCCCTCTGTAACCTGCACCTATCCCCTCTGTAACCTGCACCTATCCCCTCTATAACCTGCACCTTTCCCCTCTATAACCTGCACCTATCCCCTCTATAACCTGCACCTATCCCCTATGTAACCTGCACCTATCCCCTCTATAACCTGCACCTATCCTCTGTATAACCTGCACCTATCCCCTCTATAACCTGCACCTATCCTCTGTATAACCTGCACCTATCCCATCTGTAACCTGCACCTATCCCCTCTGTAACCTGCACCTATCCCCTCTGTAACCTGCACCTATCCCCTGTATAACCTGCACCTATCCCCTGTATAACCTGCACCTATCCCCTGTATAACCTGCACCTATCCCCTGTATAACCTGCACCTATCCCATCTGTAACCTGCACCTATCCCCTCTATAACCTGCACCTATCCCCTCTATAACCTGCACCTATCCCCTCTATAACCTGCACCTACCCCCTGTATAATCTGCACCTATCCCCTCTGTAACCTGCACCTATCCCCTCTGTAACCTGCACCTATCCCCTCTGTAACCTGCACCTATCCCCTCTATAACCTGCACCTATCCCCTCTATAACCTGCACCTATCCCTTCTATAACCTGCACCTATCCCCTATACAACCTGCACCTATCCCTTCTATAACCTGCACCTATCCCTTCTATAACCTGCACCTATCCCCTCTATAACCTGCACCTATCTACTCTATAACCTGTACTTATCCCCTCTATAACCTGCACCTATCCCCTCTATAACCTGCACCTATCCCTTCTATAACCTGCACCTATCCCCTATACAACCTGCACCTATCCCTTGTATAACCTGCACCTATCCCCTCTATAACCTGCACCTATCCCCTCTATAACCTGCACCTATCCCTTCTATAACCTGCACCTATCCCCTGTATAACCTGCACCTATCCCTTCTATAACCTGCACCTATCCCTTCTATAACCTGCACCTATCCCCTCTATAACCTGCACCTATCCCCTCTATAACCTGCACCTATCCCTTCTATAACCTGCACCTATCCCCTGTATAATCTGCACCTATCCCTTGTATAACCTGCACCTATCCCTTCTATAACCTGCACCTATCCCTTCTATAACCTGCACCTATCCCCTCTGGGACATACTACTATTCTCTGTGAGACATACACCTATCCCCTCTGGGACATACTACTATTCTCTGTGAGACATACACCTATCCCCTCTGGGACCCCCATCTTGCCTTGCCTTCAGCATTCAGGTACAGAATGTACAGAAATGATGGGGTTGTGGAGACAGGAGTGCTTGTATGTTCTCTTATTTCCCTAACACTTGTGGAAGTGAATAGTAATGGAAACACCTGTATAGTCTGTATATGACAAATCTTACAGCGTGGCTCCTGTGGTAGCTATATGATGGCGGACGCGGTATATGTCCAGGAGTCCCCTGATGTATGCGTCGTACACCACAGAAGCCTGGTGTGAATGGGGGGGCGTCACTCCTCTCTCCTAGACAGGGGCGTCTCTCCAATATGTTAGTTTTTGGGCTTTGATGTCATCTTTATTATTGTTTATTATTATTATTTGATGTCATCTCTTTATTCTTTCATTGAATATATTCGGAGCCCTCATTCTAGTGTTATTATCAGTCCGCTGGGTATTATAGGGGGAGACACTACCCCAGCAATATGTCCATGCTATGGAATAACTAGTGAGGCCATTTTCTTGCTGTCTATCCTTATCCAGAAGGGTTAACAGGTTGTTGCCGGAGCCGTCTTGTGTTCCCATCCTTACTATGGACGCCTCTCCTCCTCTGCCTCCTCCTCTCACATTATTATGCAGGTCACATCTTTAGTGCCTGCTGTCCTTTATTGGCCGCGATATGGTAAGAAATCCCAATCCCAGCATGCTCCGCAGGACACAGCTATATATAGTGGCAGAAATAGCCGGGGCAGCTGCTTGAAGACACCAAGCCTTCTCTTCCCTGGCCTTTGGGTTCCCCTTGCTTAGGCACGGACAGGTCAGTACTGTGGGGTCAGGCACTTCTCATGCCTGGATGGAGATGTCACTTTCATGCTCAGGACTCTATGACTGATGTCATTTAATAACCTACATGGGAATCCTTGTGTGTTGTGATCAGTAGGGTTATGGTCAGCGCAGTCCGCTCCCTGGTGCTCGCTGCCGTCTTATCGCTCCCCACTACCTGTTTCTTAGAAGAACTGAGGATTCCATTCCCTAATAGACCGTACCATGCTTTATTGCAGACACGATCAGCAGATGACTGCTTTTTATTACTAGATAGGATTACACATTTATTGCCTCTCCTGAATTTTTTTGGGACAATCCTGATTTGACACTATTTTATTTTTTTGCCAATCCCTTTGTGTAGCGATGACCGCTATATGTCCCCAGGAAGAAGGTGCATAAGAATTACTATATATGTCCTACTGCATATCAAGCCTTATTAATGGAGTAAATAGGGACCTCTTGCAAATTGATAAGACTTTATTCGCTTCTCTTCATCACTTTCATGCTGCCCGAATCCCAGTCATCGGGGTGTTTCCCTGTGGCTTCTCCCAGACCTGAGTGATCGATCTCTCCCTATACCCTAACGGAGGGATCTGTAAGTCCAGGCTGGAGTGGTGGGGACCACTAGGGACCACCCCTATGACTCCTCATTCAGGCAGCATGGAAGTAATGATAGTCCAGGATCTCTCTGCTGTTAAAAGTAACAAAACAATATGGAGTAAAAAAGGAAAGTAGTGTGAACTGAGCCAAGTAATAAACTAAGTATAGGCCCCACTCTTGGTTCCAGTTTACGTCACCAAATCCCTAAACAAGGCAGTGATGGGTTCCCTCCATAACTATGTGATGTCTCTAATTCTTTATAGTGACTGACATGTTGTATAATACCTCAGAATATGGTTAGCCATTAGTTGTAGAGGTTGTCACCTGCTGGAGGACCCGACATACCCCATATTACATAGACAGCCCATTGATTTCAATATAGTTATTGTAATGCTTATTTTCCCCTGTGGTGGCGCTGCAGGGGAATTGAACGCTTACCGCCATGTTCCGCAGCAGTGACCATCTATGTGATCAGCTTATTTTATGGGGGTCCCTTCTAACTAAAATGATTTATAGAAGAAGTAGGAATAACTCTTTAGTGTATATATATATATATATATATATATATATATATATATATATATAGCTATCTTTCTCATGATTCTGCAGAAAATGACAGATTATAGGGAAATAATCAGAGCAGACGATGGTCACAGTGATAAAGGTATGAGTTGTAATACCACTCGTGGCCTGTTGACAAGTGTGGCACTGTTTCTGGAATTTTTTTAATTATATGATAGCGAAGATCAGGCAATGTACTATATTCAGTGTAAACCTGCTTTTTGTTAGACACATAGACCATCCTTGTATTTTTCTATGTCTAATTTGCGGAAAGGGGTGGGGGGCAATTTTGGTTTTCATTATAGGAAGCAAGAATGCTAGATGCCCCCCTTTGAAGGATGATGGGGCTATAGAACACAGTGACTACAGTATATATTCTCACACTCCATTGCTGCCATAACTATAACTACAGCTAGTCATAGTCGATTTTGGCAGGATCAGCCACCCATGTAATGAAAACTCATGAAAAATGAAAAATCAGCTCCCCTGATAACAGATGACGGGGGAGAGAAACCTATTGGGCATGTTGTATTTTAACATACCCAGTGCTCTCAGGAAAATAACCCTTTAGCAACCAGGGTCCTGAGGAAGGTAAAGTTGGGAGTATGAATGGATGACATATAGAACAGCACCGGAGGACGCAGCGTGGAGAGTTCCTCACAGATATAACATTGTTTTATTCCAGTAGTTGCACCGCTAATGACTCTTTTAGTTATTCGCACAGAAAACAAAATGACAAGTGTTTTCAGGTCTCCCCTGGGATAACAGGAAATGCAAATAAGACCCAGTTTCTGGAGCGCAGACTTGTGGGCATGGAGATTATTCCAGGTTATGTAAATGGTATTCCCTGTAGTCAGGACTCCAGAAGACTCACATACACATGTTGTTCCCTTGTCTTCATTAGCAGTGTGCAGGCTAGACTGTGCGCTGTCCAGAAGTCAACCCCGCATGTAACAGTCTCTAGTTATCTCTCCTTAGGGAAAAGCCTCATCATAACTATACGGCTGCTATTGCTTTTTACGTTTCTTTCAGGCTGAGATAGGGCAAGGCTATAAGCTATACATCCTCCATGCCAAGATTCCCTATTAAGGGGGTTGTATGAGATATAAAACACATAGCTACTTACTTCCAGAAACAGCGCCACTCATACCTATGGGTTGTGTGTGGTATTGCAGCCCTATTAAAGGGGTAGTCTCAGTGATAAGTTATTGTATAAATCTTGCAGTGCATAAACCCTGATCATCAGCCTACATTATAAAATTACCTTTTGAGCGGTTCCTTAAAGGGGTAGTCCATACAGAAAAGTTAAAATATGGCAGTATAACATAAAACCAGACTCACCACAACAGTGACCCATCTCAGTCAGTGATTAGGACTGAGGGGACAGCAGCGGGTGAGTATGTGTGGTTTATGTTATACCGCCACAATGCGCACTTTTTCATATAAATTATGTTGCTAGATTGATGCCTATGGCAGCATGTGTAATGGCCTCCCCTTGCCTCTGTGCCCTCGCTGTGCCCTTTGTATAATCCACTTGTAGGCTGGTACGTTAGATTTGATTTAATGATGTTTTGCTGTGTGTATATAAATATTCAGCCACCCGCCTGAGCCCGCAGCAAAGTCAGATCCGTGGTGAGGGCAAAGAAGGATAAAGGGAGTGCAGGAAGGGATACGACGTATAAAGGAGGCTCTGCTGGAATATTACTAAAGACGGTAGAATGAACCCTATCCCGAATATATAAAAAGTTTGCGTTAGAAGTTATATTTAGATATAAAAAATGAATACTGTATATCTGTTGTTCCCTGCTATCAGCCATGTCGTGTTAGGGTGACTGTGACTTTGGCCTGTATACATCCATAATACAGGTATTAATATAGTTAGAGAGTAAAATATGTTGACTATAGAACTAAAGAATTTCTTAAAGGGCTGACAAGCCCTTCATCTTTTAAAGGGGGATTCCGAGCTGGAACTTTTATCCAAAACTGTGGTCTGTGTGGTGGAATATGTAAAAATAACCTGATACTCACCTTCCTTGCTCCTGCTGCTGTTCTCCTGGTCTTGTGCACGGTACTTTCTGTGTTTAGGTGTGGTGCATGCTATTATAGCAAAGTCCCACCTCATAAAATGCGCCCTAACGCAAACTGTGTTATGTATCGGGACCACGTACACGAAGTGTGCGGCAGCAGTTGGAACAAGGAAGGTGAGTATATGTTTTTTATGTTTTCTACCACACTTACCACAATTTTAGATAAGAGTTACTGCTCGGAATACCCCTTTTACAACTGAGAAAATATTAAGCTTAAATCAAGTGTCCTCTTGTGCCAGGGCAACGAGGCCACACCCATAGTGATGCTATATATCATGGCTGTTGTTGGATAAACTCAATTCACTATGGGACTTCTAAATGTAGCCCAGTGTAGTGCTAAGAGTCCCATAAAGAATGAATGGATCAGCTGTCTGTGGATAGCTCATAACTTTTAATCTGGAGATAATCCCTTTAAGACCAGGGTGAAACATTGCAAAAGTTTCTGAAACAGCATGGAAGCTTCTCTAGATATGAATGGCGGGTATGTAATAACCTGTAGATTATATGGAACGTGCACTTTGTCTATAGTAAGCATGTTGTCCTAGTGAACCCTGAGTGTCACTGAACATCTCAGGTAAGGTGACACTATCTGTATGTGGAGCAGATAAGAGATGGCTTCACCTTCCCGTGTGACATTTCAGCCACCAGAATTGCATAACCCCTGCAGCTAAAGATAGCCTCAGTGCCATAATGTCACCCGTGAGGTAGACGCCTGAGGAACACATTGGGATCAGTAATAATGTCCCTAAAGGCTTCTATCCCTGGTCTCCATCCGATGAAACCTCACATGTAGGATAAGGGGGTATCCAGTATATACTGAGCGTGTGTATGTGCAGCTGCGGGGACACAGGACAGGGTGATCCATACTTAGAACCTGTAAGGAGACGGGACGGCAGCCATTTTGACCTTATTAGGTAGGGGCTGAGGGCCAGGCTGTAATGTGACCTAGTCTGGACAGGAGACAGGGGCAGAGGGTCCACGCAGGACAGCAGCTGTTCACAACCCCCCACTCATCGTCCTGACACGTCACAACCCCCCATTCATCATCCTGACACGTCTACTGTAAGTGTATACACGGCGGACACAGCTATGTCAGTATACATGTAACTATATAGAGATTCTATAGAACATGGAGCTACGAGTGGTTATGGAGAGGAGACGTGGGATCCTCTGTCAGTCCTGGTTTATATACTTATCTGACTCTTTTGAGACTACCTGGTTGCTAGGGATACATTTCCCAATGGTAACAGCCTTTTAAAAGGGGTTGTTATGCACAAAATCCATAGCAACCAGTCACTCTCAGATTACACTGGTCACAATAGTGTTACAGCCTAGGGCCCAGGCTGAGCAAGAAGTTTAGGCCGTGCTGAAGTCATATTAGAAGGGTATAACAACTGATCATGGGGTCCCATAGCAAAAATTAGAATAGGCCCTTATTGTTTTTCTTTTTAAGGGTGGGTTCACACTACGGAATGTGCACGGATACGTTCTGGAAGAAATCCGTTACTCGTACCTGCTCACGGTGGCGTGCCTATTTGACATGTCAATTCTTTTGGCAGACTGCGGAATCGGCCTGGCCATAAAATGGTGTCTATGGAGTCGGTGGATATGTGCGCCGCCATGAACGGGTACGAGCAATAGAATCCTATGGAACTTTTCCACGCGCATTCCGTAGTGTGAACCCACCCTTAAATCGACTGCTGGCAGAAAGTTATACAGATTTGTCAATTACTTAAAGGTCTCCAGTCTTTCAGTACTCCTCAGTTGCTGTATGTCCTGCAGGAAGTGGTGTATTCTCTCCAGTGTGACACAGTGCTCTCTGCTGCCACCTCTGTCCATGTCAGGAAATGTCCAGAGCAGTAGCAAATCCTCATAGAAAATCTCTCCTGCTCTGGACAGTTCCTGACATGGACAGAGGTGGCAGCAGAGAGCACTGTGTCAGACTGGAAAGAATACTCCACTTCCTGCAGGACATACAGCAGGACAGCATAGCTTGGAATTAACACACACAAAACCATAATATGATGCCACATATTGATATAATCCACACATGATGTTACAGTAAAAGGACAATGCAGCAATGCAACCACCCTAACACCATAATGGAGACTGCCACTGATTGTGATACATGGCTTTGCAGCATGTAGCCCCCTTTATTTCGCCCATTTCTTGCACCACCACCACTCCTTTATACTATAAATATTTTCAAATGGTGTGCTGCTGCCCCTCGTGGATGACTTAGGAATGACAGTACAGTATGTACGCTGTGAACGAGGAGCTTCAGGAAGTGATCTCTGCAGATGAGGAGCAGCAGCACAGGCACAGATGAGGTTTATTCTATCAGCTCATTAAATATAGATAGGAAAAGCATTAGCGCCTGGTAGCTTTATCACAAGCCGCTGAGAGCAGGACAGGCTGGAGTGACACAAGACAGGAGCGACACAAGGTAAAACAACATAAGCCTAGAGGATCAACATAGAGCGGAGCGGAATATTCGATTTGAGTGGGAAGGTTTGTCATAGGGATAAGTGTATACATATATACCTTACACATTCTGTATGTATAATATATGGAAAAGGGCCTGAATTTGAAACACCTTTTGATTGTATTTCCCAGTATTTGTGTCTTTTTATATTACAGGAAATACTGATAGGTCCCCATACACATTAGACAGTTGTATTCTGCTCCGCCAGAAATTCCAGAGTCTTCTTAAATCTGAGGGTCTATCTAAGTAGGGATTGGTGACCCCCTTTAACAGTAGATGGTTGGAGGATATGTGCATGGGAACCTTAAAGGGATACTCCGGAGGAGGGGAAAAAATTAAATCAACTGGTGGTTACGGAGGGGGATTCTCAGTTATACAAGTTTGTAAATTCCTTTTGTTTAAAAAGGAAAAAAAAAACAGAAGTTGTTCTTGTCAGCAGCTATACGCCCTGCAGGAAGTGGATAATTCTTTATGCTTAAACACAGTGCTCTCTGCTGCCACCTCTGTCCACATCAGGAACTGTCCAGAGCAGGAGAGGTTTTCTATGGGGATTTGCTGCTGCTCTGGACAGTTCCTGACATGGACAGAGGTGGCAGCAGAGAGCACTGTGTCAGACTGGAAAAGAATACACCCCTTCCTGCAGGACATACAGCTGCTGATATAGCTGGGTCTTGGTTCAGGGACTTCTTATCTCTTAGCTTAAATAGAGAGTGGTAAAGATAAAGAGTGTCTCCCTCTCTAGAGGACCTGTCCTGTTCTGCATTACACAGAGAACCCATTTATGTGAATGGAGGCCATGTAATGCTCAGTTTTACCTGTGGTGGCGCTGCAGGGAAACTGAACAGTTACTCTCTTACTTAAGGGGGTTGTTCAGGATTAGAAAAAAATTTGCCTTTCCTTTCAGAAACAGTGTTACCCTAATTCATGAGATGCCTGGTATTGCAGCCCTATCCATTTTATTATGTTGAGGTGAACTGCAATACCAGACAAAGCCTCTAACAAGAGGGGCGCTGTTTACGGAAAAATATTATTTCTAATGTTTTACGGCCCATTTAAAGGGATTGTCTGCTTTAGACACCTACTCTCTCTGTGTCCTTTTACCCTATTAAGACATATTAAGCTTAGAGAGGGACCTAGTCCCTGAGTGACAACTTCCACTATTGAGTGACAGTGAATACCATGGAAGAGCCCATAGGATCACCCCACTGGTACTTCTTCAAAGAGGTCCTACGACTTACACAACCCCATAACATGCTTCCCTACATGAATAGCAGATTTGTTGTAATTCTCATATTCTAGTCAGGAACCAGAAAGATCAGGATGAACAAGTAAAGGGGGAAGGAACAGCTAAAAATTGAATTTAAAGGATAAGATGTTTCACATTCTTAAAGTGATTTTCAGGGATTAGAAAACCATAGTTCCTTTTCCCCTCCACAAAACAGCGCCACCCCTGTCTTCAGTTTTTGTGTGGTATTGCAGTTACGTTCCATTGAAGTGAATGGAGCCAAGTTGTAATACCACACACAAGGTCAGGTGTGGCACTGCTTTAGCCGTCCAGGCATGATGGGAATTGTAGTTTTGCAACAGCTGGAGGGCCGCAGGTTCCCTATCCGTGGTGTAGAGGCTCCTCCTATATGAAGGTGTGTACTGTAGTACTGTACCTGCCTATAGGATACAGATGGAGGACGCCAGCAGTTGAAGAGTTTAAGGATCTCAGTCTGGTTGCCCAATAGTTAACTCCTCTGTCTCCATCACATCCTGCGTCATCCTGCTCCTTGCCGTCAGCCTCCTCTGCAGCTCCTCTGCCTCTTGTTTATCTCCTGTACCATAGAGGGCTGACATGCCGATCTCTGCCGGCCTACTACCCTCACACCGCTTACCTGTGGGCTGAGGAGACAACCTGCAGCGCGTCATTGAGAAAGGTCATCAGCGTCTTCTGTGTAAGCCTATACGTATGCCTATGTGCTGCAAACCGTGGTATTTTATTGCTTTATGACTATTAGCAGATTATTATGTTGACTATTATTATTGTACGGATTGGCCTTGTATTGTAGATTTACTGCTTAGTCCTATATGAGCGAGTATTTGGTGCCTGCAGCGACTGTAAAGAGGCGGGGGAAACGCTGCAAAACACAGACATGTCATTGTTCAGGGTTGTAGACAAGCTGCTATGACAATCCTTACTGGCAAAGCATAGCACAGGCTAATGTATAGCTATATGTGCATTAGATGTGTTTTTATCCATTATATATATATACAGTATGTTCACCAGCCTCATTCATTCTCTACAGCCATATATAGAGGGGAGGGGGTCCTACAGTGTCTATAACAACCATCTCCATCCCAGAATACGAAGATCCATTGAAGATTTTTTTTTAAATAAACATGCCCATTAAGTGATGCCCAGGCCAGTTAGGGTGGACTGGGCAGAATTAGTGAGGCCCCACATGACGTAGTATATACCAGGGCTTCTGAAATTTTTTTTCCACTTGAACCTTTATAATACAGTGCAACACACATAATACCCCAACAACACCAAATACCACAGTGCGGCACACATAGTACCCCAACAACACCAAATACCACAGTGCGGCACACATAATACCCCTACAGCACCAAATACCACAGTGCAACACACAATACCCCAACAACACCAAATACCACAGTGCAATACACATAATACCCCAACAACACCAAATACCACAGTGCAGCACACATAATACCCCAACAACACCAAATACCACAGTGCAGCACACATAATACCCCAACAACACCAAATACCACAGTGCAGCACACATAATACCCCTACAGCACCAAATACCACAGTGCAACACACATAATACCCCAACAACACCAAATACCACAGTGCAGCATACATAGTACCCCCACAGCACCAAATACCACAGTGCAGCATACATAGTACCCCCTACAGCACCAAATACTACAGTGCAGCATACATAATACCCCCTACAGAACCAAATACTACAGTGCAGCATACATAATACCCCCAGCAGCACCAAATACCACAGTGCGGCACACATAATACCCTGTACAGCACCAAATACTACAGTGCGGCACACATAGTACCCCCTACAGCACCAAATACCACAGTGCAGCACACATAGTACCCCCTACAGCACCAAATACCACAGTGCGGCACACATAGTACCCCCTACAGCACCAAATACCACAGTGCGGCACACATAGTACCCCCTACAGCACCAAATACCACAGTGCAGCACACATAGTACCCCCTACAGCACCAAATACCACAGTGCGGCACACATAATACCCCCTACAACACCGAATACCACAGTGCAGCATACATTGTACCCCCTACAACACCAAATACCACAGTGCAGCACGCATTGTACCCCCTACAGCACCAAATACCACAGTGCAGCACATATTGCACCCATACAGCACCAAATACTACAGTGCAGCACACATAAAACCCCCTACAGCACCAAACACCACAGTTCTGCACCAAATACCACAGTGCAGCACACATAATACCCCCTACAGCACCAAATACCACAGTGCAGAACACATAATACCCCCTACAGCACCAAATACCGCAGTGCAGCACACATAATACCCCATATAGCACCAAATACCACAATGCAGCATACATAATACCCCCTACAGCACCAGATACTAAATACCACACTGCCTCACCAAACTGTCTGCATTCTGCCTCCGACCACAAGAGGTCGCTCCCTCCTCCAGTGCTCCTGTATTAAGTTTTTGTCTTGGCCCAGCGCTCTTGCCAACATTGGCAGCTACCACATTGCAGCACAGACCACCTATCCAGCAGGTTTTTCAGGCCATAGTCCTGCTGTTCTGGATTCCTCATTGTCCCAACTTGGGGATGGGGCCTGGAGAAGTTGCCTAGGTTGCCGTGTACCAGTATTAATAACATAGTGACATGGATAATAAGGTTGAAAGAAGACAAGAGCCCATCAGGTTCAACCTAGGGAAACCCTACTGTGTTGATCCAGAGGAAGGCAGAATGGGAAGATATCCCATTAAAGTCAATAGAAGCTCTCGTTTAGAAAACGTTGATTATCTGTGTGAATAGGGCATCATTGTGCAGGATCACTCCGGCTGTAAATAATAATTACATTCCACATGCTAGAACTAAAGTGACATATAGTAATTTGTCATCCCTCACTGTCCTGTATACACATAATACTGCAAGGGTTAATTTAAAGGACAGAAACCTTGGGGAACTGATGACAGGTGTAGTTGTGGCCTCCAGAGACTCGCCGCCTGTAGCCCTGAGCGCTGGGGAGGAAATCCATTATTCCCGATACAGTACAAAGGTAACGTAGAGTCTACAGCACTGGCAGGAGGGTCTGTACAGGTCAGCCCCTATAAGGCTTGTCGTCCAGCTTTCCACAGATCCTGAATGGCAAACAAAGCCTACGCTATTCTATGGCTGTTCTCTTATATTAGTGCTCTCCAACCTGTGGCAGAACTACAACTCTCATCATGTCCTGGCAGTTACTGCCAACTATTTAGATGATGGGGGTTGTAGTCGTACAATAGTTAGTCTGAGGTTGATAATACTACTGTATTTAGTAGCTGAAGGCAGTCAGGGCATGATGGGAGTTTTTGCAGTAGCTGGAGAGCCACAGGTCAGGACACTACTGTATATAGAAGCTAGAGGCTGTATACAGGAGACATGAGTGTAATAAGGTTTATTTCCCCTTTCTCTTCCAGATAGAGGTTCCTGTGAGCCCCGATCCTACAGAAATGGCAGGTAAGCCCGTCACTATCGCCCCTGCGCCACTTCTCTGACTATCTGTCTGTGCCATTGTCAGCCTTTGGCTTGTTCCCATTGACAACGATACCGCTTTATGTTCTCCGACCAATATAAATGTGAAGAGGAAGAACATGGGAAGCAAAGGTGAAATTTTCAAATGGCAGATTTTTTTTTATATTTTTTTTTTACTGCAATTAGACAGCAGAGGCATCACCAATGGCAGTCAGTACTCCGTGAGGTTGGATAGTAGCCTGTCCCACATCATGAGGGGTGGATTACAGACACTTATCTCTCTGTATTGATTATCCATTTGGCCAAGCAGAACAGTCATGTTAATAAGCTGTCGGCTAAACATTCAACTATCTCATAGTATTTCTTAAAGGGGTACTCCAGAGAAAAAAAAATAATTAACCAATACCGGAAAGTTATACAGATTTGCAAATTCTATTTAAAAATCTAGTCTAGTTCCCATACTTATCAGATGTTGTATGTCCAGTAGGAAGGGGTGTATTCTTTCCTATCTGACACAGGGCTCTCTGCTGCCACCTCTGTCCATGTCAGGAACTGTCCAGAGTAGTAAAGGTTTTCTATGGGGATTTTTTATTGCTATTACAGTTCCTGACATGGACAGAGGTGGCAGCAGAGAGTACTGGATCAGACTGGAAAGAATACACCACTTCCTGCTGGGCATACAGCAGCTGATAAGAACTGGAATACTTGGGATTTTTAAATAAAAGTAATTTACAAATCTATGTAACTTATTAAGTTATCCTTTTTCTCTGGAGTACCTTATCAATTTAAGCCTTGTAATTTTTCCTGTCATGGCTCTGTGACGTAAGTGAACTCTGCAAATTCAGTGTCAAAACTAAACAACCCCCTTATAATAAGTCATAGAATATTTTTAATGATCCTTCTCCCCATGAATACGTTTTTATGGAGATGCCCTTTAAGAGAAATAGTCAGAGAGGGTCTGATATTCCTGCACACAGAGGTCTCCCGGTCAGAATGCTATACTTTGAAGTCAGGCGAATGTTAGCAGCAGCAACCGACCCCCGCCCACTCCTCTCCCCGACCACTATTTATAGCAGTGTAAGTAGATGTTTCAGCAACATGTGTTATTCCAGACTAACAGCGTGGCCTATGTGCTGCCGAGAACATCCATCCAGTTTCTGGAGGTTGCATCTATATATCAGTGATCCTGAATCAGCTCCAGTGGATAGATGATGAGTGTCTCATTGTTGGGACCCCCAATGATCACAAAAACAGGGGTCCCATGTCTCCCACTGGAACAGAGTGGTGGCTGATCATAAGTACAGATTTCCTGTGTCCTGTGCTGTGTCAGACTGGAGAAAATACACCACTTCCTACAGGACATACAGCAGCTGATAAGTACTGGAAACTGGAGATTTTTTTAATAGAAGTAAAAAACAAATGGCACTTTCTGGCACCAGTTAATTTGACAGAATTTTTTGGGGTGAACAACCCTTTAATATCCGATGCAATTTTCTCCAGAGATGACTTTTCTGCCATCATAAATAGTTTTTCTAAAAACTAACATGGCAGCCAAGACAGGCAGACACAACGGTCATCACCCAGCTTTCCCAGGCTCCTGAACCAGCCTAGTTATTTATTCCCATTCCTGTATAGAAATACCATTCTGATTCCTAGAAAAGCTGGATGACAACTCTTGTGTCTAGTCACATAGCTGCTGGCAGGATCAATGAATATATAATGAGATGATGGGGAGAGTAGTCACATGACTGCTGACAGGATCACTGGAGATATGACATGATGGGGAGAGTAGTAACATGACTGCTGGCAGGATCACTGGCGGTATAATGAAAAGATGGGGGGAGTAGTCACAGTCACACAGCTGGAGATATAATGAAATGATGGGGAGAGTAGTTACACGGCTGCTGGCAGGATCACCGGAGATATAATGAAAAGATGGGGGGAGTAGTCACAGTCACACAGCTGGAGATATAATGAAATGATGGGGAGAGTAGTTACACGACTGCTGGCAGGATCACTGGAGATATAATGAGATGATGGGGATAGTAGTCACAGTCACACAGCTGGAGATATAATGAGATGATGGGGAGAGTAGTCACAGTCACACAGCTGGAGATATAATGAAATGATGGGGAGAGTAGTCACATGACTGCTGGCAGGATCACTGGAGATATAATGAGATGATGGGGGGAGTAGTCACATGACTGCTGGCAGGATCCCTGGAGGTATAATGAGATATTGGGGGGAGTAGTCACATGACCACTGGCAGCATCACTGCTTGCTGTCAATGTTTACTGTTGGCGCCGGTAACTGTCCACAGTCCTGCGTGTGATGTGTCTCCATGACAACAGGCACGCTGCCACTGACCACAAGGCCCGGCCTCAGGGAGGAGGAGGAGAGGTGGTTGCCAGAACAGCAGAGAACTAACATCAAGCTTCCCTCCTACTTCACTAACTAAAAACTTGTGAGAGTCTGCCATGACACAGCCAGGTCACTAGTGTGCAGGTGTGAGAGGGAATCCCAGGTTACCGCTAGTAGTCACAGACCGAACACAAAATGGGAGCCGGCTGCACGCGTTGTCGGGGGTCCAAAACGTCTCCGGAGACAGGTAACAATCCAGAGATTAGTCATATCCATCTGTGTCCTTCATATCATAGACTTAAGGCGGCCATGAGCGTAGTGTTACAAGCCTGGATGACAGTTATGACTCCCAGGCGGCCATATTTGTATGATGATAACACTTAGATTTTGGTTGGACCGTATCAATCGCTAATGAACTTTGGGCCGGCTTTGTATAGGGATGTTTTTGTGTTTTTCTGCGACATAAGTTTTTATATAATCCCATTTATAACAATACAACCATAGGCAGTTGCGGTGGACGCTCGACATTGACTATCACGGGATCCGTTTAACCGACATGTCACCCTATCATGCCGTATCTAACAGACGCCATTACAGCCTATGGGGGACAAATACCGTTGGGCACCCATTTACCCTTAACTGTCACCCATAGACTATAATGGCGTCCATATAATGGATATGTCATGATATGATATGTGACAGATGGCATACAGTAAGACCCCATAGGATTATATGGATCGCCACATGGGTCAGATTAGAAATGGGATTATTGCACAATTAATTTATTATATTTCTCTTTCTTCAGATAAATTGAAGAACAGTAAGATCATCTTCGTGGTCGGTGAGTATCGGGTGTATTGGTGATATACGCCAGAACGTTTATATCAGGTCATCAGTAGACATGAGCAACCCTCGAGCACGCTAGGGATCTTCCGTACCTGAACACTCTGGGGGACATTTATGAAAATACCATGGAAAAGGGGCAGATTTGCTAACCGTATCCTCCCTGCTCGTCTGATGGGTGGGCAGAGGTGGCACGGCATAGCGGGGAGAAAGTGTGATCTCCTCCTGCACCTCATTTATCAGGTGTAAACCAGGCAAAAAATTACACCTGTTCAAGAGCAGGTGTATATTTTTGCGCAATTCCTGCCGGATTCGCTAAGAGACGTGGGCCTTTTAGTGAATCAGACAGGGTATTTGGGGGCGGGCCCTAATTTAAGACCACTGTACAAATACCCCGGTCTTAATAACAAATGTCCCCCTCTGTATCCAACTTCTTCAGCCATCGGTAGTCAACGATCAGTTTGGGACGAATCTAAACGTATTCGAAGTTCGCTCATCTCTAGCCACCAGTTTCCAATGTCATTTTCTCTGTCGTGGTTATAACAAGTTTATATTGACGCTGACCTCAGGAGGACCAGGTTCCGGCAAGGGGACCCAGTGTGAGAGGATCGTCCAAAAATATGGCTACACCCATCTGTCCACTGGAGACCTCCTGAGGGCTGAAGTGTCCTCAGGAACAGAGAGAGGGAAGACCCTGTCTGCCATCATGGAGAGAGGAGAGCTAGTGCCTTTGGTAAGACCAACGCATTTCAGTCCTGAATGGACTCTACTCAGGGGCAAAAGGGTCAGATGTACCAACTTTGTCATATAGCATGAGTCTAAGGATACGATAATATATCTGCCCATCGTCACTAGTTGTCATGGCCCTCTCTTCCATTAGGTGGCGCTGTATCCTAATTTTTCTATATACACATAGTTCATTGCCACCTAGTCTTACCTTATATGCAGGTCTGGGTCATGGATGGCCAGTGAATGTTTTGTTCCCCCCCATCGCTGTCATTGATGCTAAACTTTAATGGAGGAAAAGGAGGAAAAAATCATAATTATTCTGAGGAAATAGAGGAAATTGGGAACGTTATAAACAACACGGTGTGTGACCCGGAGCGGGTCAGCGCTGTGTTAGAGCTATCACATCCTGTTTACGCTGTTTTCATAGTATTATTAGGGGCTACGTGTATTATACTCATTACTCTGAGAAATCGCAATCAGGGCAGCCATCATAGATCTTCATATAGTCAAGTGTCTCTTCCTTCCCCAGGACACAGTTCTGGACATGCTGAGAGATGCTATGATCGCCAAGGCTGATGTCTCCAAAGGATTCCTCATAGACGGGTACCCTCGTGAGGTCAAGCAGGGAGAAGAGTTTGAGAAGAAGGTGAGGAGCGTGCTGTCTTACACTATACTTCCTTGTAGACACTCGGAGTGAGCCAACTACTCCCTGTTTAGGCGTCTCCAGTCTCAAGACGTTGTAATATTCATTATATATAAAATCTAATGTCAGAGATGTAGCTTTTGGGCCCAGCACCAAATCTATACCAGTGCCCCCCACCCCATGTATTGTAGTACTGTAACCTACACAGTGATGTAACCACTGGCAAAAGGGACCTTCTGGGACCCCCTAACACTTAGACCTCTCCCTCCTATAGAAGAAACATAAACTGGCCATATAGATATCTATTGTCTGAGCACCCCCCATACACATCTACATGCATTCTAAATGGGGAGAGGGGAGAAAGCAGCTCTAGAGGTGGCTTATTTCTCCAAGAACAAAGTCCAACAAGCCTGATCTTTCTGTCCCCCCAGCATGAACCATCAGGTGGGAGTCGGAGGCCACCATATATCTCTCTTGCGCACAGAGAATGTCACCTGTCACCTCATATTATGGAGCAGGAGGAGCTGAGGAGATTGTTATACAATTTATTGGAAAATATTCAATATAACATACAACGTCATTGATTAAAATCCCTGCTTATTCCATGCTTTGGAGTCTGGTGGGCGGTCTCTTCGCATGACTGAAACCTTCCCTGTATTAGCATGCATACAGACATGGCTGTCAATCACTCATTAGGACTGCCCCCTGGACTCCTAAGGTCAAAAGGAGGAGGGATTTTAATCAATTAGTTGCAAACTACTGTATATCAGAACTATATATCTATGTGCCCAGCTTCTCTTGCTTTATAACATGCTGCTGGCAGATTAGATTTCATGTTCTACATGACAGGGTCTCTTTAAGGTGCTATGGGGATTCCCCATACACATACATGCACAGCTCAGATGAGCATGCATGTGTCTTCAATGGGAAGGGGGAAGTAGGCTGCAGCCAATCATAGCATAGTTGGCAAAATCTTGCTGAAATCAGGATGTCTTTTCGAAAGTCCCACACATTAGATATATGTTGGGTTAATAGGGTGGCTTGCAGGTGATTATCATGGCGGCTCTGGCCTATATGGCTGTATGGTTGTATCACTAACAAAAGGCCATTCATTTATAACCCTTCACCATCTCATAATCCCATTATTAGGTCATTGTATACAATATAATCCCATTCCCAGCCATGATTTTACAGCACCATAATCCAGACCATCGCCCTCCAGGACATAATTCCATTCATGTTCTGCTAATCCCAGTTATAATCCCTTTCCTGTTGCCTCTGCAGATTGCTCCCCCCTCACTGCTGCTGTACATCGATGCCGGCTCCGAAACTATGGTCAAACGGTTACTGAAACGTGGCGAGACCAGCGGCCGTGCTGATGACAACGAAGAAACTATCAAGAAGAGACTGGAGACTTACTACAAAGCCACAGAACCCGTCATTGCTATGTATGAAAGCAGAGGCATTGTGAGGAAGGTACGTCATCCCGACCAGTCCCCATCATGAAGCCCAAACAACCTGGACAGCTGTTCTCTCCAACTCCAACACACACATGCATGTTCAGCTTGGCTGAGTGTGCATATGATTTCAATAGGCAAAGAAGAATACGCAGCTGTCAGACATGTTTGCAATGGCTTATCACCTGAATACCCCTGACACATTGGGACACCCCAATGGCTTTGGCTGACTTTCCTTAAAGGCTCTATTCACACAGCATTTTAGCCTTATGGCCTATCCATTCATCCGAAGGATGTCAGAGTGTCCCACAGTTTTATTACATAGCTAGTATATGGCGCAACCTTAAGGGTACGTTCACACTTACCAGATCCGCAGCTGATTTTCTGCTGTGGATCCGCAGCAGATTTCATTTAATTAACTAAACACAGCATCAAATCTGCACCTTCAAATCTGCTGCGGATCTGCTGCAGATCTGCTGCGGATCCTGTAGGTGTGAGCGCACCCTAAAGGGTATTCCAGTGAGATTTTTTTTTTTCTACATTTCTTTAATAAAGTTATATAACCTGGTATTATAACTTTATTAATAAAATGTGTGTATATATATATATTATGTTTGGAGAAGGTGACTGTGCCACCTTGTAGCAGAGTGAGCAGGAAAATGGTCAATCACTTCCCCCTTTGTTACACTGTGCACAGACGTATTCCTTTAACATAATGGGGGAGATTTATCAAACATGGTGTAAAATGAAACTTGCTCAGTTGCCCCTAGCAACCAATCAGATGCCACCTTTCATTCCTCACAGACGCTTTGGAAAATGAAAGGTGGAATCTGATTGGTTGCTAGGGGCAACTGAGCCAGTTTCACTTTACACCAGGGCTTGTGTAGCCCTGCAGTTCCTTACACAACCATTGGTGGCAGCAAAGGGTCCATGTTGCCCCTTACTGCTCCCACTCAATGTAAAAATATAAAAAATATATATTATTTTTTAAACTTTATTAAAGGGGGGGAAATTATTATTAGAAATATAATTATAAATATAAGATATATATATATATATATATATATATATATATATATATATATATAAATAATTTTATTTTCCCTTTAATAAAGTAATATTTTTAAAAATCTTGCTTCACTGGGCTATGGGCTCTGAACAGTATTGCAGCTTATTCATGCAGATGTGACAATCCTTTGGAAGAAACATAGTAACGCATGGTTTATCTTCCCGACAGATGAACGCAGAAGGATCAGTAGACGACGTCTTCAAACAAGTCAGCGCAGCCCTTGACGCCCTTAAATAAACAGCGAAGCCGAACAAACAAAAAAACAAAACAAAAAATGCCTTATTCTTCTGTGTATACGACATTCTTCTGCCTTATTCTCCGACCCCCCCAAAAAATAATCCAGATCCTACCTAAACAAACAGAACAAACTTAGCACGGAGCGTTTGAACATTCGAGCAGGTTAATGTCGCTCCGGCCTCCCACGTCACACAATCCCTGTCCAGAGACTTGAAAGAATTCGGCCTTCTTCCCGTAGGAAGGTGCGTTCCTCAACCCCCGATCCCCTTCTGTCTGTCCGCAGAATGTTGATATCCTCACTCTCTTCCTGTTTTCCTGAGCAGTAAACGACTTCAAGGAAACATTCGAGGTCCCTTGCCTTGGCTCCTGTTTTTCATGTTTTTTTCTCCCCCCCCCCCCAGTTTTCCACACTCTCTCTCCGGCAGGAGACATTCCTATCCAGAACAGGAAAAGGTTGTTTGAAAAATGCGTCACCTCCATGGCTCAGGGTGACTCGCGTGGCCTGGGTCACAGTGACACCATCACAGGAGACTCAGCAAGGGGTTAAGCTGGAGTTAGCGTTCAGGCCGTTTCCTCTTGGAAGCCTTCTATCTCCTTGTAGAAAGCTGTAAGGTCACCTTTGCCCCCGATACGGAGGGGCTGCTGGAGAGAGGAAGAGCGGCAGACCGGATACCACATTGTCTTCTGGGAGGTGTCCAACCCCAAATGAGGCATTTGTCACATATTATTTCAGCAGAAAGTGATAGCAAGCCACTATAGCATAATATCAATGGAATGCCAAAGCAGGAAAAGCTACTTAACCTATTAACAGCTCCAGGTCATAGATTGTTGTTTTTGCGCCTCTCAATGAATTTGGCTCAATCCTTCGACCTCCAAAATTTTTTAATCCAAGACTCCTAGCCTTGTCCTCTGTTTCACCCTCCCCGATACGTACCATGAAGGGCAAAGGCATCCTAGGAGACATTTCTTTTGGTCTCTCTGGGAGCAAATATCACTTTTTAATGCTTGTTAAAGGGGTACTCTGGACATATTAAAGGGGTTATCCAGCGCTACAAAAACATGGCCACTTTCCCCCTACTGTTGTCTCCAGTTTGGGTGGGGTTTTAAAACTCAGTTCCATTGAAGTAAATGGAGCTTTATTGCAAACTGCACCTGAACTGGAGACAACAGTAGGGGAAAAAGTGGCCATGTTTTTGTAGCGCTGGATAATCCCTTTAAGGCTATGTTCACACTATGTAATACAGCGGCCGTAGTTCACTTCTATATCGGCGGCAGGAACATTACCTTTTTCCCCTTTGTATTTTAGGCACCTTTGGGTGAGCCCACAATCCACCATTGAACACATTGTAAAGTATGGCCAGCAGCCGTACTTTACATTTTGAGCACAAGTATTTTCTACAGCCGCTGTTCACCGAAGAAAAATAGACGGGCTTATAATTTTCTGTGGTTGCAATTCAACAATGGACGTAGTGTATACTGTGTGTATAGACTACAGCTCTTGTTGTATTCAAATCAATGCAAATGTATACAAGCGTATGCAAGGGGTACTACGGAGGTTTAAAAAAAATTCCAATCAACTAGTGTAAAAAATGTCAGAAGGTTATACAGATTTGTAAATCACTTCTATTTCAAAATCACAAGTCTTTTAGTATTTATCAGCTGCTGTATGTCCTTCAGGAAATTGTGTATTCTTTCCAGTCTGACACAGTGCTCTCTGCTGCCACCTCTGTGCTTGTCAGGAACTGTCCAGAGCAGGAGAGGTTTTCTATGGGGATTTGCTACTGCTCTGGACAGTTCCAGACATGGACAGAGGTGGCAGCAGAGAGCACTGTGTCAGACTGGAAAGAATACACCACTTCCTGTGGGACATAGAGCAGCTGATAAGTACTGGATGATTGGGGATTTTTAAATAGAAATAAGTTACAAAGCTGTAAAACTTTCTGACACCGTTTGATTTGAAAGAATTTTAACCCTTTAATATTTAGGTTGGAGTCCTACAGATTGATGCACATATTACGACTAAATATATTTGCCCCATAGCGGCCATGTTCAAGAACTGGGGTAATAAAGCAAAAAATTTGCCTTGTCCGAAGAGAAGAGAACAGGTCAGGAATGGTGGTCACTGTGTTTGTGTACAGATCCTATATATTTCTATAAAATACAAATGGATACAGTCATTTCTACCGGACCCAATGGCCTGATGTACACTATGCGTCAGTAATACACAGATCATGGACATTTATGGGCTAGACGATTTCTCAATATGCGTTTAGTTTAATACAAAGACTGTGACGTACTGCGTGGGATTCTGTATAACAAGTATCCAATAGATCAAACCAAACACTCTAATAATATATGCGGAACTGCAGACTACAAGACTTCACGTCAAAGCTTATTCAGCATAAACTAATTGCTTGTAAGAAGTGCTGATTGCTATTGGGTTAAAGGGGTTTCTATAACTTTGTTATAGACAGGTCATCAGTATCTGATTGGTTGGGAATTGACACCCAGTACTCCCTGATCAGCTGTTAGACAGCGCTGTACATTGTGTAGTGGTCGGGCAGCGTTATTACAGATCAACTACCCCTGAGCTGCAGTAACCCAGCACGGCCACTACACTGTGTACGGCGCTGTTTGCTCCTGCTAAACAAGATTGGCAAGTGTACCAGCTGTTGGTCCACCATGTTTCACATATTAATGACCTATCATGAGGGCATCACATCAATAAAAGTCCTAAAACCCCTTTAAGCTTTAGTCATGTTTTTCGTATTAGCCCCTAATATATTATTACCAGGAACATTGTATTAAAACACAGGGCTGAGGGGGATTGATATGGCTGCTCACCATAGCCATTTCAATAAAATCAGTATGTTATGGGATTCTAAATCAACCCTGTACGTACGTGCAGGCTGTAAAATTAAAAGGGGTTATTCAGGATTTGTTCTAACTCCTTACTGGTCTCCTAAATTCACCACCACTTCAGTGCGGCCACAATGTTCCCTGCCTAATCACCTACCTGGGTCTCCTGCAGCTCCCACTGTCATGTTATCTGGTCCCCAGCCTACTACTCCTCTTCCCACGTGACAGTGATGGCCTGCTCAGCCAATCAGTGAGTGAGGCGTGTCACTGTTACAGTCAGCGATTGGCTGAGCGAGTTATCACAGTAGCCAGTAGGGGACCGAATGCGGGGTGTTAGGCCCCTGGATTTTCAGGCTCTAGGATACAACTCAATCCAAGGGAACTGGACTTGGACTAGTCACAGTGGCAGACATATCATTTGTGTAGCCAGTTCAGCTGCACAGGGGCCCTTCAGACTCAGCCTAGCAGGCCCCTCCACTGGCCGGCCGCATAGGTGATATGTACTGTCCATGTACCTGCCACCTGATCAGATGTCCTGCCACCTGTGGCCCCCTAACACTGAGATGCCTGCCTTGGGACAGGTGCACCAGTAGCGTCACATGGTGGTCATACATTGGTGATCCTGATGACCTAGAGGACCACTGGGGGGTCAGGTGGGGTATTGTGTGTGGGGCTGGGGGGCAGCCAGGAATGTGGTGGCATGGTTTGCTTATGGGGGGGCCCAGGCAAATGTTTTGCAGTCTGTGTCCGCCCCTAACTAGTCCCATCACTAATTCCGCCCTTCTGATGTGCACCACATGTCCCAGCATGCACCAGCACTGTTGGGGCTTGCATTTGATAAAGTGTTCACACAGAGCAATTCAGATGCATTATAAGCACCAGTCCAGGAGACATCATGGGATTTCTCCGCCTGTTCTATGTCATGATCAAACCCGATATTGGACACGACACTATATAAAATTACCTTTATCTGGTCAGCTTCACGAGTGTACAGAGCCCGGCTAATATCCCAGTATAATCCAGTTATGTATGCAGGTGGGATTTTCACTAAAAGCTGAGGATGCAGGTTATTCCTATGTCAGTGGGTTATACCCCGTACTGTCACAGGGTCCCCTCTATCTCCCCCTATAGAAGCCAGTATCCTGATCTATGTTAGTGAATAGCTAGAAAACAGATGGCCTTTGATTTATATGTGTTCATCCACCAAAATATTGTAACATTGCTCATCCTGAGCCTCCTGGTTCATGAATACATTGCCAGAGCCTACTGACACAGAACAGAGAGCGCAGGCTTACAGACCATTCAAATTCAATGGAAATATAGTAAAGAAACACAATGGCTTTATTGGAATTATATTTCTTTTCAAGGAAAACGCTCTGTAATATGATGAACAAAGGCTGGAAGTCATTTGTCTATTATAAGCCGACAGATCAGAAAAAGGAAAATCTTCACTTTGTGGCGAGGTTGGGGATGGATTTATGTTATTGGCTGAGGATGTGGATGGAGATTCCTATTAAATAAGGAGCAGCAATCATCAATGGAAGTAGAATAGCTGGGTCATTCCTTAGTTTGGCCACCGGGGGTGCTGTCTTATAAGCATTTATGGGCTGGGTGGTCGCACAATCCATGTGCAGCTACACACATTTGTTATGTGGGCTCTGATCTCCCATGTCCTTCCCAAATATAAGACACACACTTAAGGTTTATTAAAGCGTACCAGCTGTTTCCAAGGTTTAAAAAAAAAACATGATTAAAGAGATAAAAGCTCCATGGTGTTTCACACAGGTGCTCTGCATCATGGTAGAAGTCAAAAACAATGGAGGCCGATCATGGATAAGTCCATCACTGGATACACATGTATACATGATATATGAGAGCGAGGAAGACAGAGGACTGAGCGAGTGTGCTGACCAATCAGACTTCAAATACATAAAGGCTACACTTAGAACTAAATAAGTCACAGGTCATCACCACCCCCCACCCCCAAAGTTTATCTATTCAGTGGTGTCGCAGTTTAAGAGTAACTTGGATTGAGAGTATTGTTTTGGTTTAAGAGCTTCCTGTACTGGGTGGGAGGGGGAGCGGGGCAGAGGCATGGTCTGCACAGCGGGGTCTACAGCCCTGTACTCTGACCCAGGAAGTCTCCCTCGCCTTTCAAATCATAGCAGATCCACTTCAGGCTGGGGCTTGC
Organism: Dendropsophus ebraccatus; assembly: GCF_027789765.1. Taxonomy (NCBI): domain Eukaryota; kingdom Metazoa; phylum Chordata; class Amphibia; order Anura; family Hylidae; genus Dendropsophus; species Dendropsophus ebraccatus. The sequence continues at coordinate 16,645,517 of NC_091463.1, read as the reverse complement.
ATCAGGGGACAGGACTGTGAAGGTAATCTCTTTATAGCTGTGATCCCTCTCTCCTCGGACAGAGTCCTGCTATACTGTGCGCACATCTGCCCTGCTCATTCCTTCATGCTCCCTGCAGTCTCTGTCAGCCCTTGTGTTTCCCATCCTCTCCATTCCTGTTATAATGTGCCTGCACTTACACTCAGCTATACACACTGCTGCTATAATGTGCCTGCACCCACACTCAGCTATACACACTGCTGCTATAATGTGCCTGCACTTACACTCAGCTATACACACTGCTGCTATAATGTGCCTGCACTTACACTCAGCTATACACACTGCTGCTATAATGTGCCTGCACTTACACTCAGCTATACACACTGCTGCTATAATGTGCCTGCACTTACACTCAGCTATACACACTGCTGCTATAATGTGCCTGCACCCACACTCAGCTATACACACTGCTTCTTTAATGTGCCTGCACCCACACTCAGCTATACACACTGCTGCTATAATGTGCCTGCACCCACACTCAGCTATACACACTGCTGCTATAATGTGCCTGCACTTACACTCAGCTATACACACTGCTGCTATAATGTGCCTGCACTTACACTCAGCTATACACACTGCTGCTATGTGCCTGCACTTACACTCAGCTATACACACTGCTTCTTTAATGTGCCTGCACCCACACTCAGCTATACACACTGCTGCTATAATGTACCTGCACTTACACTCAGCTATACACACTGCTGTATAGAATGAGCATTGTCACTGTCCTCCTGCACAGCTCCTCCTGCTTCTCTATTCTAGCCTGTTGAACTGCATTATGGGGATCTGCAGTTCCATCCATCTACAAACTGCTGCTGTTTTATGCACTTACTATACAGTATACTCCACATGCTGGTTGCTATACTGTACAGTATCTTATAATATCACATATTCAGCTGTTTCTCATTGTTTGTTTGATCTGTTCTACATGTTATTTAGAATATTAAAACATCATTATTTTTAGGGTGTGGAACCAATTGTCTGCATTTCAATGATACGATATGGGAAAATTTCCTTTTGTTTAAGAGTTTTTTCGGATTACATTGGATTATTGTGTGTGTACTGCATCATGTATACTGCACAGGGGAGTATTATTACTATATGGGGGCACAGGAGGGCATTATTACCATGTAGAGTTAAACATCGGCACATAGTAAATGGAGTCAAACGGCATCCGGCGCCATTCGCTGTGTAGTGCCGCTGCTGCCTGTCAGTGACTGATCAGTTATCCTGCAGTTATAGCTCATCAGGATACTGTGTCTGGAAACCCCCTTTATATTGAGAGAAACTCTGCGGAGACAAGTAGGAGAAGCCCCCAAAACGGTCCGTGATGAATGGAGAGGATTGTCAGGGGGGATGTCATTGTCAGGAGAAAACAATGTGGTTTTAGAGGCGAACAACAAGTCAATGTAACCACAGCTTTATCCCCTCCAGCTGATGGGTTATGGGTAGGACGGGCTCCTGACAGCAAGCAGAGATATTGAAATGCAAAGATGCCAGGATGGACTATATCCATAGTGTGTGTCAGTCTTATATCCCCCCCCCAAGATGTCTCCATAAGGAAGGAAGGAGGAGTGCTGACATTGCTGATTCCTGTATAGAAATCTATCATCGTATATATATATATATATATATATATATATATATATATATATAGTGTATATTACTGGATGGCCCACAATCCTGTCTGCCCGCTGGCGATTAGTCAGCTGTCTCGTGTCTGTATATGACGTATTTCCCCGTCGTCCATGTTTTCTTGTATACATACAGCAGCAGCCATGTGCCCCCCCCCTCCCTCGTGTCTCTTGACTTATTTGGATAGGACGCAGTTATAAGGGACGCAGACAGGGCACTTCCTGACCCTTAGCTGTCGCCAGTCATATGTTGGGTGACAGACGGGAAATGCCCCCTGCCATTTATTCCTATTGTAAGTTACTTGCACAATTATATCCCAAAAATATCTGTCTCTCTGTTTCCTGCATGGAGCATGTTCAGACCAGCAACGTCTCCCAAACCACTCGAGGCCACCCAGATTGGAGGGCCCGGGCGAGTGGTGGGGTCCCTGGTCCGCTGTGCAGTGAGGTCATGGATTTGTAAGTGTGCGGCCATCTCTCCATCTCTGGCTCGGTTCTGGACTCTCGGACCCTCCTTTGTACTGTTCGCCTTGCGTGTCACCTGCTATTGTTTGCTATGTGCCATATTGTTTAGGGAACTGCTTTCTAATGTTTACTTAAAGTGTAAATTTAGGTTTCTAGAAATGGGAACTTTCATGCGGCAGACGTGTGAATCCCCCCCTCCTCCTCCGACCCCCCGCTGCATCTCATATGTGAAATCAGTCTTTTTCCTCTTGTTCCAATAAGAAAGGCGACAGAAAGCGGAGAGAATTTGTTTGGGTTTCTTTTTATCATCAGATTTTTATTTTATTCTATTAATTTTATTGTGTGGATTATTAGACAGACTGAACAAACGGAACGGGAAAACTAGTCTAGCACTACTATATCTGTAGCAGAGCTGAATTTGTTATTTTACTTGCTGGAGTGCGTTATAACAACACGGTAGATTATATGGATTGGCCCATCTAGACAATCCCTTACCAATGTACTTTATTACGCCTTATGGACAATGATAGCCAGCTGGTCCTGCTGAGATCATAGGTGTATGGGGTCATTATGTAACTTGTATATACCCTGTTTCCCCGAAAACAAGACATCCCCTGAAAATAAGACCTAGTAGAGGTTTTGCTGAATTGCTAAATATAAGGCCTCCCCCAAAAGTAATACCTAGCAAAATTTTTATTTGGAAGCATGGCCGCCGAAAAGAACACCAGGGCATACAGCTGTTTTTAGCCCACCGCCATTGTCCCCTACCTTCACTGTCCTTTGCAGAGCAGCTGCATGCAGGACATGAAGACCGTCACCTGATATCAACCCCAATATTCACTACCCTGGCGGTCACTTGTAAATGTGTAGGCAAGGCATCAAGAGGCCCGCCATCCCCGTTGTCCCCTACCGCCAGATGTAGAGCTGCACACATGCCGTTATCCCATTCCCGGCCACCATACCGTCCACTGTCCCCGCTGTGCTGTATGAGTGTGCTGTGGTGAGCTCCCCCTTGTGGCTGGAAGCTGCAATACCGCTGTACAAGTGGTCCAGGAACTGCTGTGAGAGCTTGTTACAGACTCCAGACTGTACAGTATATGATAAATTCTTAATCATTTTAATCATTTTTGACACGTCAGAAGTACTGTATTTTAAAGTGACAGTAATGCTTTGGCCTATATAATATCTCCTATACAGTACACACACACACAAAGAAGAAGATATCCCACCCCTCTATATCTCTAGAGCACCCTCAGAATAAGCAGCAGTATGAAGGACGTTATAGAGACTAAACTGTGAAACAAGCCCTGGGGTGAGATGAAATAGTCACTCTAAACTCCTCTATTCTCTCTGCAGTCTGTCTGATTCTGGCTTTGTGCAGCCGCCACCACCCACCTCTAATCAGGAATTAATAAGCTATTTATTTTCTCATTTCTAGGATTCATGGGGCCCCATAGCAAAAACCCTTGATGCCACCCTCTCCCCCATACACATACTTACCTGGCCCAACACAGTCCCCCGCCTTCCTTCGTACTCCGAGCACCTCATGCGCCAGGAAGCTGGGAGAACAAACCCCCAGGGAATGCAGTGGGCTAAGTGAGTATGTGTATTGGGGGAAGAGGGGGGGTGTCTCTTTTTGGCTGGAGGTGCAAGACTGCCTTTGGCCACAAGATAGACTGTCAGGGCAGGAAACTGGAATGGGACAACTGATGGGAGATCAGGAGCCCCTGGAGTCCCAGTGTGGGCTGGAGCAGAATATGGTAGTTTGGGTGCCTTTGGGCCCCCCTGGGAATCCTGGTCAGACACCCAGACTGCACATATTATGGTATAATTCACTAGTGTATACAAGTCCTCATACACACAAATAGGCATATCACGGAGGCACACAAATATGCACACACAATACACATACATCTAAACATACTAACATACTGGACACATGACATAAATACACAATAGATGTGCGAACACATATATACACACAGGCACATTACATGGATTCACAAATATGCAAAAACACAAAAATTACACAAACACATAAAGATGACATCAATAGTACTAACATTCACACAAACAGACACATGACGACACAGATGCACAAACGCATACAGACATTACACAAATGTGCACACCAGGGCCGGCTCCAGGTTTTTATGGGCCCCCGCGCGGCAGAGCCTCAGCAGGCTCCTCATCCACCCACTATGTACCTATCATCCACATACTATGCACAATCACTTTAGATGCCACCAACATACACAAACACACATTAATGACAGACACTGACTGACTGACACCAACACTGACTGACACTGACACACTCAGACACTGACACAGAGCAGTTACAGCTCAGGCCACTCTCCACTGTAAATTTGAGGAGCATCAGGTCATGTGATCAGGTCCTTCACCCTTTTTCTCTCCCTGTGCAGGTCCTGCTCTATCACCTGTGTGTTCTGATATTCAGCCCCTTACCCTGCACTACGGTGAGGGGGCAGAACATTAGAACATCGGGCCCCCCTCTAACCCTCTCTGGGCTTCTAGAGGTGCTGTGGGCCCCAGCACTTGCCCGGGTAAGCCCTGTGCTGACACTGGTCCTGATGCACACTCACACATTTACTATTTTTGCTAAACAGGAAACTCCAGGGATGTCTTCTTGTGAAGTCTCCTCTTCCTCTTCTTCCAGCCTGAATATGGAACCTGCAGCCCCTCCCCCTCCTCACCGACTGCAGAGCTGTATACAGGAGGGGGGCACTGTAGGAAAGGGGGTCAGGAGAGGAGGGGGCCTGCACAGTGAGTGCAGGGGAAGGGACAGGCCCCCTGATTTTAGCTCAGTAATAGAGCGGGCCTAACTGCCTTGCAAAGGGCCCATTCTCTTAATAAATATTAATGCAACTATTGCCCTGCTGTCAGTGCCAAAGCTAGTACCAGCAGGGTGGCCCTGACGCACCGGCCCCGTAGCAGTTGCCTGGTCTGCCTCCACGGTATCTGCGCCACTGTTTCCGACCTTACCTTTTTGTGGGATGTTTTTTTTTTTGTTTGTTTTTTTTTTATCAGCATCCTTTTGGGATACCTGTAACTTACTACCTATTATGAACTCTTTCAGTGAAAAGGGGACGGAATGCAATCATTTTTAAATTTACACAGGTGTTTACAGGTGTTGCTTTTTGATGGATTTAACATTTTTATTAGTCTATCAAAGGAGCTGAATGAAGGCTTGTTCTTTGCAGGATAACTTGTAGTTTTATTGGTCGGTACATATGTCTTTTTAATTGGGGTGGGGCGAGCAAAAAAACAGCAATTCTAGCAATTTTATTTTAGTTTTGGTCTTTATGGTGTTCATTATTCTGAAGTATTGTGATCATTTTATAACTCAAGTTGTTATGGCTACACTAATAGAAATTATGGAGGTTTGGGGGATATTTTTTCTTACACTTTTTTCCATTAAAAATGTTTTATAAGGAAAAATTTTGTAAGAATCTTTTTATTACTGTTTGTTGTCAAACAAGCAGACTTAAACCTGAGATGCGTAGACATTGCACTACATCTGACCATCAGGAATTGTAGAGACCACCAGGGTAGCTTCATTCAATGATGATGATGTCCAGGTAAGACTACCAATGAGAAGAAAACTCTACAACATGAATTGCTTCACATCGGATATCAAACATTGGATTTGAGGATAAGTGGAATCGGCCCCCAAGCTCTGCATGTAACTGTGGCCTCCTGGGAAGTGACCCTACTTAGTGGGAATGCTGCTTCCCTGGATTATTCATATAATCCCCATACACGGCTTCCTTTCAGGCTGAACATCACTTTACATGAATCATTTCAGTTATATTGTTCCAGTATGGACAAAATCCCCCTGAAACTCGCCGCTCCACACGCTTTTCATTATCTAGATAACTTTAACCATATAGGATCCAATCCAGATCTCTTGAACCATAGGTATAACTTGTAGTTCCTGGACCCCAGTGCAAGCATCTGTTACAAGGACCTCACTGGTGTACCCTGACATGGAACACTTTACTCAGATGAGGCACATTCAGCTTGGCAGTTACAGTAAACATATTTAAAGGGAACCTGTCACCATGAAAATGCTGTATGATCTATCAGTCTCATGTTATAGAGCAGGAAGAGCTGAATAGATTGATATATATATATTTGTGGGAGAAGATTCTGTATGAGGGATCCTATCACTTAGTGACACCGCCCACTGGACTCTTGAGAATAAAAAAAGCAGAGATCTCAATCAATAAATTAGAAGTTATACTGAATCGTTCCCCATTAAGATATATATCAATGTCATCAGCTTCTCCTGCTCTATATCATGATGCTGGTAGATTAGATAGCATTTTCATGGTGAAAGGTTCCCTTTAAGCTCACAATGTTGAGCAGTCCTCACTTGGAGGCATACTTGAATAACTAAGCTGGATAATCACACAATACATGGAATCCCTGCTATCTGCTCAGGAAATTATTTTACCAGCTTTACGCGATGAGCAGACGCACATAAATATTGATGGAACCACGCTGCCTGATATACACTGTCATTATATCTTCTCTTCCTTCTATAAAGGAAATCCTCTTTAAAGCTCCAAGCTAAAAGGTGATAAAATTAAACAGCACAATGCAATGGGAATCATCCAGCAATTAGATACCATTGTTCTTCTTAAAGGGCAAGTCTATCTAACACCCATGTTGACATTGTCATTGGCAGAATATGTCATTGGTGGGAATTCATGATCTACAGAGCTTGTCGGAAATTTCTGTCACTCAACATAGGTCAACAATCCATCTACTCCTTCTCCTACACCAACTCCACTTGACCATTCTTATACAGGTCAATTCACCCGGTCCAGCCAGACCTCCAACCCAACAAGTTGCCAGCACCTTTCCAGCCCTTGGCTCCCATTTTTGACAGGTTTGGCCATAGCTCCCAATAAATAAAGGCCCTATAACAGGGGGTGATTATAGGACGAACAGACTCACATTTCCCTATGCAATCTAGGTCTATTGACCAGGCCATTCCGACCAGCAGAAAAATCATGGCATTTAGCCGCCCAGCTACCTGTGTAATATGAAATGTGCAGCCAAAGCCAGGAAAACGGCGAGTGTACAATCCAACAATCGCACCCTGTAAAGCTTTACAGAGTGGTGATCATTTACATACAAGATCTGGTATTCTAATATGTCCATAAAGTTGCATATACACATGATAGTAAGGTCAACTGAACCACTGGTGCTGTCTAGAGCACCTGAGTAAGTCACTCTTTCAGGTTATCAAGTAGGAGATGTAGTATTCTGTTTTCCCCACTAGGTGCCACCACTGTTCTTGTGTCTCCTATGCACAGCTGAAGCTAAGGGTTAACTGTTCTGTACTTTGTATTTGTGTACTGACCAGTCACAGGTGCGCTTTTCTCTAAACCTATCCCATCTTTCCTCTCTCTCCCACACACTCAGCCCCACCACTCACAAGAGGGTATGAAAATACCCTTGAAGAATGAATTAGTTCCTGGTGGGAGGAAGTTCCGAAAGTTAGTAGTTGAAGGTCTAAGCAGCCAAAAGTGCAGGGCAGTCTCCTGAAACAAGAGGAACTGACCCCAGTAGGACAAAGCTACCAGGAAAAAAAGGTCTATGTACCCTACTGCGCAGGATGAATGGAAAGTCTCAGCAACCTGCTACACCCAGATAACTGACAACTGGGACTCGTATTACCCACCTAGGACGGGTATCTCGCAAGTAGGCGGCATAGGCGGTTCAGGGCCACAACTGGCATCCGTGAATATGAGTATCACTTACTATTTGGGTAGGGCTCCTCTGGAAACTCCTTTCCTCTCCCTTTTCTCTACAAAGCACCAACTCTTACAAGCACTTACAGTGGCGTATCTCTCCAAGAACCAAAGTATCAGGTAGTTGAAAGCCAACATGCCTGATCCTTCTCCCATCATCTGTTGGGGAGAGTTGGGGTCCGCCATAGACACTAGTCGGTCAGCTGGTCCCTTAGAGGTCACCTTGATCACTATGCTGTGGCTCATAGCACTTCATAACCCCACTAGGGGTGCCCATACACTATAGATGATGCACCATTACAATCGGTTTGTAAGACTTTTGTCCATCCTCCCATGAACATGTTCCCAGTCCTCTGTAAGCCATATGACGCTCTTATTTTGTGAGCAATGCAAAACTATACGTCGGGTTTCTTACCAATCGTCTTTGGTAGCATTTCTACCCATAAACAGGGAGGTAACGCTCCATCCACTGAGCCAAAACAGTGACAAATTCCAGGCAAATATAACATTAATCAAATGGCGATAACATCATCATCCGCATACCAGACGGACTATTACCCAGACGGTACGGGGACTTTGGAGGCCTGGATTTCTGCTACCTATCATTAGATACATCTGGGTCTATTGTAAAGGTCCCATTGTCATGTCAGCCTACATGAATAACAGAGCGACACTTCAAAAGTAGTGACAAAAACTTCACGTTCATCCACCATGGGGGGCCTAGCCTTAACTCCCATACACCCTGCCTTCTGGACGTGTGTTCGGAGGAGGGGGGTCTGTTTTTCTGGTATTCGGGCTCCTTGGAGAATTTCTTTACTTGTGTAAAAGGCATTTCCTCCTCAGTGCTATCCAGCTGCATAAGACCTCCCTAGTCCCGGCGTGTTTCCTGGACAGAGCTCATCAGACGGTGCTGCCTGTCAGAGCGGAGCACAGCAATCTGGACAGCTGTCCACTCCACATCTCCTCCATCTTTTCTGACTTCACCCACTTCCCCTCTCTCAGCCTTTATCTCTCTCTCCTTCTGCTTATAAACAGCCCGTCTTCTCGAGAGGAACAAAATCTGGATTTCTGTCACCGTCTGACTGCCCCCAGCTCCGTGTCTGCCCGTCCTGCCCTCGTCTTACTTTGCCGCTCGCTCGGAGCTTGGTCTGAGCCGGCACTCCTGGACACGGGCTAAGAGAGGACGACCGAGGAAGATGAAGGTCCTACGGATAATTCTTCTTGTTCTCTGTCTCCGAGTGGGACATTCAGGTAAGTCTGTATCACTGACGGAAGTGATATCTATTATTATAGTTTATTCTTTTATATAGCGGTGACATATTCCACAGCGCTGTACAGAGAATGCCTAGGCTTTGCTTCTCTATCTCGAAAATGGAAACCAATTCATATAAAGCCATCACCCATACATATACCTATCTATCTATAGCTGCGGTGTCAATGCACATTCTGACCCACAGAGCCTACAGTCTAATAATGGCCTTATTCATCCCAACTCTCCTCATCCTACTCCTTAAAGCCACAATAACCTTATGCTTTGTCTATAGACGTTGGGTTGGTCCGGTAGGAGTATTATGGCTACAACATCTGCACTAGAACTTGAGGTGGAAATGAGTCAATGAAATGTAAGTGACTGTTGTCCAGATGTGATAGGGCTACTATCCCGGTACTACTACTCCCAGCATTATATGGTGGTTATATTTTCCATTCAGTCATTTTTTCCATTCTGTTGGGATGGAGACAGTAACATACTGTAGTTCCCTTCTGGACCTTCTCCTAGACCAGGCATGGGGAACCTTTGACCTTCCAGCTGTTGCAAAACTACAATTCCCATCATGCATGGACAGTCGAAGCTAAAGCTTGAGTCATGTTTTTTCATTCTGTTGGGATGGAGACACTATTGTAGTTCATTGCTGGACCCTCTCCTAGATCAGGGATGGGGAACCTCCGACCCTCCAACCAGTGTCGGACTGAGGTATCAGGGGCTTACCAGAGGAAATTAACCTGGGGCCCACCAATGAAGAACCAGTGAGACACTACTTGTGCAGTTTTTAAAGTTGGGGGCCTACCGGAGGATTCTCCAGTCCTCCGGTGGGCCAGTCCACCACTGCCTCCAGCAGCTAAAGCTTTGGCTGTCCATGCATGATGGGAATTGTAGTTTCGCAACAGCCAGAGGGTGGAAGGTTCCCCATCCCTGTCCTAGGACCTCTTCCTTGTAATATGGATTCAATTTGTACTTAACTATCTCCCGGGACTTGTAGTTCATAAGATCTTGTGAGAAATATGTTGTTGAGTTAAACAGTCCCAGGGTTTTGGAAGGACGATTACCATCAAGTCAAAGAAATACCCAGGAGGACCATGCTATGCATGCAAACAGATGGTTGTTAGCTTGGGAGGAATTTTTAGTTTTTTTTTTGTTGCCTGTAAAGGCAAAACAGGAACCAAATACTTTAAATTAAGAACATAAGAAGTAAAAACAGGAACAAAATGCTTAAAGCTAAGAACATTGCAGTTCACTGACCTTTGGGATGAAGTTTGTTGGTTGAACTTTAACATATATCTGGTTCCTCAGTTCTGTACATTCTCTTGTGAAGAAGTCAAGATAACTTGTAGTTCAAGAGCCCAATGGTTAGATTCAGTCTCCAGGTGATGTTGGGTGGACTATAACCTGTGCTGCAGGACTACTACTCCCAGCATGTCCTGGTAGTTTTACAACCAGATGTAGAACACTTAACCATTCTGGATGATCCCATTGAATCCTAATCTCCTGCATGGGACAACCCAACAAATTTGCAATGATGTTTTCCAATGTGTCCATTAGAGATGAGCGCAACTGGAGCACTCGGCTCCCATCGTTCGGCATTTGATTACCGATGGCTGTATCCATGTTTTTCAGGACTCCCTAGGGCGGCATCCAACTTTTCTAGCCACCGGTATTCAAATGCCAAACGATCGGACTCGAGCATGCTCCAGTTGCTCTCATCTCTATCAACCATATCTCACAATGGTGGTCCCCAACAAGTGGTGGTCTTGCAGTAGAGAACCATTAACAACCACAATGTTTAAGGTTCTATGCCCCAATGCAACTAAAGCTGGCCATATGCATTAGATGGAATTCTGGAAATTTCTGGAAAAAGAATCTAATGTATTGAGGATATGGGAAAGGGGAAGAAAGGGTCAGGTCTGTGGAATTTCAACATTCCTGATCCTTTCATTGCGCCAGAGTCGATGCTAGTGGTGTCGTAAGACCATGGTGTCATGTATCTCCAAGAAAAAAAAGAGAAGATATTGGCCTGGATAGATATGATAGCCAAATCTCGAGGATTGAAGGGCGTTACATCCTTAAAATATTAAACAGATTTTCTGGCCTGTTATAAATCAAGTTATTTGGGGCACCAACTCAATGAAGAAGGTGGCATAAGGTTGTATGTTTATCTACGCGTCATGTGCAACGTTTCAATCTCACAATGAGATGTTTTTCAAGGCTCAAAGTACAATATTGTTCAACCTTATACTGAAGTGCAATCTTCTTCTTTTTTGAGTTTGTGCCTGGGTCTGTGGACCCACTGGAGCTATAATGCCATTCAACAATACATTGTTTAGTTATTTGTGGCATAAAGTTGTATACCCTAATGTGGCCCTCGAGAACAGGTCCACTCAACTCTCCACGATGGTTATGGGAATCTTACATGGCCATGGATGGACAAGTGTAAATCAATAGATGTTCTGGGTGCATAGAGAAGGAAATCTGTAGAAGCAGATTTTTGGCCTGATCATTTCCACCATGTCCATGGATGGAGAAGGCCTGAGTTCATGACCAACAATCTTCATGTGGACAGCCACTCACACATAGCTTTAATTCAAGGAAAGATTTACTGACTTAAAGATCAAACTCCACAAGTGCATTACATGATACGGCACTGATCGCTTTAAAATGTTCACTGTGTGGTCTGTATTTGTGAAATTTTGCCTTACTTCCATAAATCTTTCCTTGGACATGAGGGATGGTCGGCATACTTACCTACTGACCTTGAATGGCTTTCCCTGACACGTGCATCACATTTTTCTAGGAGTACTTTTACCTTGCTCTTCAGGTTTTTGTCCATGTTTCACTTATGAGTCTTCCACCAACTTACCCAGCATCCTCCTCCATCTTTGGTCTTTTTCTCCCACTTTCTCAGCTGGACTGAACCTACCCCTATCCCCATCACATGTTGATGGCTTAAAGGGGCATCTTACAACTTGTCCACAGGAAATTCCATTATTGCATATCTGGGATATCTGGAAAAAAGGGCTAAGGCCCCCCATTAGATGATTCCTACCATTACATGGACTGTAGGTGGGCCTTTGCGGCATTTCTTCACCAGATCTTCACCACATCTATACTATTGTATACTGTATGTAGCTGGCTGTGGTGGGCAATGGAAAGTGTCTTGGTGAGGTGAGGACTTTGGCTAAAGCACCGTCTTCCTATCCTTCCAGCAGGGCCAGCATTGTCTACAGCCTGTGTGGTCTTCTGGCGTTCTCCATGGTGTAGATATCGCTGTCACACTTTGCAGCCAAGCGTTACAGAAACACAGGATGCAACCGCAAATAATAAACAGCTTGTCCAAAATGGGCCCCTATTTCCTGTTGACGTGAAAACATTGTATAGTGTTATACAGTATGTGACTTTTTCCATTTTTACTTTAGTGACTCCTATAAATAGCAGCGTGTCTCCTCCAGGCCTCCTTCCTTTTTACCAGTGTTACCAAGATGAGAAACCAGGAGCCATTTACCAACATGTGACACAGTCATTGACTATAGCTTCATATATAGTAGAAGGACCACCTAAAATTCATGTGGTCTTCAAGAGGGGTGGTCTTCCAAAGCAGAGGGCCCAGTCATAGCTAGGTTCTTCCTTGGCACCCAGTCACCTGTAGATATGCCCTCGTAAACATTCTGCTTGGGTAATGTTTGGTCAAGGTCATGGGTGGTCTTCTCAAATAGAAGAGGAGGTCCTCGAGACGAGCATTAAAATGTCCATAGGAAATGGGATTAATAATGGTGGTTGGATTAATCATCTGTTAACTGGGGCAAACTGGTCAGCACTTAATGTCCAGATAATTGTACAACTAAAGCCGCCATACACATAAGAAAGATAAGAAAGTTCTTCTGATCCCCCATAGTCATGTATTCTCAGCTTTGAAAGAGAAGGGGGAAGGGGGCACTGCAAGACACCTCTGACAGTCCCCTATGTAAAAAAAAATCAAACTGGGACAGCACTGGAAAAAATCAAGAATGTTTAGATGGGGTGCACGTCTCACCGCACAGGACCCTTCCGTTCGGCTTCAATCCAATAGGAAACGTAGGAGACAACACTTCTTGTGAAAAAACGTGATTTTTTTATTCACGTCAGACGCAACGTTTCGGCCTGAGAAAGGCTGAAGTACCAGCCGAAACATTGCGTCTGATTTGAATAAAAAAAAAAAATCATGTTTTTTCACAAGAAGTGCTGTCTCCTACGTTTACTATTAGTCCCCTATGTAAGTCATGGCACATTTGCAGCGGACAGCGGCTATAGTGGAAACTGCAGTCACATGAGTTTTATAATAGATGTGCATGAGGAATAAGATGGTTGCACAACTTCTTACACTTAGAGATCTGGCAGCATATGATTTAGGCCATGTGATTCTCCAGCAATTCAGATCATAAGTCATAGAAGCTCAGAACTCAGGTCAGCAAAGAGGGGGGCTTTCTCACGTATACTAATTCAAAGCTGAGCATGCATGTGTATGGGGGGATCGCGGCTGAGAAGGCACATGTATGGAGGGGGTTGGGGCTGAGCAGGCACATATATGGGGGATCAAGTGTGAGCATGCATGTGTATGTGGGGGATCAGGACTGAGCATGTACATGTATGTGGAGGATCAGGACTGAGCATGTACATGTATGTGGAGGATCAAGTCTGAACATGCATGTGTATGTGGGGGATCAGGGCTGAACGTGCATGTGTATGTGGGGGATCAGGGCTGAACATGCATGTGTATATGGGGGATCAGGGCTGAACGTGCATGTGTATGTGGGGGATCAGGGCTGAACGTGCATGTGTATGTGGGGGATCAGGGCTGAACGTGCATGTGTATGTGGGGGATCAGGGCTGAACGTGCATGTGTATGTGGGGGATCAGGGCTGAACGTGCATGTGTATGTGGGGGATCAGGGCTGAACGTGCATGTGTATGGAGGTGGATCGGGGATGAGCATCCATGTGTATGAAGGGGAATAGGGTCTGAGCATGCATGTGTATGTGGGGGATCAGTGCTGGGCGTACATGGGTATGAAGGGGAATAGGGTCTGAGCATTCACATGTATGGAATGGGATCAGTGCTGGGCGTGCATGGGTATAGGGGTAGGGATCAGGGAAGCTGTAGGCTTAATGAGGTTCCTTAAATGTGTAGTAATAAGTTGCATTCATTCTCAGATGGACAACAATCGGGTTTAACCCATCACTACACCAACAGAATCTCAAACGCATAAAAAATCGTATCTGCATTCTTCCAGAAACAGCGCCACCTATGTCCACAGGCTGTGTGCAGAATTGCAACTCAATCAAATGCAATAGCATGGAAATAGTCCGCATGTCTAAGGACAAACCAATTCCATCTGTGTTATAAGAAGGGAATCTGACATCATTAGACAGGAGCGCCGTACGCTGCGGCTATGTGACTGATAGAGGATATGGAGGAGGGAGCGACATGCTGGAGCCAACGCAGCTTTAATTCTGCTGTAATTAATCAGATCATGTCAATGTATGGTCTGTGAGCTCTCCAGCAGATGTGAGGAAGGAAAGCCGTCCCATTCACTTCACTACAACCCAGCACAATAGAAAGTTACATAGTGGGTCACTGTAAAGACTACTCTTTTACTTACTATGGAGTATAGCTATAGAGCATGGGTCTCCAAACTGCGGCCCTCCAGCTGTTGCAAAACTACATTTCCCATCATGCCTAGACAGCCAAATCCAAAGCTTTAGCTGTTCAGGCATGATGGGAGTTGTGGTTTCGCAACAGCTGGAGGGCCGCAGTTTGGAGACCCATGCTATAGAGGGTGGCCAAACCACCTGCACCTGTATAAATGATAAATGCTAGGAGGTCCTGGGGTAGATTTTGCATTGGGGCCCATGTAAGCATAAAACTACCTATAAGATATATTAATATAATCTAGTATAAAGCCTGTGTCCTATAGGAAGCCGCCACAAGAGGAGTTTACAGCCCCGAGAAACTTGTTCCAAGCGCCGCGTCTGTCCGTCTGCCTGGCTCCATCCTGTTAACATTTATTGGGGGTTGAAGTGCTCTTCCATCCTGTTTCTTGCTCAGCTCTGAGGATTGGGAGTTTGCGCTCGCAGCTCTGGAGGAGACGGTCAGCGCTCACAGTTCCTGAGTCCTTTACATCAGAAAGACAGAGAATTATCAACAGGATTTTCACCATGCCAAAATTTGCTAGTTTTCTCCCCAAATGTACATTGTATAAAGTGTGTGTGGTTTGTATAAATTACATATAAAGGGAGAAATTGGGACACACTGCGGCGCAAATTCACATCTGCTAGGCACTGGCTGTAAGACCGAAACCGTTCTGGTTTTCCGCCATTGACGTATGACCAGAAGGCCGTTTGCTGTTTATAGGAGCCTTTGGGCTATCTATAGAGGAGCAGGATGTCATAAAATGTTCTGTCTCCTGAGACCAGGCAACCGCAAGGACTAGCTTTCCTTCAGAACAATAGCAACAAGCCGACCCCTGTCATGTATATTGTTTTTGACTACAGTCAGGCACCTCAGTCAATAGGCACCTTAAGACCTCCTTTGAGGTTATTCTTAAAGTAATTATCCAGGTTTAGAAAAATGTAGCTCCTTTCCTCCAAAAACAGCGTCATACCTGTCCTCAGATTAAGTGTGGGGTAACATCTCTACTCCATTCACTTTAATGAAACCGAGCTGCCAAGGACAAGGGAGGCGCTGTTTTTGGACGTTTTCTAAATGCGGATATCCCCTTTAAGCTTAATATATACATTGGGGGAGATTTATCAAACATGGTGTAAAGTGAAACTGGCTCGGTTGCCCCTAACAACCAATCAGATTCCACCTTTCATTTTTTAAAGAGTCTGTGAGGAATGAAAGGTGGAATCTGATTGGTTGCTAGGGGCAACTGAGCCAGTTTCACTTTACACCATGTTTGATAAATCTCCCCCATTATGTCAATAAGGCGCTATACAACTAAAATTATTATTATTATTATTATTATTATTATTATTAAGGCCCCACAAGCCTTAAGACTCTTCCCTGACAAATTATATTGGGGAAAGAAGGATCAGGCATGTGAAATTTTGATTACCCGATCCTTTAGTTCTTGGGGAGATAAGCTGCTGTCAGATGCGTCTGGAAGCAATTTACCCCCACTTTTTCCATTGTGAACACAGTAACACTTGGCTGAGCTTTCCTCTGTCAATGCGAATTAGGAGACAGCTATTGTCCGACAGCTATCTTATGTATATGGCTGTCTTGAGAAAAATGCAAAGTACCCTAAGGGCCCTATTCCACCGGACGATTATCGTTATCATAATCGTTAACGATTAACGATCTCAAACGACCGCTATTGCGAAAGACCTGAAAACGTTCACTCATTTCCATGGAACGATAATCGTTACTTATGATCGTAATTGCGATCGTTTCTTCTTCCGCATTTCTTCGCTATTGCGTTCGTATCTATTGCGAACGACCGAACGATGTCTTATTCAATGCGAATGATTTGCGAACGTTTTGCGAACGAGCAACGATAAAAATAGGTCCAGGTCTTATAAAGCGATCAACGATTTCTCGTTCGGTCGTTAATCGTTACTGCATTTCAACCGAACGATTATCGTTTAGATTCGAACGATTTAACGATAATCTGAACGATAATCGTCCGGTGGAATAGGGCCCTAAGCCTGCCATGTACTGCTGCTTCTAGTGATCATCATGGATCCCAGAAGTTGGACCACCACTAATCATACAAGCCAAGACAATTGGTACTTTCCATATATCCCTTAGGGCCCTATTCCACCGGACAATTAACGTTCGCATAATCATTAACGATTAACGATCTCAAGCGACCGCTATTGCGAAAGACCTGAAAACGTTCACTCATTTCCATGGAACGATAATCGTTACTTATGATCGTATTTGTGATAGTTTTTTTCCCGCTATTTCTTCGCTATTGCGTTCGCATCTACTGCAAACGACCAAACAACGTCTTATTCAATGCGAACTATTTGCGAACGTTTTGCAAACGAGCAACGATAAAAATAGGTCCAGGTGTTATAAAGCGATCACCGATTTCTTGTTCGCTCGTTAATCGTTAACTGCATTTAAACCGAACGATTATTGTTTAGATTCGAATGATTTAACAATAATCTGAACGATAATCGTCCGGTGGAATAGGGCCCTTAGACTTGTCTGAAGCAGGTAGTGAGCATGCTCAGCCATTACTCCCTATAGCTTCTTCTGGCAAATACAGTATGGGGACAGCTATCTTTTATTCTAGTGATCCCACCACCACAGCAAGTAAGCACCATTGGCCTCTTTTATATCTCCCATACACTTGTTTGCAGCAGGTAGTGAGTATGCTCAGCCATTGCTTTATAGTGTAGAGCAATGGCTGAGCATGCTCACTACCTGCTGCAGACAAGTCTATACACCCCCTCCCACCACTGGCAAAAAAGAAATGGCAAATGGGTGAAAGGGATAATAGCTTGCCTATACACAGTGCACAGAATACAGAAGCACAGGTAGTGAAAAAAAGATGGCTGCTACCAGCAAAGAGACGGGGGAGGCAAACTCATGAATATCAGTACAACAGAAACATGTCAATGAACTCTCAGACATGAGTACAGTCCTCCATGTTAGCGTTAGTGGACGTGCTACAAGTTGGACCTCATCGTTCCCTTTAAGGCTCACGATTTCCACTATTATATATAACGTGACATTGAGTCACACGGTTTCACTTGTACCCTTCTATTGCTTTCCTCGAGTCGTGTTGCGATACCTCAGACTGAACCCGGGCGAGATCTCCATTCTTGGAGTTGTTTTGCTGATTGGTTCTTGGCTCTGGGGAGACACTGAGACGCGTCATGGCGGGGGGAGGGGTGACTGTATTTATTTTTGCTTCCAGAGAACTTCCCTTTTTTTGCATTTTCTTCCCTATCTGATCCAGCGAGCGCCTCTGTCCAGGCACCCGCCTGCAAGGCTATATCTGATAATGACATAATGTGGTGCCAGCTGGCCTGAGGGTGACGCAGGGAGGACCAGCCGTGCCACCTTGCAGCCTTTCTAGCTTTCACCCTCCACTTTGACAATGACCGCCGTGTCAGGAAAGTAAAAGGAAGATTTAGAGGGAAACTCTAAATACAATTTACGAGAATGGAGGCATGGCATGCTGAGTCAGTGTAGCCTCGTGCTGCAAGTCTTCCAATAATACCCAATGGCAGTGGGCAGGGAGGTTGTGTAAGGAGCCAGTCTGGTGCATCCAGATAAGGGTTGTTTTTTTGTGCCGGCAGGAAGCGGTGCACAATAGTGACGACTCTGGTCTGTGACCCCCTCCAGGGTCTGGATGCAAGCCTCGTCATTAATTAGACCTCCTATTAATCCTGTATGGGGCTTCCGTGTGTCCATCCTCACCCCAGTTAGCAGGAAGTTGCCCACACATCCAGAGGGCAGGATGCTATTTTTACTTTGCGTCTGACTGAAGAACACGTGGTGACGCAGAGGGGGAACTCCGGCTCCCTAACATGGTCCCACCTGCTGTCGAGTGACACAATAGGACTTGCCTGTCAGTCGGTGAACTCATTGCCGCTGTCCTCACTAGTGCAATGCTCCTGTTGGTAGATACACCGCAGAATCCATGAGGTTGTACAGTGATGTGTACAGGGTAACGACAATATGTCGCTCTAGTTTTCATGCGGCTTAGTCCGCCTTGACCTGTGCGATATAATGCCCAATGTTCTCTATGGCATGACACTGTACTACGTGTCAACCCGAATCTTGCCCTTTATACTAAACATTCAAGTAGGGATTAACTATCCCCATGACCTTCATCATCATGCCGATTAGGGATTGTATCCCCAGGATTTCGGCATTTGTGGGTTAGTCATATATTACATCTGTCCCGACACGGATTCTTAGTATTGGCACTTACTCCAGTCCTTTCCTATCTTAAAGATGGCGCCCGCCACTTTTGGGCTATATCCTGCGCATTCGCCGGCCGATCTGTATGATGGGCTATGGCCGTATAGTATGACACATGCAGGGACAACCCACAGTTCAGCGTTTGACTCACTTGAGCGCCATTGCCCAGGAACATGATTGAAGGGTATTGTATGTTTTATTATATTATGGCATTTACACACTGATCCCATTTGGTGAGGCATGCACTCTACTATTGCTCTACTGTTCCAGCCGGTGCTGTTCTACTATAATTTGTTGTATATACCCAATGAAAATAGACATTCCAGGTGGAATAATTTTGTGACACGAGATTGAGAGCTGTGCCAATGGCGTTGGAACTGAGAACCCAAGTCATGGTTAGAATAGAAGGCTGACAGCGCTCTGCAATTTTCACTTTGTTTCCCTAAATTGGAAATTCCATTGACTTTGATGGGGTCATCTTTATTTAAAGCAGAGATGGGAGACCTTCAGTCCTTCAACTGTCATAAAACAAACAATTCCAATAATTGCTGGACAACCAAAGCCAAAGCTTTAGCTGTTGAGGCATGATGGGAATTGCAGTTTTGCAATAGCCGGAGGGGCAAAGCTTCCCAATAACTGATTTAAGTGGTCGGTGGTAAGGATGATCCGAACCTGCTGAGGTTCAGGTTCGTATGAACCC
Source organism: Dendropsophus ebraccatus (assembly GCF_027789765.1). Taxonomy (NCBI): domain Eukaryota; kingdom Metazoa; phylum Chordata; class Amphibia; order Anura; family Hylidae; genus Dendropsophus; species Dendropsophus ebraccatus. The sequence goes on along the minus strand of NC_091463.1, from coordinate 16,625,700 downwards.
GAACGCTTGGAACCAGATTCCCGCTGTCTGGCCGCTCCGTGCAGCGGGTGGATACAGCGGGAGGACCGCCTGGAAAACTGGGATACAGCCTATGGCTATGGCTGTATCCCAGTTTTCCAGACGGTCCTCCCGCTGTATCCACCCTCTCCACGGAGCGGGCAAACAGGGGGAATCATTGCCGAGAGTTCGGGTTCGTACAAACCCGAACCTCGGCAGGTTCGGACCATCCCTAGTCGGTGGCAGTCCCAGCTTACTGGCACCCACCAATGTCATCTGATGGGTCCCAAAGATAGTTACCACATTCTGAAACTACTAAAGATACTACCATATTCATAAATGTTCACTAGTCTTTTAACCGACCAATCCAGGATAAGCTGTTTGTATGTGCACATGAGGAGTAGCACTAGTTCTAGCCATTTCATAACTTGTATATAGCATTTGCCACTTCACAGCGCAACCTCTCTGATGTTTTCTATACACTGCAGTGGGTCCTGCTGCCCTATATCTCTATAGCATACCCTCAGAAACATGGAGGACATTGTAGAGCAGTACTAAGTAGTGTAAATTCAGAACTTTGGAGAGCAGCATTTCTCTATGCCTCAGACTCACATTGCAAGTAAGGGTCCTATTACACAGAGCGAATTTTAACGACTAACGATAAATGACCGCAAACGAGATTGTTTATCGTTAACCTGAAATTGTTCACCATATTACACTGAACAATTGGTCGTTAGTTAGGATCGTTACTATGATCGTTATTGCAATCGTTACTATGATCGTTTACTCCTTCTGATCCCAGTAAAACAATGGACAATGTGCAATTACACTGAAAGATTAGTGAAAAAAATGCGGAACTTTTTGCGAATGGATGTGGAATTACAGCGAAAGATTAAAAATAATTTTAGGTTCAGATCTAAATCAACGATCAACAACATATGAACGATTTTTCGATTGTTGCCTGCAATTGCACAGAGCGATTATCGTTTAAATTTGAACGATATAACGATTTTTCGCACGATAATCGGCCAGTGTAATAGGGCCCTAACTCTTTCCCCCCTCTTATCAACATAGACTTGTTTGAGCATCATAACCTGATCCTTCAGTGAAGAGTCACTCTAGTCTTTCCAGTGAATGATGAGTTTAGTGTCTGCTTTTGGTTACATCTAGTAGTTTAATCTCTTACATAGTCTATATCTGGTTTTCTTCCAGTTCCGGTGCCCATGTACGATGCCCAGATGGATGACAGCGGCAGTAAGGCCTCAGAAGTTGTGGCCACGCATTCCCTTACCACAAAGGGCTGCGTAGGAAAGTTCTCAAGCCAAGAAGTTTATGTGCTAAATGTTTATTTTACTGAAGAGATGGTGAGTATATACAGAAAAAGGAAATGTCTGCATTACACTGTGTCTGTGGCTGGTATATACTGTTATGGGGTATCTGTGGCTGGTATATACTGTTATGGGGTATCTGTGGCTGGTATATACTGTTGTGGTGTGTCTGTGGCTGGTATACACTATGATGGGGTGTCTCTGGCTGGTATACACTGGTATGGGGTGTCTGTGACTGGTATACACTGTTATGGGGTGTCTGTGGCTGGTATATACTGTTATGGGGTGTCTGTGACTGGTAGGTATATACTGTTATGGGGTGTCTGTGACTGGTTTACACTGTTATGGGGTATCTGTGGCTGGTGTATACTGTTATAAGGTGTCTGTGGCTGCTATATACTGTTATGGGGTGTCTGTGGCTGGTATATACTGTTATGGAGTGTCTGTGACTGGTATATACTGTTATGGGGTGTCTGTGGCTGGTATATACTGTTATGGGGTGTCTGTGGCTGGTATACACTGTTATGGGGTGTCTGTGACTGGTATATACTGTTATGGGGTATCTGCGTCTGGTATACACTGTTATGGGGTATCTGTGGCTGGTATATACTGTTATGGAGTGTCTGTGACTGGTATATACTGTTATGGAGTGTCTCTGGCTGGTATATACTGTTATGGAGTGTCTGTGGCTGGTGTATACTGTTATGGGGTGTCTGTGGCTGGTATATACTGTTATGGGGTGTCTGTGGCTGGTATATACTGTTATGGAGTGTCTGTGACTGGTATATACTGTTATGGGGTGTCTGTGGCTGGTATATACTGTTATGGGGTGTCTGTGGCTGGTATATACTGTTATGGGGTATCTGCGTCTGGTATACACTGTTATGGGGTATCTGTGGCTGGTATACACTGTTATGGGATGTCTGTGACTGGTATATACTGTTATGGAGTGTCTGTGACTGGTATATACTGTTATGGAGTGTCTCTGGCTGGTATATACTGGTATGGGGTGTCTGTGACTGGTATATACTGCATACCTCCCAACCTATTGGACGGCCAAAGAGGGACACCTGTGGTTCACTTTAGGAAATTTTTTTACATTTTTTCATTTAAAGGGGTACTCCAGCAGGTGGGCACTTTTTCGCTGAGGTGACTGGGGGAAAAGACGTCCACTCACCTCCACGGTTCCAGCGGCGGGTCCCGCATCGCAGCGCTCTGGTGCCTGGTTCCTGGTCGCTTCCTAGGGTCTGACGCGGGCCCGAGACGTGACGTCTCAGGTCCGCTCAGCCAGTCAGTGAAGGAGGCGGGATCTGAGCTAACTTGAAACGGATCCCGCCTCCTTCACTGACTGGCTGAGCGGACCTGAGACGTCACGTCAACGGGAAGGTGAGTGGACGTCTTTTTCCTCAGCCACCTCAGCAAAAAGTGACCCCCTGCTGGAGTACCCCTTTAAGGATGCCTCCAGATTGATGCTTACAATTATGGTGGTTTTACACGGAGCAATAATTCGCCCGATCACACGATTAACGATTTTGGATGACCAATGTTTTTTTTATAACGATCAGCGTTTAGACGGAACGATACATCGTACGGAAAAAATGTTATGCGATCGTTTTGCGATCGCTTAAGCCTATCTCACACATAGGGGAAATCGTTGAAAGACTGTTTACACGGAACGATCTGCGAATTTTTTGTGAACGATCAACGCCGATTTGAGAACTTGTTCAAAGATCAAAATGAATGATTTGTCGCTCGTCGCTTGATCGTTCGCTGCCTTTACACGTACGATTATTGTTCGAATTCGATCGTTATTGTGCAAATTCGAACGATAAATCGTTCCATGTAAAGCCGCCACATAAGTTACATTGATGTCTGTAAATCTGCAGCAGATTCTGTATGTGTGATGCATCCTTAGGTCCCACTCACACATCAGTAACCCTGTCTGTAATTACGCACCCACAACTGCGGACAGGATTTCTAACGCGTTTCAGTAACTGTCCACATTGGCAGGGACCCACTGTCATATAGGTGACATGGACCGCACAATGGAAAGGGGCCATAATGTCACATGATTCATCTGTATATAACACATTTTAGCATCCAACATTTGCCACAGTAGCAAGACGCTTTCTAGAGAAAAATAAAAAGTTTATTAATGCAAGTCTAACTCCTAGGACAAAAAGAGGGACATGTAAGGGACAAAGAGGGACAGAGGGACTTGGCACAAAAGTAGGGACTGTCCCTCCAAAAGTATATGGGCTTCACACAGATGGTCCTATCTGTACAATGCATAATGGTCCTATCTGTACTATTTATGATAGTCCTATCTTTACAATGCATTATGGGACTGTCTGTACTATCTTTGATGGTCCTATCTGTACAATGCATTATGGTCCTATCTGTACTATTTATGATAGTCCTATCTGTACAATGCATTATGGGACTGTCTGTACTATCTATGATGGTCCTATCTGTACAATGCATTATGGGACTATCTGTACTATCTATGATGGTCCTATCTGTACTATCTATGATGGTCCTATCTGTACAATGCTTTATGGGACTGTCTGTACTATCTATGATGGTCCTTTCTGTACTATCTATGATGGTCCTATCTGTACAATGCATTATGGGACTATCTGTACTATCTATGATGGTCCTATCTGTACAATGCATTACGGGACTGTCTGTACTATCTATGATGGTCCTATCTGTACAATGCATTATGGGACTGTCTGTACTATCTATGACGGTCCTATCTGTACAATGCATTATGGGACTATCTCTACATTATTATAGCAGTATGTGACAATATTGGACACTACATAGTGGTATTATGTGGACACCGCATTGGGATACTATTTGGACACTATATTTAGGCACTGCAGTTGTATTTATGGTCACTATATGGCTTAGATACAGCGTTCTTTGTTGCTCTGGAGATTTTCAAGGCCTTTATTCCTCTCAGTTTCCCTTTGTGTTTACATGAGGCCTACACAGTATATAGTGCAAAGGGTATCCAGTATTGGGTGGGGGTGAGAGGCCATTCTTGGCTGGGAGAAGAATTACTGGAAATGCAGCTTAAGCTTCAGTCCTAATTCAGTTCAGGGGAAACAATGTCTGAAAATTCACTGGATAAAATTAGAAAATGAGTCGAATCACCAGGCGGCATCACTCTGGGCGACACTGTGGCGTTACGGGATGCAAATCTCTGGGTCATTCCAGCGACAAAACTCCCTCCTTTGTATATGGTGGGAAAGCCCCATGGGGTCTCTGCAGTCCGGGAGAAGTAAGATTTCTTTGGACTTTCACCCGACTTGTGTACCGAGCCGATCACTTTCCTATTTTGTAATGTTAAGTGGAAACAAATGTTTTGGCTGCAACTTGGGAGAGGCCCGAAACGGGGGAGGGTATAGGCACAAACGTATAAATCCTCATCCTTATGAGGCTCGCAACACCCCGACCCCCCGGAGCTTTTACTGATCCAAATTTAGAACGCAAAGAATGTTGCCATTTCTTTATGGCAGGGATAGGGAACCTTCAGCCCTCCTGCTGATGCAAAACTACAACTCCCATCATGCCTGGCATCATTCCACAATTCCCAAAGTTTCCCCATCCCAGCTTTATAGAAAGACTGTCATAAGTATACTGTATCAGTCACAGCAGATGGAGCGCCAGGAACATGGGGGGAAGGACACAGGAAGCATCTGACACAACTACAGATGGACAGGAGGATGTGTGACAGGGACTTTACTAGTAAGTCCAATTTTATAGATTTAAAGGGATACTCCAGCGGAAATTCAACTCAACTGGTGTCATAAAGTGCCAGAGATTTGTAATTTACTTCTATTTAAAAAAAAAATCTCCAGTCTTCCAGTACTTATTAGCTGCTGTGTGCCCTGCAAGAAGTGGTATTATTTACAGTCTGACACAGGGCTCTCTGCTGCCACCTCTGTCCATGTCAGGAACTGTCCAGAGCAGGAGAGGTTTTCTATGGGGATTTGCTACTGCTCTGGACAGTTCCTGACATGGACAGAGGTGGCAGCAGAGAGCACTGTGTCAGAAAGAATACACCACTTCATGCAGGGCATACATCAGCTGATAAGTACTGGAAGACTTGAGAGTTTTCCAATAGAAAACTTTAGAAACATAATAAGGAAGTGATACTTAAAGGAGTATTACACTCAAAGATAACGTTTCATATGTTGCTGCCTATGGCGAGACTAACAATTCTTTCCATACTCGTTATTATCTATTCAGTCTCCTTCCCCCAGTTCTGAGCTGCTTCTTTCTGCTGAAAACACAAAAATCTGTGTGTGATCCTTTCTCTCTGTCTCCCCATCCTCTCCCCTCCCTTCTGAGACAGCTGATGTAAACAAATCCCTGGCAGGCTTTATCTGCAACTTTGTATCTTCTTTGTAATGCTAGGAGAATTAATCACAGTGAGTTTATTAGCAACTTGACCTCAGATTATCCCTCCCAGCAGCATTACAAAAAAGCTACAATGTTGCAGATAAAGCCAGTCGGGGACTTCAGCCATCAGCCATCTCAGAAGGGGGGAGGGGGGGGAGAGAGCAGGACAAGTAGCTATCGCTTTACTAATATGTTTGCACTACCCTCTGCCCTCCCTGTTTTACATTTGCTTGGATTTCTCCTTTAAAATGTAAACTGTACCTGTCATTTGAAAAGTTTGAAACAAATTCCTGTATTGTCTTGTTAGATTGACCCTACAGAGTGGTGACAAGGTGATGTTAGTGCTCTCCCCTCCATGCACAGCTATTTCCCTCCATGTCAGGGGACAGGACCAGAGCTGGGCAGTTTTTCAGCAGTGAACATATAGGACTTTCTTTCCCTGACCTCTCTGACTAGTCACAGTACATACTCCTCTCTGCTAGGCCGTGGACTGAATAGGCTGGCACTGTGCTGAGAGATGATTTACACATATGGATGATAGGCGGGAGAGAAGAAGTTACTGATGCACTAGGTTTGCAAGGTGCTATGTAAGCAGAAAGGAAACAGCAGAATGACAGCAAGGTAGGGTTACAGTAAGCACTGAACCAATGCTGTTGCTACTGAAAGGCTAGAGGAAGGGGGCACGGGAGATGACACTGCAGCACTATGGACATACAACAGTAGGTACACTAGTATGAGCACAAGTGACAACTGCCCTAAGCTTTATGGGTAGTGAAAGATGAAAGGAGAGCCTTGATTTACCTTTGAGGACTAGTTTAGATCTTCAGCAAGCAGACAGGCTCACAAATTGTGGTACACAGTCAAGGCTTTGTCAGTCTCCTTCTCTCGTTACTGCACATAGCACATTTTTTCCTGTAATCTGTCCTGATTTAGCAGTTACTAAGGACAGATTTTCCCTGACAACAAGCAGTGGACAGCAGATTACAGACAAAGCAGAAAACTAGTGGCCAAGAATTTCCAGCATTTTGGTAAATTAAATGATTTACAAATACTGTATGTTAAGAAACATATTGATTATCACATGAGGGAAAGTTGATTGAAGCAACAGTGACCATTTGATGCAAAAATATTCTATGTGCATTACATTTTCTTTTTTCAGCCTTTTCAGTCTTTTATGCTCCTGAACCTGGAGATCTCCAGAGACAGTCCGGATGAGGAGACTCCAGAGAAGCCTCCTGTGATTATTCTGAATACAAACACTACAGTCGTCTTAGTTCTCTCCGGCAGTGCCGTTACCCATCCAGTCATTCTGACTGTAAGTATAAGCCTCATCAATAATGTTGTAAAGACTAGAAAGAATAAACTGCATCTTTCTGCATGTGTGTATTAGAGCAATTTAATATAGAATAGTGTGGTGGTCCACTGGGTGATGTTATGACAGGTGGTTGTGACAGCTCAGCCAAAGATGTTACTGCCGTGACGCCAGTGCTTGTCCACCATACAGGTGTGATGTTGGTACCTGCTTGTTTGTGTCACTGGCTGTGTTTCCCAAATGGTCGGTAACCTGCTGGGTTTGTGTGGATCCCTTGGGCGCTTGTCATGGTAGTCCTAAGTGGCAACTGACCCACCTGGACTATCGGTAATGCCACCCACAGAAAGGGGAAAAATAATGGTGTGTGCTTTGTGTGTATTGGGTGCTGGTGCATATAAAATCTGACAGAGTCCCAGTGCTGTAAAAAAAATACTGTCAAGTTCTTCAACAATGCAATACACTTTTGCAGTATATAAAAATGTTTGACACAGACTGTTACCGCTTGAACTTGTTGTGCTTAAGGAGGTGCTTGAGAAGAAGAGTAAGGAAGAGAGGTAGTTGTAGCGGTTCTTGAAGAGTAGAGGAGAGCAGTTTGTCAGAGGAGCCCCAACTCCATGTAGCTGTGTTCTCTGCCGGAGCTTGAAGATATACTTTATAGTGAGAAGTTTACTTGTAGTTGTGTTTAGACTTTGGTCTGGCCACCTTCTGCCCTACAGTGTCGAGCTACCCATCCTGTCAGGGTACTGCAAGCGCCAGCTGTGGCTATCTGGGCATAGATAAGTGTCTGGGGGTGTCCCAGTTACCTGCTCTGAGATATAGGATACATAGACCTTCTTTGCAGTAACTTTGTCCTATCCAGGCTAGTTCCCCTTGCATTCAGGATACTTCCCTGCTCTTTGTAGATGTGTTCTCGGTGTGGGTTAGGGTGTTCCTTGGCTCCTCTCCCTTTAAAGTGCTTAGCACTGCATAGTGGATATAGTAGAAGTACTGAAAGAACTAGTTGTCTCTAGCTGCATCTATACACTTGGGTGTCTAGACTAGACTACCCTTTGCTTGTCTCTGACAGGGGAGCTGGCATCAGCCAGGCCCTGGCTTAGCTACTGCAGGAACAACTTTTTTTGCATCTTCCCTCTCTGAGAATCTGGTAAAAACTGAACTGCACTTCCACCACCATGTAACTCCTCCTACCGGGGCCTCCTCATGCCTACCTGTGAGTGGTGGGGAGTGTGTGCATAAGAAAGGAGAAAAAAGATAGGTTAGAAGTAGAGAGCACCTCCTATTGGTCAATAATAACACATGGTACACCTTAAGCATTAACCCAGTACTGACTACAGCTGTGCAACACATAGACATATACAGTAAAATACTGACAGCTAGTGGTGAAACTTCAGACTACTTCATCACCACTTTTAAACCTGAAAGAGGAAGCTTTTTGAGAGGTGCACAAGAGAGATAAAAACACCTGTGGTGGGATACCACAATGGATTTTATGGGAATATGGGAAATAGGAGAGAGCGACGCCTATAGCTGCTCTATACTGTATAGTTATATTGCATCTCTTTATCATTAGATAGTGTTCTTTATAGTTCTTTTATTATAAAACAAATCAATTAACTGTATCTCTATTCCTTTATGTCAGCACTCCGCACTCTTTAATATTCCTATGCCAGAGGTGGTGGCAAAATGGAATGTTTCTCAGGAAAATCTGCCAGGAAATAGCGAGGAGCTTCTTGAGTGGGCAAAGGCGAATTACCTGGAAGTGACCTTTTTTGCCGAACTGAAAAATCCAAAGAAAATATTTCTGGATCTGAAGAAGGGTGAGAAGTAATATTATTACTATTACAACACACACCTGGTACTGACAAGCAGTAAACTATATGTAGGTGATATACATGGAAATGCTATATGAACACGTAGAACGTGGGTTTGGTCCAGGAGAAGGAACAAGGATCACATGACCTCGGCGGAAAAATTTCCAATGAATTTTTTTGACTGATCTTTTTTGGGGTTTAGACCTTTTTGAGTGCAGAACTTTTATCCCTCTGCCATCACATAATCTAGTTGTTGGACCACAAAAGGTGGCAAAAAAAATGCCATACAGACAGCAATGGTGTTTTTGAGACAACCAGAACCATCCCATTGAAGTCTATGGTAGAAAAAACGCCCGTTTTCCAAAAAACGCCACATCCGTCAGCATGCTGCGTTTTGAAAACCTCCCAAAGAGCCTCAAAAATGACAGAGGAGAGAAAAACGCCACCCCAAAAAAAACACCATGAGGGAGATTTATCAAATTGGTAGAAAGTAGGACTGGCTCAGTTGCCCCTAGAAACCAATCAGATTCCATTTTTCTTTCCTCACAGAGTCTTTGGAAAATGAAAGGTAGAATCTGATTATATTTATAAATCTCCCCCCATGTGTGCAAAAGACATTATAAACTTCCATTAACCTCCAGCTTACATCTAGACGCTATCGTTTTTATTGGCGTTTTTTGAGTACAAAAGAACAGTCGTGGTTTAGCCTGTTCCAACTGCTGCCGTTGCAGGAACGGCCGTTGTAACATTATTCAACCTCAAAGTCAAAAATGTCTGTTTTGGGTGTCTTTAATTAAAAGATCCATTACTACGTGCGAATTTAAAATAACGGCCGCTGTTTGCGCCATAATGTCCGCAAAGTAATTATTATTGTAATATTTTATACATTGTGTGAACCCACAGCTGTTGTTTCCATAGACTTCAATGTTAATAATTGTAGAATACAAAGCATGTGAACAGTGTGTGAACGGGGCCTTAGGTTGTAAAAAGGCAGCGCATGTTGGGTTTTTTGTCACTTTTAGACACAGTGGGGGAGATTTATCAAACATGGTGTAAAGTGAAACTGGCTCAGTTGCCCCTAGCAACCAATCAGATTCCACCTTTCATTTTCCAAAGAGTCTGTGAGGAATGAAAGGTGGAATCTGATTGGTTGCTAGGGGTAACTGAGCCAGTTTCACTTTATGGCATGTTTGATAAATCTCCCCCAGTCTGTTTGGTTTGTGGTACACTAATTGTTGAGAAAAGCATCACATAGAGGACTTTGTAGAACTTTCTAGGATGCCAAACCTGTTGCTAACTCACAAACTTGGATAGTTTTTGATGGTTTAAAAAAGTAATTGCTTCTCCACTCTTCAGCCATTTCATTTCCATAGAAGCACTGGCAGAGATCTGCCAATACAATGGGGGCAACTTTTGGACCTCTTTTTTATTTGAAAGCATAAAAAAGTCCCAAAAGTTTCCCAATTAAGAACCCCCTCTTTTGAGCACAGCGTAGATCAGCTGCTAAGAGAGTCCGTCATTCTGGAGGACTCAGCACATCTCTATGATACAAGGAGGGCTCATTGATTTCCCTGTAATGCTTCCTCCTTCCTGTAGTGGCGCTGTAGGGAACGCATGCACATCCTGTAGGATTTTTCTTTTCTTCTTGAATTGGTTAAAATTATTACAAATCCTTTTTTTTAAAATTCTTATAGATAAAACTGGACCAGAGACGTGTGTGCTGCAGGATAACTTCCATGCCAGTAACATTCTCCAAGCGGTATATCCTGCCGAGGAAGTAAAGACGCTTGCTGTGCCGAACACCCAACCTGTACGGAATGCTTACATCATACATGTCACCCACCAACCCCCTCATCCAAGGTACACCGCAAAGACTTCTGGTTACATAAGGTAGAGCTGCGCAGAATGTCTCCCGAATTAAAGGGGTGGTCCGCAAGTTTATTTAAAAAAGAAAAGAAAAGATCACAAGGTGTCCCAATGTAGGGACTGTCAGCAATATGGGGGGGGGGGGGAGGGGTCATAAAGCAGCAAGTATGAGATCCCACTGCAGTGCCTCCACAGGAGAAATGAGGTATTACACATAGGCTTTCTTTATACTGTTAGCATAGAGATCCATAGTATAGCAGGGGGGTCATACTGCGGTCCTCCAGCCGTTGCAAAACTACAATTCCCATCATGCTTGGACAGCTGAAGCTAAAGCTTTGCCTTGATGAGAATTGTAGTTTGGAGCATCTGAAGCCTTGCAGGTTTGACACCTGTTTAGTATAACATAGGGCATCAGTATAGCATATGGCACCAGTATAGCATAGGGCAACAGTGTAGTTTAGTGCACCAGTATAGCATATGGCACCAGTGTAATTTAGTGCACCAGTATAGCATAGGGCACCAGTATAGCTTATGTCACCAGTATAGCTTAGGGCACCAGTATAGCATAGTGCACCAGTATAGCATAGGGCACCAGTATAGCTTAGTGCACCAGTATAGCTTAGGGCACCAGTATAGCATAGGACACCAGTATAGCATAGGGCACCAGTATAGCTTATGTCACCAGTATAGCTTAGGGCACCAGTATAGCATAGTGCACCAGTATAGCATAGGGCACCAGTATAGCTTAGTGCACCAGTATAGCTTAGGGCACCAGTATAGCATAGGACACCAGTATAGCATAGGACACTAGTAGCATACTGCACCGGTATAGCATAGGGCACCAGTATAGCATAGGGCACCAGTAAAGCATAGGGCACCAGTAAAGCATAGGGCACCAGTATAGCGTTGGAAACCAGTATAGCATAGGACACCAGTATAGCATAGGACACTAGTAGCATACTGCACCGGTATAGCATAGGGCACCAGTATAGCATAAGGCACCAGTAAAGCATAGGGCACCAGTAAAGCATAGGGCACCAGTATAGCGTTGGAAACCAGTATAGCATAGGACACCAGTATAGCATAGGGCACCAGTATAGCATAATGACTTACGTGTAGTTGCTTCATTTTGGGGCAATAACATATAATAAATAGCCTTTTTGTTGCTTTCCAGTCACAAGGTAATAAATGTAAATGTGGTCATCCCCAATGGTCCCTGTACCAATCCGCCCATGTTATACCTGAAGAGCGAGGAGGGCTACAACTGGCAAGTTCATGGCTTGGAAGTCATGGGAATAATGGTAAGCTGTAGATGCCGCCTTTAAAGGGGTAGTCGTCGTCTTTATTGCATCCGGGGGAGAACACCATAGGGCCCTATTACAGGCCAATTCTGGCTAAGGGTGCCTTCACACCTACCGCATCGCAGCAGAAAATCCGCTGCGGATTTAAATAAATGAATGAACACAGCATTAAATACGCACTGTCAAATCCGCTGCGGATCCGCAGCAGATTTGTAAGTGCGGATTTAGTGCTGTGTTCATTCATTTAGTTAAATCCGCTGCGGATCTGCTGCGGATTTTCTACTGCGATACGGTAGGTGTGAAGGAACTCTAAATCAGGCCAATTCTGCAGATTATCGCTCCTTGTCATAAAGACAACAATCAGCCAATGATTGTCTCCTATGTTCCTGCCTATAAATCATCGTCCGCTGACTGCACATCGCTCATGCAATAGTAATGCACGGCCGATGGCTGATGACTGTGCAGAAAATATAATAAACTATATACATACCAGTCCACGTTCCCTGGTGTTCTTCTCGCTTTTGCCCACTCTCCGCCACCGCAGCCGTTGAAGCTCCCACACTGGTCTTTGAAGTGACAGGCTGCTGAGCCAATCACTGGCCACGGTGCTGTCATGTCTCATCCAGTGATTGGCTGAGCGGCCTGTCACTCCAGAGACTGAGCGGGTAAATCCGGTAAGGCTCGGGGGGAAGTGCGGGGGGGCTGCCCGGGTGATCGCTAGATCATCCAGGCAGCCCATAGCATATAGCAGCGTCTGCTGCCGCCGCTCCTATTCCAAGGAGCGACGGCAGCAGATCGTTGCTGTATGAGTCGTTTGTTTTTCAACATTTTGAAAAACAAACGACTGCAACGATCAGCCGACATGAACGATGTCGGCTGATCGTTGCCTTCTATTCCCTGGGACAATTATCGGCCGATAATCGTTCCGTGGAATGGGGCCTTAAGGCTACTATAACACGGAGCGATTTTTAACGATTAACGACTAACGATGATTGATTTTTTAATCGTTGCCTGCAATTACACAGAACGATTATTAAATTTAAGCTATATAACGATTTTTCACACGATTATCGTCCCGTGTAATAGGGCCCTTATTCTAGCTTTTTCCTACCAACTTGACAATCACATCGATTATTGGATCCAACATGACGAGAATAAATACGTCTAACACTTTATCTGTAACGTCTCCCTCTTTCCTCTAGTCCTCCGGTATTGTTACACTCGGTCCCTTTGAGACAAAGGCCGACATTCTACCAGAAACCAAAGATGAACTGATCAGCCTGGCAAGATCTAAAATCGGTGGCGGTCTGAAGAGTATATCATATATACACGTCCATGATGCCGAGTCTGTGACTCTTCCCATGTCTTGTGGTAAGGACAAGACTTTGGATTTTACCATTTATTACACATGACAATGCATCCTTAACATGAGGCCAGCACAGCGATCAATTCCTGCAATTGTGTCAGCCTAAGGAGAGGTTAAAGAGTAAGGGGTAGTAATTTACTTCTGTTAAAAGAACAGAGATTTTTTATTTACTACTTTTAAAGAAGTTTTTCAGTACTTATCAGCTGCTGCATGCCCTGCAGGAAGTGGTGTATACTTTCCAGTCTGATACAGTGCTCTCTGCTGCCACCTCTGTCCACGTCAGGAACTGTCCAGAGGAGCAGCAAATCCCCATAGAAAACCTGTTCTGCTCTCTAGACAGGAAAGAATACATCAGTTCCTGCAGGACATACAGCAGCTGATAAGTACTGAGAGACTTGAGATTTTTTAATCTTCCCCTTTAGGGTGCGTTTACACGTACAGGATCCGCAGCAGATCTGCGGCAGATTTGATGGTGCAGATTTGATGCTGTGTTCAGTTATTTAGATCAAATTTGCTGCGGATCCGCAGCAGAAAATCTGCTGCAGTGCGGTGTGTGTGAAGAGGTTAAAAAAGGTAGAGGTTAAAAAGGTTAAAAAAGGTAAAAAAAAAAAATGAAACTTCTGCAGAAGCATAACGCATTACTTACCTGTCTATCCCAGTTTTGAAACCACCAAAAATCCATTTGTTGGGGGGTTGCTCTGTTTTGTGTTTATGTTCTTCCTGGTTTGGCATTTCCCAGAATGCAATGCTTTCCCTCATGTGATCATCACAGCCCCCACCCACTACAATCAGTAAAATTAGTGCAGCAGCTGCTTCTGGCTGGTCAGAGATGGTGAATCAGTCAGGGGATTGGGGGATCCAGCCAAGCCTCCTGTGAGATCACGCCCTGCCCCCTGTATACATCATCAGCAAACACACACAATTTGAAACAAAGGCATGGAAGATTTGTCTCCTAGTGGGGGATAGCAGCAGGAGACAATGTGATTTGGCACAGGGGCCATTTTTTTTCACTTGCTGGATTTCTATCAGCTACCAGTGTGGCAGAACTGTACAGATACAGTAATACATTGTATAGACACATCTATATAACCTTTAATGTACTTTTAAAAGAAAACAAGTTTTTCTTATCCGGAGTTCCCCTTTAAAGTCTGCTATATGGTCTAATGGGTAGTGGTTTCATTAGGGATCACAACTGGTCCTCAGCACCATGGGGGTCCCAATCCACTCTGCTATATATCTATATAACATGGGATACAGCAGCAAGTGACATCATTGTTGGTTAGGTACAGGGACCACATATTAATGGACGCAAGGAATGTAATTTATCCAATATAATAATAATAATAATCCTATAGAATACAATGCTGCTTCATGAGTCATTTACTTTCATTTACTTTATAGTTGAAGAGGATATAAAACCAGTAACAACTCTGCAACCAGAGGACGAGTGCAAGAAAATGCTGGAATCTACCATCCACAAACTGTGCAATGAAGATCAGCTGATCGTCTCAATGAGAAAGGAAGTCATGACGGTAATGCCCCTATTCCACGAGTCGTTTGGAGGAGCAAACGAGCGCTATTAGCGCTCGTTTGCTCCTCGTTCCCCGCTCGCTGCCGCCGCTATTCAACGCGGCGTCAGCGAGCGGGTGAGTGCGGGAGGGGCGGCGGGGAGCTGCTGGGGGGGCTGCCCGGGGGATCGCTGATCGTCTGGGCAGCCCATAGGATACAGCAGCGCCTGCTGCCGATGCTCCTATTCAACGGAGCGACGGCAGCAGATCGCTGCTATATCAGTCGCTTGTTTTTCAACATGTTGAAAAACAAGCGACTGCAACGATCAGCCGACATGAACGATGTCGGCTGATCGTTGCACTCTATTCCACGGGACGAATATCGTTCGTAGCGGTCGATATCGGCCGAATACGAACGATATTGCTCCTCTAAACGACCCGTGGAATAGGGCCTTAAGGATGTTCCAGGACAACAAAATTGCATCCCAATTTACCATACCAGACAATCGAAAGTGCGTCCGGACCTGTCACGCTTGAGTGGCCGCTATTCAATGAATAGTGGCCACACAAAACTGACATGCCAGTCCGCTAGGGATCCCGGCCGGAGCATGAACTATGTGTATACACTCTGGCCGGGATTCCCCCAGACTTCTATGCAACGTAAGTTGTGTATTAATCACAGCCGTTGTTGCAACAACAGCCGCACTTAATACACAATTTACGTTGTGTGAACATGGCCTAAGCCTATGTTCACACAGCGTATAAACGATAGCCGTTATTTAGCACTCAAAACAATGGCCGTTGTTTTAAATGAAAACTGCATTGAAGTCTATGGACAGCAGGTGGAAATAATTGACATGATCATTATTTCGACAGCCGTAAGAAACAACGGCCATTGCTCAATACATTCATAAAAGAACTTCAGTTCTTTTCATAGGCTTAGGCTATGTTCACACGCTGTACAAACAACGTCCGTTCCATTAATTCTGGCCGTAGGTAGTGTTAAACAATATTTATTTGTACAGCATGTGAACATAGCCTAATACTGTGTTTCTATACAGGCAATGCAATGGCTAAGGGAGGTTTCCCATCACTAAAACTCTAGTAACCGTTTGGAACAGAACACATAAGCTAAAGAATCTCATATTTTGGGCATCTGCACCCCACTGTTGGGAATTGCATGTTATATGGAGGCACCTCCTACAGCATTCTTCTATACAAGGACATTGCTTTGTAGGGCTCCACCTATCATCGCACCTTTGTGCACACATCCACTGTTCCATTCCGGAACCATCTAAGCAGTTCCGGCATGTGGACGCTACTGAGGATATGTTACAGGGCAGGTATCAGCTGCTGGTAGGGTGATGGTTGTATTATAGAACCCAGTGTATGGAGCACTTTGTAAGCGTTTGTTATGGATGTATCATTGCGTCACTTTTGTATCCCTCAGGTCTGTAATCTGCAAAGTCCTGAACAAATATCCTTTGAAGACCCTCAGTGCACGGCCACAATTGACAAAGACTACATTGTGTTATCCACCTCGAAGACGGCGTGTGGGAGCATGGTGTTACACAATAATATAATGAACAACGTAAGTGATCTAAGACGTTATAGGCTGCTCCGGATATGTCCACCTTCCTGAGAACACAGAGGGTCTATGCAGTACCGGCCACAGAGCCCCCCTAGGGTGCCAGCCACGCGATCCTCATAGCATGCCAGCCACAGATCCCGCCATTAACTGACAACAGAGGCCCATAGAATCCCATAGAATAACAGTCACAGATCCCTTCATTAACTGACAGCAGAGCCCCATAGAATCCCATAGAATTCCGGCCACAGATCCCCACATTAACTGACAACAGAGGCCCATAGAATCCCATAAAATAACAGTCACAGATCCCTTCAGTAACTGACAGCAGAGCCCCATAGAACGCCAGTGACAGATCCCTTCAGTAACTGACAGCAGAGCCCCATAGAGCGCCAGTGACAGATCCCTTCAGTAACTGACAGCAGAGTCCCATAGAATTCCAGCCACAGATCCCTTCAGTAACTGACAGCTGAGGCCCATAGAGCGCCAGTGACAAATCCCTTCAGTAACTGACAGCAGAGCCCCATAGAACGCCAGTGACAGATCCCTTCAGTAACTGACAGAAGAGCCCCATAGAGCGCCAGTGACAGATCCCTTCAGTAACTGACAGCAGAGCCCCATAGAGCGCCAGTGACAGATCCCTTCAGTAACTGACAGCAAAACCCCATAGAGCTCCAGTGACAGATCCCTTCAGTAACTGACAGCAGAGTCCCATAGAATTCCAGCCACAGATCCCTTCAGTAACTGACAGCTGAGGCCCATAGAGCGCCAGTGACAGATCCCTTCAGTAACTGACAGCAGAGCCCCATAGACCGCCAGTGACAGATCCCTTCAGTAACTGACAGCAGAGCCCCATAAAACGCCAGTGACAGATCCCTTCAGTAACTGACAGCGGAGCCCCATAGAGCGCCAGTGACAGATCCCTTCAGTAACTGACAGCAGAGCCCCATAGAGCGCCAGTGACAGATCCCTTCAGTAACTGACAGCAGAGCCCCATAGAGCACCAGTGACAGATCTCTTCAGTAACTGACAGCAGAGCCCCATAGAGCGCCAGTGACAGATTCCTTCAGTAACTGACAGCAGAGCCCCATAGAATTCCAGCCACAGATCCCTTCAGTAACTGACAGCAGAGCCCCATAGAGCGCCAGTGTCAGATCCCTTCAGTAACTGACAGCAGAGCCCCATAGGACGCCAGTGACAGATCTCTTCAGTAACTGACAGCAATGCCCCATAGAGCGCCAGCCACAGATCTCTTCAGTAACTGACAGCAGAGCCCCATAGAGCGCCAGCCACAGATTCCTTCAGTAACTGACAGCAGAGCCCCATAGAGCGCCAGTGACAGATCCCTTCAGTAACTGACAGCAGAGCCCCATAGAGCGCCAGTGACAGATCCCTTCAGTAACTGACAGCAGAGCCCCATAGAGCACCAGTGACAGATCTCTTCAGTAACTGACAGCAGAGCCCCATAGAGCGCCAGTGACAGATCCCTTCAGTAACTGACAGCAGAGCCCCATAGAATTCCAGCCACAGATCCCTTCAGTAACTGACAGCAGAGCCCCATAGAGTGCCAGTGACAGAGCCACAGTTAAGTGCCACTGTTGGATTCCTTATATGTCAGCCAGGGGCGTAGCTAATGTCTCCTGGGCCCCGGTGCGAGAGGTCAACTTGGGCCCCCCCCCCCCTTTCACGACCAAGTGATGCTACTGGTAGGTGTATGTGTGTGTATGTAAATATATATATATATATATATATATATATATATACACACTCCAAGACAGATATTACCAATAACACCAGCATATAGGAAGAGAAAATATTATCACCATATATATTACAGCCATACTTTTACTGTATACTGAGACCAATATTGCCAATAATACAAGTATACAAGGGGCAAATATTAACGCCACACCACAACCATCACCACCATATTGTTACTGACCAGAACCAGTATACTGAGACCAATAAAACACAGAACCAGATAACAAGTAACAAATATTACCACCACATACTGACTAACACCACCGCTGCTACTGAATAAGATCCACTGTACACAGATCACTATCACCTCATACAGTCATATACAGGTGGAAGCAGCTCCACACAGGTTGTATACACCATATACATTACAGTGCAGTTATATCAGGTGACTCACAGGGGACGTCTTCTCTGATCGGAGTTCTTTCCTTTTCATCTTCTTCTCCATCTGTCCTGGGCCGTTATGAGAATTTCTCCGAGCCACGAATCCACAGAATCTGCCAGACAGACATATTAGTCTCCTCACACTGACACCATCCTCATCTCTATACACACTGCACATCTGTACTGTCCCCTTTACACCCTCATTTAGTAGGTGTTCTGTCCCCACATGCGGCGAGTGAAGGTTTATCTGACTAGTGGGCCTGACTGGAGATTTCCTACCTTGTATTCCAGCATATGAGGCAGACAGGAACCAGAATAAGCGTCAGGTAGAGTAGGAAATTGAGCAGAACGTAGTTTAATAACGTCACATACAGCTTAGTCACAGATGCAGTATAGTAGTTATATTGTGCTGTTGCTGCTTTCCTAGAAGATACCTTGCTGACACTTGTAATTTCTGGTCAGAAGATTATGACTCTGATAAACCCAAGCAAGCACTACTTCTCCAGTCAGAAGCAGGATGAAGAATGCCTGCTACAGGAAGTGACGTGGAGACTGGGCTATAAGACACACCCACTAAGGGACAAACCAAAAAATGTGAAAATGGAGGGGAGTCTAAACTCTTGGCCAGCAGATGGCAGCACAACAAGAATACATGTAATGAATACAACAAGGAATGAATGTAAACAATGCAGTTATAAAACATCTGAATAACATACAGATAAGTGAGGAGAACAGCACACTCCCCGTCTGAAATTCCCTTAGGGGGATTTCACTATAAACTAATTTCTATGAAATATAGTGCAGAACCTGAAACAAAACATGTTAATATGCAATATAAACAGTGAGATAATCCTGTTTCATAACTGAGGAATAAAGTTCTTTAAAAGAAAGTTCAATCCTGTTCATCCGCCAGGAACATCCTCAACAGGCAATATCAGGATCAGTTCGTTGATAGGCCTTGCAAACATTTTGGTCTCACCCTTCCTGGAGATCTTCAACTCCACCTTCCGGATCTTGCCATCCTTGCTGGGAAGAACTTTTGTAACTAGTCCCATAGGCCAGTCCATCCTTTCGGTTTGTTGTTCCTTCATCAATACGAGGTCTCCTTTTTTCAAGTTTGGTTTCTGGTGTTGCCATTTTCTTCTTCCTTGAAGAATCACAAGATACTCCTTTCGCCATCTGTTCCAGAAGTAATCCGCTAAGTGTTGTACACGTTTCCACTGTCTTTGGTAGATGTTTCCATGAGTGTACTCTCTACTTGGCGTCAGTTGATTCCCAGTTTTCTGGGTGAGAAGAGTAGCTGGAGTCAGTATAGCTGGTGCTTCAGGATCCATTGATACTGGAACAAGGGGTCTTGAGTTGATGATGGCGGAAACCTCAGCGAGAAGAGTAACCAGGGTCTCATGTGTGAGTCTTGAAGAATTCACATCCATAAGCATAGAGTTCAAGATGCTGCGTGAGATCCCAATCATCCTTTCCCAGGCGCCTCCCATGTGGGAACTATGAGGAGGATTGAAAATCCAGGTGCAACCCTTCTCTGCCAGCTGATCTTGGATGGGCTTGGTGTCAATATTCAGTTCTTTCCCCTTGCTGGCAGTAAGTGAGGCTTTGACATAGCATCTTGGGATGTGGATCTGATCCAAGGCATACAAAGATTGCTTCCAGGCTTCCCACTTTTGCTCTTTATCAGAAGGAAGGGGGGCATCCCAATCCTTGATGGTTTCAGAAAGCTGTCTCAGTAGGGATTTACCTTGTATGATAATGGGCGCTACAAATCCCAGTGGATCGTATAGGCTGTTCACAACTGACAGGACACCACGTTTTGTAAAGGGTTTGTCTGCACGACTTACTTGAAAGCCAAAGGAGTCGGCGGACAGATCCCACCTCAGGCCTAAGCTTCTTTGCACTGGTGGATCGTCTTGACCCAGGTTTATGTCCTTGAATCCAGGAGCATGATCATCTGACTCGAAGGCTCTCATGACAGCCAGACTGTTTGAAGTGATTTTGTGTAGCCGTAGTTTGGCTTGGTACAGCATGTTTTGAGTCCTTTTAAGTAAATCAATTGCCTCTTCTTCAGTAGGTAATGATTTGAGTCCATCATCTACGTAGAAGTCCTTTTCTACAAAGTCTCTGGCATCCTTTCCATACTGGGACTCTCCCTCTTTGGCGGTTCTGCGAAGGCCATAAGTCGCTACAGCAGGTGAAGGGCTGTTCCCAAATACATGTACTCTCATGCAGTACTCCATCATCTCCTCGGTGGTGTCGTTGTCCTTGTACCACAGAAATCTGAGGAAGTTCCTGTGGTCCTCTCTGACTATGAAGCAGTGGAACATCTGTTCAATATCAGCGGTGATGGCAACAGGCTCTTTTCTGAACCTCATCAAGACTCCGACAAGGTTATTTGTCAGATTGGGACCTGTGAGAAGGACGTCATTAAGAGACACACCTTGATGTTTGGCGCTTGAGTCAAATACAACCCTAATTTGATTAGGTTTTCTGGGATGGTATACTCCGAATGAAGGTAAGTACCAGCACTCCTCGTTCTTCTTCAAAGATGGAGCTGGTTCTGCATGGTTGTTCCGGAATATTCTTTCCATAAACGTGACAACGTGTTCTCTCATTTCAGGCTTGCTGTTTAGGGAACGCTGAAGAGAGTTAAATCTTTGCAAAGCTTGTTCCCGGTTGTTTGGGAGTCTTACCCTGGAAGCTCTGAACGGTAGTGGAGAAACCCAGTGATTGGTTTCCTCCTTAGAGAATTCACTGTCCATAATCTTGACAAAGTCTCTGTCCTCTACTGACAAGGCTACTTTATCGTCATCCTTCGTTGTGACGAACACTGATCTCCCCAAGTTGTCAGCATAGGGGGAGGGAATGACGTCAGGCAGCTGTATGAGGTCTGGAGGTTTCTCCTTGACTTTATAGTGATGAGGGCACGGCTTGATGCAAGATGTGCGTCCGTCCCTGTGCACGTAAGTCTTAAAGGAGTCAATTCCTGATTGATCCAAGCATACATTTCCAATGATTACCCATCCTAAGTCCAGTCTCTGGGCGTATGGGGCATAGTCAGGACCGTTACACTGCTGACGCACTTTGTGTACCCTTAGATTGTCTCTGCCAAGCAGGAGTAGAATTTCAGCGTCCATATCCAAGGGTGGGATAACACTGGTCAGGTGCCTTAGGTGTGGTTGGTGAAATGCAGCTTCTGGGGTAGGAATCTCATCCCTGTGATCAGGTATTTGGTCGCATTCAATCAGTGCAGGTAAGGGTATCTCTGTGTCTCCATTGATGGGAGAAGCGATGAATCCCTGTGCTCTTCTGCCACAAGTCTCTATGCTGCCTGAGCAGGTGTTTAAGGTATAGGGTTTTGTGGGTCCCTCGATCCCAAAGGCTTCAAAGAATTTAGGTCCAGCTAGGGACCGGTTGCTCTGGTCATCAATGATTGCATACATTTTTAGAGCCTTTTTTGGTTGTCCTTCTGGGTAAACCTTGATCAGACATATTCTGGCACAACATTTGTCCCTTTGGCTCTCCCCACATACCTCCGAGCATGAACAGGAAACATCAGTGGTAGAGTTAGCACGATTCTGAGGCTCCCCGCCATGGCTTGTAGTGGGAATACTGGTAACTGCAGCCGATGAATCACTGGTGAGTGGGGTTAGGTGCATAACCGTGACATGTCTGTCGCTGTGACACTCCTCACACTTAATGGCAGATTTACAGTCCTTAGCCATATGCTCCAATGAGGCGCAGCATCTGAAACATACTCCTAGCTCAGTGAGGATTTTCTTGCGTTCCTGTATGGGTTTGGACCTGAAGCCTCTGCATTTATTTAGTGAGTGAGGTTTTTTATGAATGGGACATTCACGATTAAAGGACTTGTCTCTTGATGAGTTAGTTTGGTGTTTACCCGTGGATGCTGCAGGTGGTGGCAGGTTAGTCTTTCTAACACTCGCACAGCTCTTAAAGTCTCTGTGTTTCTGTGTGGCACCTTCATACCTTGATGATGATGCAGCTGGAGTGTTGAGCTCCAGGAAGTCAAGACTGGGGTCATTCCTCATCTGGGCCTGTTCGTCGATGAACCTGGAGAAGTGGATGAATGGTGGAAAGGTGACATCATGTGCTCTCTTATATCTTGAGACTGATGTTGCCCACTTCTCCTGCAAACTGTATGGCAGCTTTGTGACGATTGGGTTTACCCCATGGGCGGTATCCAGATAGCATAGTCCAGATAGACGAGGATCTCTTTTAGCAAGTTCCAGTTCCATGAGCAGATCACTTAAGTCCTGAAGCTTGTGGACTTCCTTCAGATTAATCTTTGGGATGTTCTGCAGTCTCTTGAATAGGGCTTTCTCTATTGCTTCGGCACTGCCAAAGGTACGTTCAAGTCTCTGCCAGGCAGCGGCAAGACCTGCTTCAGCTTGTCCCACATAGACAGTCCTTAAGCTCTTGATGCGATTTGTAGAGCCAGGGCCCAGCCATTTGACCATGAGATCAAGCTCCTGCTCTGCGGTAAGGTTGAGGTTGGCGATGGCAGCTTTGAAGGTTGCTTTCCAGGCTCTGTAGCTCTCTGCGCGGTCGTCAAATTTGGAGAGACTGGTGTTGATCAGCTCCCTGCTAACCATGTACCTTGCGAACTCAGATATATCTGTTTTCTCCCTTCTTGTTGCCGTGTCAACTCGTTGTACCCCTTGGGCGTATGGGTTGGTTGGCGTGAAAGGGTGAGATGTTCCAGGGTAGAATGATGTTGCTGCAGGGTTGAGCTGTGGTTTAGCCTCTATAAGTTCTGACGACCGCTGCTTGTGCTGCGCGACTAGGCCAGAAAACACTCGGTAACCATCTTCCTGTGATAGTTGTCCTTGAGAAGGCACATCTGGGTGACGATCATCAGTTCGTGCGGGTGCTATAGGTGGCACCGTAGCTGCAGGTAGAGCTGACTTGGAGATTTCAGTGTTGTCAGCTTGAATGGTGCTAGAAATAGGGGGGGCTGCAGGTAACTGATTCAGCACATAGTCATTGGTGCGATCGACAGGATTGTCTATTTCTTGTGGCAAGCAAACTGGATCGAGACTTTGGCTCATTGCTTGCTCAAGTACCTTTACTTTGGCCAATGCAATTTCCTCTTCCATCTCTGTTTGAAGGATCTTTATCTGAGCCTCTGCTTCTGCACTCTCTTTTTTAGCCTTAGCTTCGGCCATTGCAACTTCCTCTTCCATCTCTGTTTGAAGGATCTTTATCTGAGCCTCTGCCATTACTTCCTTTTCTCTGAAGGCACGTCTTATTTTGGATTGCTCTGCATCTATGCGGGCCTCTAGTATTCTGTCACTCAGGGCTGAGCTTCTTGAGCACGAGGATCTGTATGACCGTGATGAACGTTTAGATGAATTTGATCTGTGCGATCTAGTCTCTTGTAGATGAGAGATACGGAGTTCTGCTTTGTCTTTAGCATTCTGCACCATGGCGTCTCTTTCTATTTCTGATGATTCTGCCTTGATCAGCTCTATTAAGGCTTCATCGATATTAGAGGCTTTTAAGAAGGCGATATACTTTGCAAACAGTCTCTTATATCTTTCATGCTCTGTATTCAGCCGTGCAACAGCATCTTGTTGACTCTCGGCGTCACCCTTGAAGGATTGAAGACTTGCCATGAGGGAGGTAACTCGTTTCCATCTCTCCTCCAGGTCATCACAGAGCTCATTTTTAGCAGTATGATAATTTTCAATTACCTTTAGTGTCGGTTTGAGAGAGCGTCTTGGTCGGACAACTTGGTCTGTTGGAAGTGTGAGTTCTGCTTCCTGCTGTTCCAAATCATCACTATCGACTTGTCCTTGCTGTGTTTTATCACTGGGGAGTTGCTCGGGATGCTTTTCGGCCATTTTGATTTTAAGCGTACTGTCTCTTTAAGAAAATTAACTTTGGAATTGGGGTCTGAAAATCGCAGCACAGCTTCTTTAGGACACCCCGATATGATTCCCAGCGTTATTTGAGTGATTTGTGGGGTTTTCAAGTCTGGGTGGCCAGACCAACGGGAGGTAGTATGCAGCAAGTCTCTTAGGAGGGGTATGGTCTGAGGGAGCTTCACACACAAAACTGTCCTTCTACTAAGGGATGAAAGGTTCATGTAAGATATGAGAAACAGCTTGGGGTGCTCTGTGGAAGACTTTATGCAGGTGTAGAATATAGCAGACACACACTGTGCTTGTCCTGAGGCCTGTCCAGACGTGCTGTCTCAGATTAGCTGACCATGTGCTTGTTGCTATGGAGACCTCTGACTGATCTGGGTTACAGGCAATTTCTAGCTGTGATTTTGGGCTTTTTAAGTGAATCTTCTGACTGTTCTGTCCCCACATGCGGCGAGTGAAGGTTTATCTGACTAGTGGGCCTGACTGGAGATTTCCTACCTTGTATTCCAGCATATGAGGCAGACAGGAACCAGAATAAGCGTCAGGTAGAGTAGAAAGTTGAGCAGAACGTAGTTTAATAACGTCACATACAGCTTAGTCACGGATGCGGTATAGTAGTTATATTGTGCTGTTGCTGCTTTCCTAGAAGATACCTTGCTGACACTTGTAATTTCTGGTCAGAAGATTATGACTCTGATAAACCCAAGCAAGCACTACTTCTCCAGTCAGAAGCAGGATGAAGAATGCCTGCTACAGGAAGTGACGTGGAGACTGGGCTATAAGACACACCTACTAAGGGACGAACCAAAAAATGTGAAAATGGAGGGGAGTCTAAACTCTTGGCCAGCAGATGGCAGCACAACAAGAATACATGTAATGAATACAACAAGGAATGAATGTAAACAATGCAGTTATAAAACATCTGAATAACATACAGATAAGTGAGGAGAACAGCACAGTAGGTATAGTATATATAGATGGCCCCCACTGCATGTTGCACCCCCCTTCCCTTATAGATGGCCCCCTCTCCCCCTCCCCTTATAGATGACCCCCTCCCCTTATAGATGACCCCCTCTACCCCCATCATAGATGCCCCCCCTCCCATTATAGATGGCCCCCTCTCCCCCCCCCATTATAGATGCCCCCCTCCCCTTATAGATGACCCCGTCTACCCCCATTATGGATGCCCCCCTGCCCTTATAGATGGCCCCCACTCCCCCCCCTTGAAGATGGCCCCCTCTTCTCCCCCCCTTATAGATACCCCCTCCCCTTATAGATGGCCCCCTGTCCCCCCCCTTGAAGATGGCCCCTCTTCTCCCCCCTTATAGATGCCCTCCTCTCCCCCATTATAGATGCCCCCCTCTCCCCCCATTATAGATGCCCCCCTCTCCCCCCATTATAGATGCCCCCCTCTCCCCCCATTATAGATGCCCCCCCCTCTCCCATTATAGATGCCCCTCTCCCCCCATTATAGATGGCCCCCTCTCCCCCCCCTTGAAGATGGCCCCTCTTCTCCCCCCCTTATAGATGCCACCCTCTCCCCCCCCCTTGAAGATGCCCCCTCTTCTCTTCCCCCCTTATAGATGCCCCTCTCTCCCCCATTATAGATGCCCCCCCTCTCCCCCCATTATAGATGCCCCCCCTCTCCCCCCATTATAGATGCCCCCCTGTTCTCTTTCCCCCCTTATAGATGCCCTCCTCTCCCCCATTATAGATGCCCCCCCTCTCCCCCCATTATAGATGCCCCCTGTTCTCTTTCCCCCCTTATAGATGCCCCCCTCTCCCCCCATTATAGATGCCCCCCTGTTCTCTTCCTCCCATTATAGATGCCCCCCTTCTCTTCCCCCCATTATAGATGCCTCCCCTTCTCTTCCCCCCATTATAGATGCCCCCCCTCTCCCCCCATTATAGATGCCTCCCCTTCTCTTCCCCCCATTATAGATGCCCCCCCTCTCCCCCCATTATAGATGCCTCCCCTTCTCTTCCCCCCATTATAGATGCCCCCCTCTCCCCCCATTATAGATGCCCCCCTGTTCTCTTTCCCCCATTATAGATGTCCCCCCTCTCCCCCCATTATAGATGCCCCCCCTCTCCCCCATTATAGATGCCCCCCTTCTCTTCTCCCCCATTATAAATGCCCCCCCCCCCTCTCCTCTATGCTAAGCAGTATTTAAAAAAAAAAAAACCACACACAAACTCACCTGACAACCCGCTCCCCCGGCGATCCTCCTCTTCTTCTTCAGGCGCTGTCCCCGGCTGATGCGTGGCTGTCGGGGGTGTCCCATCCTATCCCCGGCAGCGCGGCGCATCAGTGAGCTCCCTGTACGCCGGGGCTGTGACTTCTGACACAGGAAGCGTCTCTGACGTGCGCTTCCTGTGCCGGAAGTCAGGGCCCCAGGCAGCTCACTGATGCGCCGCGCTGCCGGGGATAGGTCGGGACACCCCCGGCAGCCGCGCATCAGCCGGGGGCCCTGACGAGCACGCAAATCAATGCTTGTGGTCACAAGAGTAATTTAAGGGGTGAGCAGTGCATTGGCGGGCCCCCCCTCATAGCGGGCCGGGTCGCAGCGACGACCGCTGCGACCCTGGTAGCTACGCCACTGATGTCAGCCACAGAGGTGAAGATTTCACATTTGGCCAGCGACCTTATATATACAACCTCCTTCTATAATTGTTTTGTGCTTCTTTTTCTAGATATTTGTGAGAAGGGGAGAAGACATCATCTACACAGTAAGTAAAACTATATGTTATAACATACACTCAATGGGGGAGATTTATCAAAGGGTGAAAAATTTAGACTGGTGCAAACTGCCCCCAGCAACCAATCACAGCTCAGCTTCTAGCTTTGGTGAAAGGAAAGAGAAGCTGTGATTGGTCGCTGTGGGTAGTTTGCACCAGTCTAAATTTAACACCCTTTGATAAATCTCTCCTATTGACTTAAAAAATTACTGCACCTAGAAGAAGGAATGAAATGACCCCCTCTATGTGTGATGGAATGGTGATACGTGTGTGATGTAATAGTGATAGATGTGTGATGTAATGGTGATACATGTGTGATGTAATGGTGATACATACGTGATGTGATAGTGATACATGTGTGATGTAATGGTGATATATGTGTGATGTCATAGCGATACATACGTGATGTAATGGTGATATATTTGTGATGTAATAGAGATACATGTGTGATGTAATAGTGATACATACGTGATGTAATAGTGATACATGTGTGATGTAATGGTGATATGTGTGATGTAATAGTGATACATGTGTGATGTAATGGTGATATGTGTGATGTAATAGTGATACATGTGTGATGTAATGGTGATATATGTGTGATGTAATACTGATACATGTGTGATGTAATAGTGATACATACGTGATGTAATAGTAATACATGTGTGATGTAATGGTGATATATGTGTGTTGTAAAAGTGATACATGTGTGATGTAATGGTGATACATACGTGATGTAATAGTGATACATCTACCGATCTACCACCAAGAGGTACACTACACAAAAGTAGCCTCTTAGTGTATTTTTATGGGGCAATGGAGGAGGCACTATTACACCCTCTAGTGGCCGGGCCGGGCATCTGAAGAGGCCGCACCTGTGATCATTACATACTGTAGCTGCCCATTTTTGCAGTTATCCAATCTTTCTATCTGCATTATTTTTTTGTCAGTGAGTGTATTATTTCTTATTATATTAGAGTGTTATATAGAGTCCATGTGCTGCTCTACTTCTGTGTACTACAGAATACATATATATCTCTATAAAATTACTATTATGTATTTTTAGCAAATATCTTTTTGCCTGATTCCCACCATCAAAATGGAAGTCTTCCAAAACTCCAATTACACACTGCCTACCAAGCTATTCGATGCTGACCAGGTCATCTATGTGCAGGTACATTGTGTGGACGTCTCTTGTCCTCTTGTATAGTGTGTATATGTATATGAGATCTGTAACACCTTCTTGTCCCTCTGTCCTTCTGCTAGGTGGACACTCCTCTAATATACCAATCAAACATCAAGTGTGATTTATCGGCTGGCGACAAGACATTAATGCTGAACAGAAGCCGAACGGACGCCATTTCGGAACAATTATCCTGGAAATTTACTACACAAGGATTAGCACTTCCGGAAACAAGTTCGGCTAAACTCAGCTGTAAATTTTGTTATGGATATGATACCTCACTGGTGAGTCCTGAGATACATACAGTATAAGTGTACACTGTAATATTAGCTGTTACCACTAGATGTCTCTATTGCTGCAGATATTAGGGGGAGATTATATAAGGAGCTGCTAGGAGGAAGTAGTGTCAGTGTGAGGCAGAAGCCACATGTTATTGGTGAAAGGTGAGAGGTACTTTTAGAGGCGGCATCCTTTGCTGGTAAGGACTTGGAATAAGATCGATGGCCAATTGGTGGTGTGGGCGTTTGTTGCAAAGAGAATTTGGTGAATGCAACTTGACAGTAGACAAGTGGTCATGAAGACCTGCATAGCCACAGGGTAACTTTATGTTCTGACCACATGAAAAACAGCTAGCTTTAAAAGGCTGTGACAGGGGGAATCCTCCTGAGACCATCAGTGGCACAGGAGGATGGGCTAAAGCCAGAAGCTACATAGGGCACAACCTGACTCTCAGCGTGGACATTAGAATATTCCATAGTCATGTACTTACTGTATACGGAGAACCAACCCCCATTATACCCTTCTCAAACATATCCATTCTCTTCTATCCTAGGACTACTGTTTGTCCGAGTCATTGGATGTCACCATTGTCAACAGGTCACAAAGTAAGTGAACAATTCTATGATGTTATGTTGTAGACAATCTGAGGCTACGTTATTAGGATGGATGAGCTCGGGTGACATGATATGATGGCGGAACCAATGTAAAAGATACAGCCAGAGGATGATGGAGAGGAGGAGCATGACACACAGACTGACCCTTTATTCTTTCAATCACTGTGTCAAGCTCCGCCCCTGCAGACCCCACACTGGGCACAATAGAGGGCATCTAGTTTACCTGACATGTGCCTTTAAGTATCTAAGTTCAGTATCTAAGGATAAGGATTGATAAGCACAATGCCGAGGCCAAAAGAAAGCAATACAAAGACAGGTACACCCAAAAAAAAAACACACACGAATCAGTGTAGATTTCATATCAACAAATTATATAATTTTTTTTTTTTACTGTGTGTTATATAATGTATGGATACATAGTGATTACCTGCTGTAGGGCGCCCCAAGTCAGCGAGATCCATAACTTGTATAGAGTAAGGATTTGGCTCCAGAAAACTTTCCCATGTATAAATGTATGAATGTATTAAATCCGACGCATTTCGATCCCTTTATATTTATACGCAATACGGGAACATGGACATGAGCTATGGAGCGTTTAGGATTTGATTGTCTACTACCGTGACGGAGAAAAGTGCAGAATTACTGACTTTATCCTGAGGGAGAAGCCGGGATTCCTCCTCCCCAGGGATGGGTGATGTCAGCGGCAGGGAGAAGTCAGCGCGAGGGCTCCGGCTGCCCTCAGGAAACAGTGTGCACTGACCCCAGCACATGGGGAATGGGGAGATGTGAGGGCAGGAAGGAAGCCACCAGAAGCCAAAACAAACACAAGCCTATTGGAAAGAGAAAGAGACATGGAGTGCTCATCAGCCTCTACAGGGAGGGGGAGCGAGAGCGCCATAGTGCTGGCCCGATAAGCTGACTGGCAGCGTGTAACATGGGCAAGACGCCAAATACATACAACTCATACAACACCTGCACTGGAACAAAATCTACATCCTCTTAATGTTGTGTCTCTCCAGGGCAAGGCCTCGGCATGGAGTCTGTCCTGGGAATCACATTCGGAGCATTTCTGATTGGAGCATTGCTTACAGCCGCTTTGTGGTACATCTATACCCGCACACGTGAGTACCCATGTTATATACCCTCTTACTTGTGTACCCATGTATATACTCGCACACTTGTGTACCCATGTTATATACTCACACACGTGAGTACCCATGTTATATACCTGCACATGTGAGTACCCATGTTATATACCCGCACATTGTGTACCCATGTTATATACCCGCACACTTGTTCACCTATTTTATATACCCACATGCGTGAGTACCCATGTTATATACCCACATGTGTGAGTACCCATGTTAAATACCCACACATGTACCCAAAGTACCCATGTTATATACCCATTTTATGTACCCGCACACAAGTATAGCCATGTTATATACCGCACACGTGTAACTATGTTGTATAAACTTAAACGTGAGTATCAATGTTAAAAATATTGCACATGTGTGTATCCATGTAATATACCCAAACAAGAGACTACCCATGTTATTTATCCACACATGTGAATACCCATGATATTTCAGTGCAATGACTAGGTCATGTCCAAAGCCCAGTTCTGCACCAACAAACTGCAAAAGTAACTGTTCCCAATGTAATGCATTCTACCATATCTCTGCTAGCTGTCAGTAAAGGAGAACACAACCATATTTGCTGAATATGAGGTCATGTTTTCCTTTTCATATTCATCCCCAGAGGAACATCCTCATTGGTTCTAGGATGGGATACTGGGCAATATATAACACACAATATTGGATTATAAGGCTGGAGTTACCTGTAGAATGTTGGTCAGGAAACACTAGTGAAAAGCAGCTTACACCTCTTGGGACTGCTCTATAATGTCCTCTATGCTGCTGCCTCTTCTGTGTATGTGCTATAGAGGAGCAGCATATCCTCTTCTTTGTGTGTGCAGCATATAAGAGACATCATAGCATCTAGGCCAGGGATGGGGAACCTTCAGCCCTCCAGCTGTTGCAAAACTACAATTCCCATCATGACTGGACAGCCAGAGCTCCTGATCTAGGCTTTACCTACTAGCTGAGAGACAACTGAAAATTAGAGATAGTGGGGAAAACTGATGAAAATGCCATATGCAAGTTATGTAATGGTCACATATAATATAACTTGTAATGACAGCTGATCCTGAAAACACCTTCCATTTTTCCCATGTAGGCTCCTCTTTTAAGATGCAGCCAGTGCCAACAATTCCGGGAGGGTCCGAGAGCAGCAGCACAAACCACAGTATTGACAGCACACAGAGTACCCCCTGCAGCACCAGCAGCCGAGCATAACCATGGAGAGCCTACGGATCCCCGCCATACAGGAGACACAGAGGACAGGGCCCCATCCGATTATAAAGCTGTGACTTTAATGTGAGGGTCTTCTCTCTACCCATAGATCTGTATGTCTCTATTATCCGCCAAAGAACAATAGGTGAACAACATCCATAACGGACATGAACTCTATAATGTGACGGGTAACAAAGACACTCCAATGGGAAAACTAATAGACGGTTTCTATCAAGTTTTTCACATAAAAAAAACAAAAAAAAACATGGACGCCTCCATCGGGACTGGTCTGATAACCCAAACCAAAGGTGGAGCATGGACACTTCCAGTTATTAGGTGTTTTTTCTATTAAGCTACATAACCAACCTGAATGTAAACCTCTCAATCCAACCTACAGTAATCACTTTTACATATCATAAGACTTGACGGTCATTTGCAGCAGTCATATATCGTATTAGGACCGCATTGTATGTGTATACCATAAAGCAGCATCTGAATGTGCCGGACGGTGTCTTGTCAACTATCCATAGTATATATTGTAGCAAATGACGAATACCTCATCAAGCCCAAGATACACGGAACAATAGTCATCATGGCATTCACTCTCTCATATGTTATTATGGTATAAAAATTAAAGGGACTTTAGGTGGTCATATAACATATAAAAAACGAATTGCAAAAACAGATTGCAAAAACCCAGCCTTACAGACGGTGTAGACTTCTGTGGACCTTGACAACACAACACAACAAAAAGGAGATGGAAAAAAAGCCCTCTAGAAGTGGCAAGGCGCATGTAATGCATGACACAGCACCTGTTGCAATGGGGCTACCTAATCTATAGGAGCACTTATATCAGAGTTACATACTGAATGCATTATACTGTAGTGAATGTTCAGATCTAAAAAAAAAAATACACCATTCCAGTCCTTTGTATAACACCTACCTATTTATTTTCTGTAATCCCCCTGCTTTGTATTGGGAGGCTGAGATTGCTGCTGTGTCTTCTCCTCTATGCTTTACACTGCAGCTCGGCTCCTTCAGATAAGCTGCTGTGTATAAGCACCAGCTCACCCACTCACTGAGGTTGATTTATAACTATATGTATATGTGTACCCTCCAGTCTACATCACTATATATATATATATATATATATATATATATATATATATAGGCACCTCCTGCCTGGACATAGCCCCCTAATACTAATAGGGGGCTTAGCATTCACCTCCCATGTATACACCCTTCATTTACCCTCTATTTAGCCTCCCGGGCCTCCTTGGGCACAAAATTCTATTAGATTATACAAATCTGTAAAAAAAAAAAATCAATGTTTTTAATTTATTTATTTTTACTATGTAAAAGCTGTATGTTTATTGTATAGTATTTTCTACGGCTAGAGCTAGACCATGGCGCAGTGGTCATTTGACCTTGTTGCCCTTGGCAACAGATAATGATGCAGTTTTCCTTTGTTTGCAGCCCTGATTTGTTGCTATGGGCAACAAGGCCAGCCTAGTTTAGATCATCAGGGCCAAGAATTTTCCATAGCAACCAAGCAAATTCCAGCTTTTAACCTATGATGGAAAAATAAATGCTGCAATCTGATTGGTTGTTGGGAAACACATTTACAGTAAAGGCGATTGCTGTGCTTCATCGAGACGCAGTCACATGATCATACAGCACAATTTCCAATACTTTTGATGCCAGACTTTGGTTTAGCTCTAGCCCTGAGGTTGGATTCACGTATTAACCTGTATTGTTACTTTTGTATAGATATTCTAATTATTGGGGTCATGATGGCTGCTTATTACGGCCGCACAGGGCTCAGGAGGCCTTGGGCCGTGAAGAGGTTAGAGGTTGTATATATTTATTAATGGGTCTGCATTATTTGTAAGGTTGTAGAATATATATGTTACCATGTTCAGAATATTTGTCTATCTATGTTGGCTGTTGTTGGTACAGTGTATATTGTGTATGCTCCCAATGTTGCACTTGACATATACATTTCATTAGAAGTAAAACCCTGAAGATACATCCACAATGTATACAACACTAGCAAAAAAATATGAACCCAGATGACCAAGAAATAAGCTATATGGATATCCAGATTCTGACATTTATATTGCTGAAATAATGGGATCATTTGTGACACACATCCTACAGAGCAACATGGTGACCAGTGCAGAATAACGTCCCCTGGTCCTTCACACCATCCACATATAATGGGTAGCCGGGGTTATCCAGCGCTACAAAAACATGGCCACTTTTCCCCCTACTGTTGTCTCCAGTTCAGGTGTGGTTTGCAATTAAGCTCCATTTACTTTAATGGAACGGAGTTTCAAACCCCCACCCAAACTGGAGACAACAGTAGGGGGAGAGTGGCCATGTTTTTGTAGCGCTTTATAACCCCTTTAAAGGGGTTATCCAGTGCTACAAAAACATGGCCACTTTCTTCCAGAGACAGCCCCACTCTTGTCTCCAGCTTGGGTGGAGTTTTGCTGCTCAGATCCATTGAAGTGAATGGCAAACGTCACCTGAACTGGAGACAAGAGTCGTGCTGTCTCTGAAAGAAAGTGGCCATGTTTTTGTAGCACTGGATAACCCCTTTAACCTTACTCCAACTTGTGGCTCTACACCAGGGATGGGGAACCTGTGCCCTCCAGCTGGTGCAAAACTACAATTCCCATAAGGCTTTGGCTGTCCAGGCATGATGGGAAATGTAGTTTTGCAACTGCTGGAGGGCCGAAGGTTCCCCATCCCTGCTCTATAGCTATTGCAAAACTACAACTCCCAGCATGCACTGCCTGTGGCGGTCAGTTCATGATGGGAGCTATAGTTTTGCAACAGCTGGAGATCTACAGGAACATTGGTTTAACTGTTATGGGTCTGATATTACAACCACATAATCTGTATAAGTTATCCGCATTGTTATGTACAGAGTAACGTCAAAATAAAGATTTTTATTCAATTTTCCTTGACTGAATCTATCTATCCCCTATCTATAATTTAAAGATGACCCCAAAATAGTGTGTTGGTGCCAAGCGGTAAGTACCTACATGACCAAAGGTGCAATATATATCCAACATAGAATTACCACAGCACTCCCGAATATCTGAGCGAAATAAACATGTTCGAAGTGATATTCGAGTGCTGCAGTAATTCTTTGTTGGATCTATCTATCTATCTATCTATCTATCTATCTATCTATCTATCTATCTATCTATCTCCCCCAATCCCCCATGCATGGACATGTCACATGCAGAACACCAACCATGTAGGACTCAATTACACAGTTACAGGGATCTGATACAGACGCCAGGCAGGGGAATGAGGAAGGTAAGCTAAGCTTCCACACGTACCTCCCCACCTACCTGAGCACCATCTGTATAACTAGACTACAAGGTGGATAACATGGGTGGTAAGGGCCCTATTCCACCGGACGATTATCGTTCGCATAATCGTTAACGATTAACGATCTCAAACGGCCGCTATCGCGAAAGACCTGAGAACGTTCACTCATTTCCATGGAACGATAATCGTTACTTATGATCGTATTTGCAATCGTTTTTTCTTCGCTATTTCTTCACTATTGCGTTCGTATCTACTGCGAGTGACCGAACGACGTCTTATTTAATGCGAACAACGATAAAAATAGGTCCAGGTCTTATAAAGTGATCAACAATTTCTCGTTCAGTCGTTAATCGTTAACTGCATTTCAACCGAACAATTATCGTTTGGATTCGAACGATTTAACGATAATCTAAACGATAATCGTCCGGTGGAATAGGGCCCTAAGGGTTACCTCTCTTACAATCAGAGGGTCCACCGAACACAGTAACACCAGTAGAGCGCCCACCATTAACTACAGCTACAGAGAGAAACACTATTAAAGGGGTTATGCCGAGAATGAAACCTATTCCTGGGACATCCACATATGATGCTCACAAGGAGAATGGGCAGAGTAGTCCAAGACAGCTGAGGGCATGTGTCTATGATGATGTCAAAGATAGCTTTGTGGTCTTTAAGTGGACTACGTCTGGTCAGTAACAGGTGAATATGCTTGCACAATTTTGCTTTTCTGCAACTTTTTACTTAGATAGATTCACTATGGCAGTGCTACATTTTAATAAATCAGTCACAAGATATTGGAACAAAATATACACCAATCCAGATTAAAATAAAAATCACACAAATTAAACTCCTTAGTAAATGTCCCTCAATGATCCTATTACTATGCATTTAATATAGCAGGTGGGATAAGGCTAAACACTAACACTGCTTTTATTATGCCCTAATGAATGCTATAGGATCAGATAAAGATGCTCCGGCAATATTGCAAGTCCTGCAACTGTAGTATATACCAGTATAAATGGTTGAATCTATAATCCTTTGGTCACTATCACTTGGTATTTTAAACTGCACGTCCCTGTGGGATCAATTGTGTAGTATACCAGTGATGTAGCAAGACCAAAGACAATATATGGTACAATCAAGAATAAATCCTGAGTGGAGGTTCCTATGAGCTACAGCTCTGTAAATTCCCCATGGCTGCAACCACAGTGTACATATGGGCACCATGGGTACTAGTCTGTAACTACTGTATTGGGGCACAATAAAGCCCAACTACTCTATGGGGCCTAACTACTATGTAGAGGCAGAGGGGCCTAATTACTAAATAGGGGTAGCACAGAGGACAGAGAGCCTAACTACTATATGTGGCACAGAGGGAGTTATGGGGGTGCCTATACTATATGGAGGCAAAGTGGGTCCTAATTACTATATGTAGGCTCAGAGCGGCCTTACTTCTATATGGATGCACAGAGGGGAATTATCTAATATATGAGGACACAGATCAGGGCCTTTCTACAATGTGATGGCTTAGAGGGGCTAAATAGTATTTGAGGGCCAAAATTGGGCCTAAATACTATATAGGAGCAAATAGTGGACACTCTCACAGTGTTACTGGCATCATGATAGCTGGGACACATGTGGAAGAAAAGGAAAAGCGAGCAACACTGATCAGAGAAGACACTCTCTGTGAGTCACTGGATGAAACTGTACTGTAATCACTTACATGGTGTGCAGAGCCTGTGTACAATTGGTGTATGGAGGTCTTTGTTTAGTGGATTTGTTAGTAATGGTATGGTGGTATTGGTCACTATGAGGTGCTAATGGTGGATATTTGTCTCTGATATACTGGTATTATTGGTAATATTGGTCTTGGGTTACTCGATTTGGTCAGTAACAGTGTGACGGTATGGTGACATATATGGTAATAATTAGAGATGAGCGAGTAGTGAAATATTCGACTTTCGAGAATTCAAATCGAATAGGCACCGATATTCGACTATTCAAACGAGTATTCGATCCCATTATAGTCTATGGGGAAAAAATTTGCGGCACTTGGAAATCAAAATTCGACCACTTGGAGGTCACCAAGTCCCCCATAAAACCCTCCCTAAACGATGCAAACACCTCCAGAATAACACTGGGACATTAGGGGGAACATGCCTGGGTGCACCCAACTCCCCAAAATCGCAGAATAATGCCACTCTCCGCAGTTGCAAAGGAAAAATATTTGCGAACGCTTTACGAACATTTATGGCAATGTTCACACATTTTGTTAGTATTTCTTGCGCAGTGTTACATACATGATTCCAATGTGCGTCCGCAGAGCGTCATGTTATTCGCCTGTTATAATGCTGTACGAAGGATACTGGAACAGTATGTATGACGTGCCTTTTTCTGGGCTACTGGAACAATATGTATCCCGTGCCTTTTACTGGGCTACTGAAAAAGTAAATATCAAGAGCCCTTAGTGGGCTACTGGAACAATATGTATAACGTGCCCTTAGTGGTGTTAAACAGGGACACTATAAGTCACTTGTACACACAGGGTACTGGAATGAATACACCTGATGCTGCTGCTGTTATATCATCTATGTCTTAGCACTGAGAAGAGCTTTGGATTCAGAGATGACTTTTTCGCTTGATCTTAGCCCTGAAAAGGACTTTTGGGTTCTGTAGTAATCCTGCCTAACCAAAACGCTACTAAACCTATCTTTCCCTGCTCCAAGATCTTTCCCTGGCTAGGTTGAAAGCTCATCTGCGGTCGAAAGGTGGGAGCCAAGTATTTAAGATTTGAGGTCATGTGGTTCAGCCATCCAATGAGGGTAGACGCCGTTTGCGCGCGCTGCGTGCGTACTCCCAGGATCCCTCACGGCCTCCCTGCATGGACATTGGATTTAAAAAAGCGATTGCGATGGGAGGGCTTTCGAATGTATTCGCCTCACTACTCGATTGAATTCGAATACCGCAATATTCGATCGAATACCTACTCGATCGAATTGTATTCGCTCATCTCTAGTAATAATATGCTAATGTAATGTTTGCTAATGTTTATTGATGGCCCTTCAGGACTGATGGTTGTGACCCACAGATTGCAGACATTAGGATCCTCTACACAACCATCACTCCACCTTTTTATGTTATCGCCACTTATTAAATGGTTGTCCTCTAAGAAACTACAACTTCCAGCCTACCCTGAGAGCTTCATTCATTTAGGGTAATTGAGGAGATGTAGTTTGACTAAAAGCCTGTTATTCACAAGGGTGTTGAATCCAAAATGGAATCGGATCATCATGCCATTACTTGCTGGTTCTTCATTGGCGGCCCCCACGATCAGTTCCACTGAAGGGCCACACAACAACTCTACATTATAGTAGCTGGGACACGGTACTGGGACACTGCACACGGCACAAGAACAGGGGTTCCTTGTCCCCCCATGAATGGCGTGGTGGATGAGCGTTGTTTATTTACCTCATGGACATTTACATACAGTTGCCCATCTGGGCTGCAGAAATGCTGAAAAATAAGAATAATGACATAGTTTGTGTATTCCTCACCTAAATCTTCATGAGAAAAACAAAAGCAGCTAGTAACAGGAAGAGCCGTCCCATATTATTTATTATTCCCTATATGTGTTTATATAGGATTGCTTTGATCCTGCACACATGTATAGGCTGGATGTGCGGGCCCAGGCGTCCCCTTACGGCCTTGTGAGGATTTCAGTCAACAGGGTCAGGCTCTGAACCATTTCTTCAGATGTTTATCGTGTTATTTTCTAATTGTTACCAGTTTATTATAGCAATAATGCTCTCTGCCAGCTCGCGGAAAAATAGGCACTTTGTTTCCTTCATGGACTCCTCTCGTCTGCCAGGAAATGCCCAACCCAAGGTCATTACTACCAAGATATACAATGTCATTCCTGTATATAGTGATCGTCACGTATCTCTCACATACATCCTGAAGATTGTCATATAGAAAAGAATCCGGTTATGCCGTCATATGGTGATCTTTGTGCCATGTGTTGTGTAACTGACAGTTTGGGCATTGGGGTAGTAGAAAGGGCCTATAGCTGATGGGGATCTACACCCAGGCACATGTTCTGTAGTCCGCTGTGATTTTAATGGAATTATCACAACTATAAAGAAAACTTAAACTGTGACTTACTCAGGGTCCCTATCACAAGGTTTATCCTGCCCCCAAATAGGGATGACAGGTTCCCTTTAAATAACAAAGTAGAACCTGTGTATCACTTGTGTATACCGACTTTAGTTGGCATGCATTGGTTGTCTACCATCTTGGTTCCTATTTTCCCTCTGATACGGCACTCCTAGTGCACGGACAGAGGGGGCGAAGTCTCATCGCTGCATTTGCCCTATATAACTGCCCCAAGTGATAGATCAGTGACACAGAACAGAAGGATCTGAGACCTGTCAGGAGAGATCTGATATATGATGTTCAATTGTGTAGTTTATATGCATTCAGTAACACAGGAGAGACTGACCTCTTGTCCACACAGTAGTGCACATCATTTTCTGGTGGTCACATATAGGTTGAACTTTATGGACTTGATGGTCTTTTTTTCAACCTTATTATTAAAGAAGAAGTCAGGGGATTTTGAAAATCCGACAGGGGGAAATTTTATAATGAGTAGGTATTTACCTCTCCCTGTGCCTGCGGTGATGGCGGGACTGGCCTTGGGACCAGTAATTTCAATGTCCCGGTTGATGGACTGGCCGCTCAGCCAATCAGTGACTGGAGTGGTCTACCACCCCAGTCGCTGACTGGCTGAGCAGCCAGTCCATCAGCCGGCTTGTGCCGTGTATACCCCAGAGATCCCCGAGCCTGGTGGGGGTTCTGAGGTGGGTCCTGACACTCACCGTGGTCACAGGGAGAGGTAAGTTCGTACCTGTTATCAAATTCCCCCGTGCCCCTGCCAGATTTTCAAAATTCCCAGACTTTTTCTTTTCCTGCAGTAACCCAGCTGCAGTAATGAAATATATGGATGCAGCTGAGCTGGGATGAGACAGATGACAATGTAGGAGAACTGGGGTTAAGTTAGCGTTATTTGGACAAAAAAAGCCTGGAGTGGTTTTTTAAATGAAAGAATGCTGGCTGAACTTATTTACTACTTTGTTATCATTGAGTTGAATGTATACAGTATGTAGTAGGCTTCTAAGTTAGCCATACATTTTAGATAGCTATTTGCTCTGTACACATGTACTCTTGGCCTGGCTGAGCGTTCATGTGCTCAGACTAAAAAGAGGGAAGAAAGCCACTGAACAGATGATGGGTGAGAGCTGTTGGGTTTTGGTATCAGTGACTGATAACCTTCCCTGTGGATAGGCCATCAATCAGTTGTGCCTTGAATACCCCATTAACGTTTCAGATTTTTTCCATCGTCTGGAGACAATCACAGGAATGGCTGCTTTACAAGTCTATGGACATATGCCTCACCGGCCTGACTAGAAGACACTGAGAGTCTGTCCTACTGTGTATATAAGAATCTTCAAACACTAAGGAAGACAAAATATGGCTATAGGGAGGTCGCACAGCGAGGAGAGGTGATGTGCGCACACGGGGAAGTTTATTGACTGTCCCAAGAGATAAAACTTCCTTCCAGTAAGTGAGTCTGTATAACACTGTAATCATTGAGATTGAGCTGTAATAATGGTTGTCCGCTGTGATCCCTCTTCAATAAACCTGGCCATACACGTAAGGCGGCTGCCGGTCAAACACTTGCTATCTCCCCTTTAAGTCTCCTACACAAATGCACGCTCGGCTACAGGGGTGGCTGTGGAGGAGGACACCTCTGGTAATGGAGAAGGGAGAAGAAAATGAGTGAGCAAATAAAATTCAACAAGCATGAGTTGTCTATGAGGAGTTTGGCTGCCAAGGCCTACTCACAGTTGCTTGGGATCAAGCCTGATTCCTGTGAGAAGCTACTATGAACACCCTGTATACCATCCTTGTCTGATCACATCATCACACTCCTAGTATGAGAGGGTAACAATTTGCGAGGACCTCATAGCAGTCTGGGACATTAGTGGAAATCCGTACTTGTTTCGACCACTGCTTCTTTTGTCGCTAGATTCTGTAGAGCAGTGCTTCTCAAATCCAGTCCTCTGGCCTCACCAACAGGTCATGTTTTGAGGATTTCCCATATAAAGATCACCTATAATACTACCTGATGCACTGAGTATAATTATATCACCTGTGAAATACTAAGGAAATCCTCAAAACATGACCTGTTGGTGAGGCCTGAGGACTGGAATTGAGAAGCACTGCTGTAGAGGAAGGACACAAGCCAGAACGTTCTCTACAGCAGTCCAGTTGGGCCCTGGCCCTCTGCCAGGTCCCCAGTCGCAGTGTGCAGTCTAGAAGCAGACCCAGGCACATGCAACCTACAGCTTCTTCTCAAGGAACTCCACTTAACACTATGCAGTGTAAAACCCTTCACTAGAGAGGACAAGTCAGAGATTAGCTCAACCCATGCCATGGAGAAGGAGAGAAACAGTGCAGGACAGTATCCACAAAGCAAGGCAATGAATTGATCCGGATAGCGCAAAGTTGCTAGAAGCCTATGAACTCTATCTTGCAGCGTGGGTGTAAGCAGGGAAACCTCAGCATTCGGCTCATCCCAGGTAACAATGTCTGGGGCCTGTGCCACCC
The DNA here is from genome assembly GCF_027789765.1 of Dendropsophus ebraccatus. NCBI lineage: Eukaryota > Metazoa > Chordata > Amphibia > Anura > Hylidae > Dendropsophus > Dendropsophus ebraccatus. Next base: position 16,583,988 of record NC_091463.1, on the reverse strand, counting down.
ACTAGGACGGGTCCCCCGACACTGGTAGGGCAATAGTTGGTGCAAAGACCAAAGAGTCAAAACACAGGCACAAGTATTCTCTCTCTCTTCTCAAGTACTCTTCTGTTTCTACCTCCGACATCCCGGCAGAGCACAGTACTACTTGGGTTGGGACTCTCACGACATTCTCCTCTCTCCTCTTCTGATTTTTCTATATACCTCTCAGCACGCAATTCAGTCAGCACAACTGTACCACTCTCTATACTCTCACTACAGATCAGGATTCTAAGCTATCAAGTGTCTTCTCAAGTGAAACTTCTTATATCAATGCAAAGCTGTATGATCTGCTGCACACAAGTATCATCTGAGTAAAACAGATTTTATTTATGATAAAGAGACTCTGTGATTCCTCGTCAAACACCAACACAGCACACACACACTCCTTTGGTCATCTCCCCTTTCTGTGGGTGGCAGTACCAATAGTCCGGGTGAGTCATCATTCCACTCCGGACCACCGTGACAACAGCCCAAGGGACTCCGCAACAGCCAGGCAGGCCACCATAGGCGTTAGACTTAACATCTCTGGGCCCGGCTATATCTCAGCAAACCACCATAGGACTGGCGTCACACTTCACCATCTAGCAAGTGACCGGCCGTGTTGCCTCCACATCGGAGGTGTACCACACCACACTGGCATCAGTTAAAAGTGGTGCACTGACAGACATTAAGACATCATTATGGAAGGGTGGGAGGGTGCTTTATGTGCCACGGCTTCCTTTTAGTCCCAGTTTGGCCTGTGCCAAGGTACTATTGTCAGTGCACTGTATTCAGGTCTTCCCTTAGGGAAAGAAGAGGCTACGATCACTCATACATTGGTCCAGCCACCCCTATTGGCCTCTGGTGTGTATGCACAAGAGTGTCCCCAAATCCAGTGTTCCACTCGAGCTACCAAAACATAAATGAAGCGGGTCCCTTTTGTCACCCCGGCCCCTAACCACTGGTCACCTGAAGAAGTATTACCATGAAGTACAGATGACATAGAACATAGCATTGGGTTTGTGCTTTGTGAATTGTTCCCATTCACTGACTGCAAGCAGAAACCATGACGGTAGTGAGAATTGTATAACCAAGTATGTCTGAAATTCAACGAACAATCTGAGTTGGAATCCGTTCAATCGACAAGACGCCTGACACGGCTCTGACACAGATTGTTATTGCAGTCTCTGTTCTTGTAGCTTTCCGCACGCATCACATGACACAGGCCAGCCAAGTCTGTATTTTGGCTGCGGCCGCCGAGTGAAGTCATGGCACTGTACCCGCTGCCTGGTGCCGCATTGTTTGGCTGTCCAGCACTCTTACTGCTAGCTGACTCAGCCACGGCGGCTTGTGTGGGGCAGCCGTGACATCCCCCATAGCAGTCTGGGTCCTGGTGGTCTCTACGTGGCGCCTCAGTCTTGAGATTTTATCCTCATTCACTTGAGAAGCTCATATCCTGGAATGCTTCTTCAAAGCAATTGTGTCAGGCCTGTAAACGCCGATGTCCTGTCGTGTCCTGGATGTTGACACGCCGCACAATTTCCTGAACCAATTACAGAACACCATATGCCTACATAATGAAAAAAAATCTTAAAGAAATTGTCTACTTTAGACACCCAATTTTAACTGATTATACCAACTGGGAAAGCAACCAGTGAGTCTTCACATACCCCGATACAATGTAATCAGCTATAATCTATATTAGGGATTGACTCCCCCCCAACATAGGGCCCCTCCATTACAGAATACATAGACAATATCTAAACTTTTTCAAACACCTGAGAGGAGGGCGGCTAGAAAGAGTGTCTCTCACTCTGGAGGACCTGTCCAGTCCTGCATCACATAGACAGTCCATTGATTTCAATGAGTACAGTGTAATTCCTCATTTCACCTGTGGTGGTGCTGTAGAGGAATTGAATACTCATACAAAAGCATCTCCACAGAACAGGGATGGGAAATCTTTGGCCCTCCAGGTGTTGCAAAACTACAATTCGCATCATGCCTGGACAGCCAAGTCTGTTCAGGCATGATGGGAATTGTAGTTTTGTAACAGCTGTGGAAATGCTTTTTTGTAGGATTGTTGAACGAATATCCGAAACACATAATAAGTAGTGTGGAAGATGAGTTATTTTTCTTGTCAGTCAATGATTTCACAACAGTTGTAAAGCAAGAATGCTGTTCGAATTGAACTACAGATGTCACGCCCCTAGTGACTGTATTTGCATACTGACTGGGTGAGTGTCAGATTGTTAGGCTCCAGGTGAGATGTACCTTGGTGGAGTTACCCTTTAATTCTGACGGTCCCTATAGTAACATCATCTATGATTATGAGGCTGCAGACCCACGCTACATCCACAGGCAGTGAGAGGGTTAATAATACACTAAGAATTTGGTTTCTTCGCAGCAGTGATTTCCTTCCTAGCGCTGTAAGGCTTTGATCCTTTGTTCTTGGCGCAATTCAATTTTACTTTTTAATGTAGAGTTTTAAGGAATAAAATCAGACAGGAAATGTAAATAAAATCCTTATTCTAAAAATCTATATAAAATATACAATAATATGAGCCCAGAGCTGCATTCATACTTCTGCTGATCCTGAGTTACAGCCCAGAGCTGCGTTCACACTTCTGTTGTTCCCAAGGTACATCCCAGAGCTGCATTCATACTTCTGTTGTTTCCGAGGTACATCCCAGAGCTGCATTCATACTTCTGCTGATCCTGAGTTACATCCCAGAACTGCATTCATATTTCTGTTGTTCCCGAGGTACATCCCAGAGCTGCATTCATACTTCTGTTGTTCCTGAGTTACAGCCCAGAGCTGCGTTCACACTTCTGTTGTTCCCGAGGTACATCCCAGAGCTGCATTCATACTTCTGTTGTTCCTGAGGTACATCCCAGAGCTGCATTCATACTTCTGCTGCTTCTAATTTACAGCCCAGAGCTGCGCTCACAGTTCTGCTGGTTGCTACACACACTAGTTAGAAGTCTGTAGATAGGCGCATTCCCAACAACTTGACACCTAAACTACAAAGTTACAAATCAAATTCAACTAGGATCTGAGCAATTTTTGTAAATCATAGAAATTAAAGGGATTTTTTTTATTTTTTACAGTGGCTAGACTGGGGTAAAACTTGAAAAAAGTACTCACCTGCCTCCATCTCAATGGCGCACAGTCCCCACCCCCACCCCTCAAAACACTTCCTGTCTTGGTCTCAGCACAAGGAAGTGCTTGTTCAGCCAATCACAGGCTGGGGCGGGTCACCATTGCATCTAGTCATTGGACGAGCAGGAACTTCCTTGTGTTGAGCGGAGACCACAAAGTGCTGAGCAGTGGGGACCAGGGGCAGCAGCAGCTGTGTACAGGTTTTACATCAGACAACCCCTTTAAGAAGTGTAAAGCAAATTATGCTGAGAAATGTAAAATGGTTGTATGAGATAAGAAAAACATGACTGCTTCATGGAGAGACTGTACCCCCATGGGCAATTGCAGTGTATGGGCTGAGCTGCAATACCAGATGCAGCCTGTGGACCAGGGTGGTGCTGTTTCTGGAAGAAAAACGTCATGTTCTTCCAATCTCATACAGCGACTTAACTTTTTTATGTCATTTATGTCTAAAAGTGAAATGTTAAAAAACATTTGATGACTGAGACATTTACCGCGGTGGCCTTAGCCGCCCTCGCTCCTGGCAAGAAAAAGGAAACAATGGCGCTGGAGCTTATGGTCAGACTGGAAAATATCAAAATACTTGTTTTTTTGGGAGATCATCTGACACTCATGTGAGCGCTATTGTTTTATACCGGAAACCTAGAGCATAAAACAGAGGCGCTCCGGCTTTTTTCAACTAGGAACTGAAATGTCACTGTCTTTGTTCTAAATCCCTAAATGTTCCATTGTTCCATGATGAAGATGACAAAACTCAATGAAATAGGTTGGGATGTGTACATAGCATGTGATCTCCTTGTTATGGTTAGTTTCTACTAAGTTATTGTGTTTTAAAGGGGTAGTTCACAAAAAAAAATCTTTCAAATCGACTGGTGCCAGAAAGTGCCAGAGATTTGTAAGGGTCCTTTTACACAGAAAGATTATCGACAGATAATTATCTGCCAAAGATTTAAAGCCAAAGCCAGGAATGAATTTGAAAAGAGGAGAAATCTCAGTCTTTTATGACCTGATCTCTGTTTATAGTCTGTTCCTGGCTTTGGCTTCAAATCTTTGGCAGATAATCTGTAAAATAATCTTTCTGTGTAAATGCACCCTTATTTACGTCAATAAAAAAAAATCATCAGTCTTCCAGTACTTATCAGCTGCTGTATGTCCTGCAGGAAGTGGTGTATTCTTTCCAGTCTGACAATGCTCTCTGCTGCCACCCCTGTCCATTTTAGGAACTGTCCAGAGCAGCAGCAAATCCCCATTAAAAAAAAACCCTCTCCTGTTCTCTAGACTGAAAAAAAAACCTGAATTTCACAATTGGAAATAATTTTACATTTCAGCAATAAACTCCTATATAAGGCTGGGTTCACACTGTGTATCTGCAGTCCGTATCTGTTTTATGTAGTTGTCTGTATCTATTTGGATCAGTTTTCCATTGACTTCCATTAATTAGAAAAGATACGTTTTTTTTTACCGTACACAAAAACACGGTTGAGCACATTGTTCTATATGGTAAAAGTAACCATTTAAAAACGGATCCGGTAAACGGACTGCAAAAACAGTGTGAACCCAGCCTGATTGACAGAATTGACTGACATTTAGATCCTTCATCATTGACTCTATGTAAAAGAAAAAAAAAAAAAAAAAAGAATGGGGCATAAACAAATTTTACGTCCCAAAAAAAAAAAAAAGTAACACTGATGGATTCGATAAAAACGGAGCACAAGTAAGACAGGCGGAACACAATGAAAACCCATAGAAATGAATGGGGAGATGGACGGATCCACTCGGCTCAGTTCCTCTGTCATCAATACTGAAAGTAGAAACGGAATTGTGCCGGAGGGTCAAACGGTGGTGTGAACCTAGCTGAAGAAATATAAGAACCTTGAGGAAAAAAAAAAAAATCTCTGAATCACAATGATCCGGACCCTTTAATTTTTTTTTACCCACCTATGGAGCTGTGCGAAGGATCATTTTTGCAGTAGTTTTTATTGGTACCATTCTGGCTCCCCCCCCTCCCCCCCCCCCCCCACACTTTTCTGTAAACCTTTCATATACCGGATATTGGCACTAACATTTTTTTTTTTAAAGTTTAGATTAAAAAAATAAAATAAAACTAGTCCCCATAGGCAATCATTTGATTGCTTATATAGATCAATGCAATACCATTGCATTGCATTGATGTATCAAATCGGCAATCTACCGGTACAGGCTGTATTAGCAGAATTGTCTCTGCAGCCACATAAGCCTATAAAATCCCTTCAATTGCCATGACAACTGATCGGCACCCTGCGATTACATTGCAGGGAGTGATAATCAGGCCACTGAGCCCCTTATGATATACAGTATAACTCACTATAGTATGATCACTACTATTGATCATCAGACTGATCACTAACAGCAGGTGTAACCATGTGTAGGGCAGACTGCTCCATACCCCCCCCCCCCCCCCCCCCGATCCATGGAATACTTGTATATACTGGGTCAGGAAGGGGTTAAGTAAAGTTTGAGCATAGGGTATCCTGCCACTAGTCCCCCCAAGAGATCATCTGTAGGGTACTTGACAAGTATTCACTTTCCCTGCAGCGCCTCCACAGGGCAAATGAAATATTACACATTTCCAACCCAGCTCAATAGGCGGTCCTTGTAATGATATTTAACCCTTTGTGCACCTGTGATGATAGGGATCACATATAGTATAGCAGCCGTGTATTTAACCCTTTGTGCACCTGTGATGATAGGGATCACATATAATATAGCAGCCGTTTATTTATCCCTTTGTGCACCTGTGATGGTAGGGATCACATATAATATAGCAGCCGTGTATTTAACCCTTTGTGCACCTGTGATGGTAGGGATCACATATAATACAGCAGCCGTGTATTTAACCCTTTGTGCACCTGTGATGGTAGGGATCACATATAATACAGCAGCCGTGTATTTAACCCTTTGTGCACCTGTGATGGTAGGGATCACATATAATACAGCAGCCGTGTATTTAACCCTTTGTGCACCTGTGATGGTAGGGATCACGTATAATAAAGCAATCATAGATCTAGCTCTGTATTGATATCATCCTCTAGAGCGCCAATTCTGCTTTGATTCCGTATCTTGGCTGAGCAGACTGCATTTCGAGGAGTCACGTAACAGGAGGTGGAATTTTCCATCTGGCGCAGACTCTACGTCTGCAACGGGCGACTTAGCGGAGGGGTCGAAAATAAAGAAAAAGCTGATTAGGAAAAGCAGTTATCGGAATGAAATTTGTCGACTGCGTCAGACACAAGAATTTTTAAACAAAATAGTTGCTTCCCCTTCAGGCTCATTGACAACAAAGGGGGTCCCCATGGCGCCATGTGTGAGGGTCACAGCTCAACGGAGGCAGCGGCAGCAGGCGGCGCTTGGAGCTGGGCACACCGCCAGGCTGCCTCTTCCTCACAATACACAGCACAGGAAGACCTCGAGGTTTGCTCTAACGTCCAAGGACAGGACAGAAAGGAAAAGCGTTATATACAGAAACTATAGGTCAACTTGCTGGAATGTCCGTGTACATTTACTAAATATAATTATTCAGCCGCTGAAGCAGCTGCCTGACACCAACCCATGTATAACCGCCCATGTCACCAGGTCCTAATGCCCTCCAAGTGTGGTGTTACCAATAACGCATCACATGTGGAGGCCGCAACCCTGTGCGGGATCTATTCACATGCAGATGAGACCAACATGGAATGGGCCAGAAGCCTTATGGGTAGTCTCTATGGCACAGATGTCCTTGTCCTCCAGTAACCGCATCCCCTGTGATTGGCTGTTATTGTCGGATCATTTACTCAATTGGACTGAAAGTGACCTTCAGGTAGATGAGGTATTACACATACAGGCATGGTCGATTACAGTTGTTGGTTTTTTGTTAACAAATTGAAATTAAAGGAGTCCGGCCTGACCCATTTTTTGTGCTGAGGAGGGTGAGGGGAAAAAAAAAACATGCTCTTAGCTCCCCCGCTCCAGCGTTGGTCCCCATCACCTTCCTGGCCTGAGCAGTGACCCGGGGTCGTGACGTGTGAGGTCCGCTCAGCCAGTCAGCGGCCAAGGTAGAACCTCACTACTGACGCATCTGGCTGGACTTCTCCTTTAATTGCTTAAAGTGACTGTACCACCAGGCCCAGGCTGAAGCACTGGAGGCGGCCGACCCACCCTTAGTGGGAGGAAACCCCCGCCCCTCTATGATAGGGTTCCATTGATTCTAATGGAGTCACGTCATGGAGGGCCTGGGTTTCCTCCCACTAAGGGTGGGTCGTCCTGCCTCCAGTGCTTCAGCCTGGGCCTGGTGGTGCAGTCACTTTAAAACAATAGAACAAGAAAAGTGAACAAAAGAAGCTTTATAATTTATCTTATTAGAGAAAAATGCTTCTACTCTTACCGAGCTCCATTCCTACCCCCCACCCCAACTTGTCATTAAAGTGGTAGTCCAGAAATAAAGCTTCATATATATTTCTTTTACCATTTTAACTCTGAAAAACATTTGCAACCTATTGTGATTGATTGATTGATTGAGGGCTACCAGCCCACTGAGGGATCGGGGATTACAGCTACCAATAGTAATCTGTGGAAAAGGGAAGTTAGATAGAAGGGGAGTGGCTGGAGCCAGGCAGAGACACTGCATTATTAGACAGCTCTTAGGACACAGAGACACCTGGTGCCGCTCATATATCCAGCTGTGCTTCCACAACAGAAAAAAAAAACTTCTATGGTGCAAAGTGCCAAAGAGGCGTTTCCGAGCTTCTGAAGTGCTGAGAGCTGTTGCGCTTCTTTACTCCCCCTCCCATCCCTATCCTGCTTGATTGACAGTCAGCTGGAAGCCGAGCCCTGCTTCTATGTCCGTTTCGCACCTTGGCTTTCAGCTCTCAATGAAGCAGGAAAGGTATGTGAGGGGGAGCAAGGAGGCGTTGCAGCCCTCGTCACTTGGCAATGCCTCTTCGAACCAAAGCAAAAAAAAAAAAAAAAAAAAAGCATTTTCTACATCCTGGAAGCAGCAGAGCTGGATATATGAAAGGTACCAGGTGTCTCCTTGCCCTGACAGCAGCGTGGATTCCTGAACTGCCTTATCAGCTGCAATACCCCTTTAAGACAACTTGGATCTTGCAAGTGCAGTTACATATTCTATACTAAGGCATCGCCCTTGTGGGTAAAGTCAGTACATCACCACACCGCCATCTATATGCCTGACATAGGAGGCGGTATAGAGGTGCCAGTCACACAGCAGACTGGTTTCCTTGCTATCAGGACCTACATGAATGGAATGAAAATGTAAACAGGTAGAAGCTTGTGCCGCCGCTCATCAGATAACCATTTCCTCTGGAGACTGCAGGTGGCACATTCTTTTTCCATGGAACAATCGCTGATGGATCAGATTACAGCCAGAGCTCTGGTTTAGTATAAGGTAAGGTTTCTCTATTCTCCACAGACACAGCAATATGGGGAGAAGCGGGGAGCACAGCAGCCGACATCACCATTATATGCACAATATACTGGGACCCCACTGATCATCAGCATTCGGACCGTGTAGGCTGCTGACCACCACAACCTGTACAATTGTATGGGGGGCTTTAGAACCTTGTGTTCTCCCCACCTCATCACACCAGAAGGGGGCAGTGTGTTCTCCCCACATCATCACACCAGCAGGGGGCAGCGTGTCCTCCCCACATCATCACACCGGCAGGGGAAAGTGTATCCTCTTCACATCACATCAGAAGGGGGCAGTGTTTTCTCCCCACATCAGCAGGGAGCATTACGTCCTTTCCACATCACACCAGCAGGGGGCAGCGTGTCCTCCCCACATGATCACACCGGCAGGGGAAAGTGTATCCTCTTCACATCACATCAGAAGGGGGCAGTGTTTTCTCCCCACATCAGCAGGGAGCATTACGTCCTTTCCACATCACACCAGAAAGGGTCAGAGTGTTCTCCCCACATCACACCAGCAGGGGGCAGCATGTTCTCTCCACCTCATCACACCAGAAGGGGGCAGAGTATCCTCCCCACATCATCACACCAGCAGGGAAAAGTGTATCCTCTTCACATCACACCAGAAGGGGGCAGAGTATTCTCCCCACCTCATCACACCAGAAGGGGGCAGAGTGTTCTCCCCCTCATCACACCAGAAGGGGGCAGAGTGTTCTCCCCACCTCATCACACCAGAAGGGGGCAGAGTGTTCTCCCCACCTCATCACACCAGCAGAGGGCAGTGTTTCCTCCCGACATTATCACACCAGCAAGGGGCAGTGGCAATTACTCCGATTATTTAATCTCCCTGTAGCTCAGTGCCCAGAGTGCTCAGATCACCACCACCAGGGTAAGGGGAGAAACTGGGGAAGGCAGGGTGGAGGTGATAGACTAGAAAGAGGTGTGTGTGTGTGATGGTTTGTTATTTTACACCCCTAAAAGACTGCAGTGTAGCTTTTCAATACATAGAAATACCCCTTTATCTTATAAGCAAGCATCATCTACAGCTTACATAACCAAGCGTGAGAATAAACTCCAAATATCTGTGGTTCTAACCCAATCCAGGACCATATACCTTGTATTGTAAGAAGTGTGAACATTAACACCCATCATCACAGGGATGGGGACCCTGCAGGAAGTGTACAATTCCCATCATGCTTGGACAGGTAAAGCTTTGGCACTCCAGGCATGATGGGAAGTGTAGTTCTGCAACAGCTGAAGGGCTGCAGGTTCCTCATCCACACTCAGTACTAGCACCACCTACTGGAATCATGTAGAATGACACAACACATTCTCAGGACAGGAGCAATGTTAATAAATATTTTCTGCAGGAAAGGAATTAAAAAAAATATTTTAACCAAATATCTCCCCTATGTACAGAGACGGCGGCAGTATTATTATGATCTTTGAGAAAATGGGACCTATGTAAAATAGCAGCCCTTACAGACATGGTCCAGAGGTAACTGGTCGATCCCCACTAATGCTAGAATTACTTTTTTCCCCAGAAATGACTTTTATGGATTAAAAAAAAATGGAAGGAGAGACGTCCCATGTCAGCCAGCAGGAGCATTGGCCATTCAAGTAAATAGTATGTGATATCGGACCGATAACCCCCATCCCCCTCACTGAGTAAGGGATTGATCAAGCAGTTTTAGGGCTCCCCCGACTAGATGCAGGCTTCCGGTGATGAGAATCTGGACATGAGCAGCTTCCCGCAGCAGTACCGAGCCAGAACTGGCCACAGGATGATGGTGGAGGTGGTTGGTGTCCGGACAAGAGAAGTCGGGGTCCCTGCCCTGGGTGGCCCATTGCAGAGCATGAGAGATGCACGGGAATACCAGGGAGTTACAGTTTAAGAGACGATCTGAAGAAGGGGCAAGGAACAGGGGAGAAGGGCGGGGGCCGTCCTTAATCAGAGTGTCAACCGGCAGGGCCGAGCTCCAGGGGTCGGAACAACTTCTCTCCTCCATCAGAAGGTGCCACTTCTTCTGGTTCTCCAAGCATCGAGTGAGAACGTTCTCCAAGGTCACATTGTAATTCTTCTGATCTAAAGAAAAGAAATACAAAGAGGGAAGGTGACCTACAGAAGATATCAAAGATTAAAGGGGTATCCCTCCAGCACCTCCCCTAAACAATAGGGCAACGCATGCACATGTGACTATCGCTCAATTCTGATGGGAGAATCAGGACCCCATTTTCAAGAATAAAGGGAGCTCAGAAGTCAGACCTCTATCCAATCATACACTTATCCCCCATCCTGTGGCTGGAATACCCCTTTAACTAAACTGCATTAAAAGGGGCATTTCCATCTGGACATAGCTGCTATATTATATCTTAGGGCCCTATTCCACGGCATGATTATCGTTCGCATAATCGTTAACGATAAACCATCCAAACGACCGCTATTGCAAGAGACCTGAAATCGTTCACCCATTTACATGGAACGGTAATTGTTACTTATGATCGTTCTTGCGGTCGTCTTGTGGTTGCTATTGCCTTCGTCAATACTGCGAACGACCGAATAACATCTTATTCAATGCGAACGATTTGCGATTGAGCAATGATAAAAATAGGTCCAAGTCTTATTAAACGATCAATGATTTCTTGTTCGGTTGTTAATCAGTAACTGCTATTCAAACAAACGATTATCGTTTAGATTTGAACGATTTAACAATAATCTGAACGATAATCGTCCCGTGGAATAGGGCCCTTAGAGATTGGGGGTTCCAACCGTGGAAGCACCCCTCCAAACATTCTCTATGGAACCACCGGAGATAGATGCATGCAGTGACTAGAGAATGAATGGAGCGGTGGACTGTCACTTGAATTTTGGGGGCCCCATTCTCAAGATCACAGGAGTCACAGTTATGCCATATCCCAGTGATACTTTGGATAGGGCTTGTCAAGTAAGAAATATCCCTTTAAGACAGACAGCTGCCGCACTGTCCCCCTTCAAAAGCTGACGCAAGTGGTTTATAGAAGTCTCATAGACTTTCAGCACAAATCCGTATACAGCTCACTTTAGCCTCCTGAAGGGCACAAAGCAGACACGAAGGGGCACCTCTCCCAGAATTCCTGAAAATGCATGAACAATGGAAGGAGCACCCCTATCCCTGTAACCTGCTGCCACACACTCATGCATCTTAACTGGTGCAACATAGTGGAGAGGATCCGGGTCTCATGGGGAAAGCTACATGTGATCTATCAGTATTTGGACTTAGTACTCTATTACATGGAGCAATAATCTGCAGAAGCAGGCCGATCCGGCAGATTATCACTCTGTGTCATAAATACAATGATCGGCCAATGAACACACTGATTGTGTTGTTTAATCCTGCCTTAAAATCATTGGCAACCGGGCGCACATGGCTACGTGTAATAGCGGTGCACGGCTGACTGAGGAACGTGTAAAAAGTACAGATGAGCGAACCTGGAGCAGCTGGAGCCCATCCGGACCCGAACTTTTGGCATGTGATTAGCGGTGGCTGCTGAACTTGGATAAAGCCCTAAGGCTATGTGGAAATCATGGATATAGTCATTGGCTGTCTCCATGTTTTCCAGACAACCTTAGAGCTTTATCCAAGTTCAGCAGCCGCCGCTAATCAAATGCCGAACGTTCGGGTTCGCATCGACTCGAACCCGGTTCGCTCATCTCTAGTAAAAAGTATCATGCTCCCCAGTGTTCTCCTCGCTTCTGCCCGCAGCCAGCAGTGAAACTTCTGATCTGGTCTCTGAAACAATAGGCCATTCAGCCAATCACTGGCCGAGATGGGACAAAGCAGGGGGCAGCAGCTAGAAGTACACCAGGAAGCGTGGACAGGTGTGAATAAGGTGCATTATTTTAGAGCAAGGGATACTTTGAAGTGGTCTGAGCAAACAGCCGTGCCTGCAAGGTTATAGGAGCAGGGGAATGTGCTGCTGCCAGACGCCTCTATCAACAACTTATCTCCTGCAGGAACACAGTGCACCCACATCTGCCATCTGGTATCAGCGGGACTTATCCCAGGCATGACCTCTGTACAGGAAGTGTAGACTCAGATCCCTACTTTAGATCTCATGCACATGCAGACACGAGCCTGGATAGTAGCATCTTAGTTCCGATATATGAGACCTCCACTATCTTGTCTGGACCCTGCAAAGAATCCCGCCCAGCTTCTATTGAAGACGCTCCCTGGACAGAGACCAGAGCGGCTTCTCCATGGATTTTGGCAGCACTGCTTCATACACAGCACAGGAATGTCCTCAATTATTGCCAAGTGTCTGATTTACTTCCTAAGCGTTGGGATCAGACAATGTTCAGCCGCGCAGGTTACCGGGGACACGCGGGGCTCTGGGAAGTCCGCAGAATGTCTGGTAAATAATTAAATGAACACTGGAGTGGTGGTAAACAGGAGGATTAACCCCTTCATGACGAGCCAATAAGCAACAGACCCATATGAGGACTCAGAGATCAATGCAGTACCCATGTACTGCATTGATTGATGTGTATGCTACAGGCTGCGGAGGGTAGTCAGAACTGACAGCGCCATTTAAACTGTTAAAATAACCGGCAAGGGAGATGGCTTAATGTCGGCTTTCAGCAGAAGCCCAGAGCCACCTGGTATAGACAGGACTCACCCTGTGAGCCATCTCTATACCCAGTTACCAGCACCATGGTGCAACTGCACATAGGGTAGGGGTTAAAGGCACATGGAAAATATCCTTATATTCCCGCTGGCAGCATGGCACATGATCACTCCAAGAACCCACTGACTTATAACTGTTCCCCACTCTGACCTGGCAGCAGAGATGAAATGAGACGCTCTGTGTGGAGCACAAACTTATTATCGGCCAACCCCAGGGGACGTTACACCCACAATTTTATGAAAGTGAGATGTAAAGTTACTGGCATGAAGACCACATCAAACGCTTACCTGCAATGCCCACCCCCGACACCTCACTGATGTTAGGACAGAAGACGGCATAGTCAAAATGGCAGGGCTGGAAGAGAATAAAATAGGATATGCTGGGAGTTGTAGTTTTGCACCAGGTGGGGGTCACAGAACAAGAACATAGCATAGTATATAGTACAGCCTTTGACCTTAAAATGTATATGGATATATGGATTGGGCCCCACACTCACCTGTAGTAGTTTCAGCAGAGCGGCAGTATCCCGCTCCCCGGTGGCGTTGAATACCAGCACCCGCACCACAGATCTGCTGCAAAAGAGTGAGATGACATGTGAGGGACATTATCATGGCTGACGACAAGTGACCAGGTGGGTTACATGATTATTTATTTACCTGCTCTTACACTGATCAAACCTCCTGCCTAATACCCTGTCAAGTCTCCATCAGCGAATGATGGTCTAGCAATTATTTCTACCTGGAAAACCCCTTTAAGCCCTCTAAGGTGTGAGGTGCGGCCCCCATGGATGGGACTTGTTCCTCCAGCACATCCCAGAGATGATGAATCGGATTGAGATCTGGGGAATCTGGAGGCCGAGTCACCATCTTGATCTCTTTGTCCTGAACAATGTCTGCAGTGTAGCCCCCAGGGCATTATCAATTACATACATTAGGGGGTCCCGCTGCCATGAAAAGGGGGACTGAGTGTGTACAGTGGTTAGGTAGGTGCTACAAGACTTACCCTCCAGCTTTTTCCTCATTGAGCGCTACATCCTGGAACCACTTGACACAGGCCTTCACGCTGCTGCTGGTGTGTGCGCCATCAATGTAATAGGATATGGGGCCGCGCTGAAGAACCTGAGTGCGCCCCAGCCAAATTGTGTGCTGTAAACCTAAGTATAAAAGAAACGCATGAGAAGAGCACAAGCCAGCCATGGCAGCCATGCCTAATGTATTATAGACTCAAGTTACATCACTGCCACCTAGTGGTCAACAGCCGGCACTACAAGTATAGTGAGTGAAGTTCAGGGAAATGATGGTCACCAATCACTGCTATGACACCATGACATCTCAGGCTGACCAATCTATAACAATATCTCTGCCATAAGACAATTTCACTAGATTTTACCTTGTACCATCGGAACGGAGGGTCGGAAAGCTGACGCCAGGGGAAGGGGCCACCTCACTGCAGGACTTCGCTGGTTTGGATTTTTGCTTTCCCCAAAACCTGAAGGATGAAACTCAATGGTGTGAATAACGTAAATGTCATCTAATTTAATGTTTAGTACTGAGATACCTATAAAGTGACCGATTCCAACAACATGAGCATAAGAAACTGCTATTTCTAAGATGTGCACAATAAACTTGTATTAAAGGGGTTATCAGCATTAAAAATACATGGCTGCTTTCTTCCATTAAGAGCGCCACCCTTGTCCTCAATTGGTATATTGTATTGCAGTTCAATTAAAGTGAATGGTGCAAAGCTGCTATACCACACACAAGCTGAGGAAAGGGGTGGCGCTGTTTTTTGGGGAAAAACAGCTGTGTTTGAGCTGATGAACTGGGTGGACAACTTTCTATACAATACGGTACCTTGACAGCCTTGATGGTGCAGCCATGTCTGCACCAGCTGCAATGCCAGGGAAGCATTGGATCTCTGATGATCTCCAGCCAAACCCAGATGAAGTGAGCTGCCATCCTCCTCATACTCTGCCAAGTCTGGGCACATATACAGGGGGCACTATGATAAAGCATCAGTCAGTACAGAGTCCATGACTACTAGGAAGAGAGGGGGAAGAGGCTACAGAGCGGCCGTGGACTTACCCCGATCTCCTGCGCTCTGCTTCTCAGCACCTCCAGAGGGCTTGCAGGTTGGGGGACAGTAAATGCTGGAACACCTGGCTGAGAGGCACGAGAAATCAGACACTAACCAGAGTGAATGTAGGTGTACATTATTACTGCAATGCTGTGTTTGTTTTACTAGTATTAGACATGTATTCCAAGTGCACCATGTTATTTAGAGGGATTATACTGTAGGATCAGTAATGACAAGCTGATCACTGGAATCCGGACCGACTAAAGTGAGAACAGCAGCAATGTGCATGACTGACTGCCGCTCTATTTACTATGGGAGCAGAGTGCTACCACCACTATACCAACTGTGAACAGACAGTAAGCAGAGCATGCACATTGCTGTTCTATTTACACAGAGAAGGTATCCCATGTACAGCGGCCGTCCAGGGGGTCGGACCCCCACTAACCAGTTAGTTATCACTGAGCTTTAATACCCCATCTACAAATTATAGGAAGAAGAAGCTTAAAGGGGTTATCCAGGCTTATAAAAACATGGCCACTTTCTTCCGGAAACAGCTCCTCTCCTGTCTTCATGTTGAGTGCGGTATTGCAGCTCAGTTCCATTTAAATGAATGGAGCCGAGGTGTAATACCACACACAACCTGAGGACAGGGATGGCGCTGTTTTTTTTTTTTTTTGCAACATAGTCATTTTATCTAATCTTGGATAATCCCTTTTAACTATTGCGAAGTGTCAGATGCAAGGATAAGAGATGAAGATTCTCCAAACCTTGAATATGCCGCCTTTCTGCCAGGCAATCTTCTCAATGGTGTCCCCCAGGATGGCCGTGTGGTCGATACCCAAAGAGGAAACGCCACAAACAATGGGTTTCCTGCAAGAAGGACAAACAGAGAACATTTTTAAGTGCAAATAACAAAAGTTATTAGAAGTCAGGACTTCTTGACATGTTTTACCACTTTCCAGAATTCTGACCACAAGGTGGCACTATACTATAAATGGCAATAAGCTTAATAATGTGGCAGCAAAGATATTAGGACGCAGGAGGCACCGACCTGATGATATTTGTGCAGTCATAAGCTCCACCGATCCCAACCTCCAGCACCGCCAGATCCACCTGCACCAGAGAGGAAAGGATGATAAGGAGGAGCGTCAGATAAGACGCCATGGAGGAACACATGCTCCCTGAGGATACCAACCTTCTCCTGCAGAAACACGTGGAGGGCCATGATGGTCAGGAAGCGAAAGTAAGCCGGCATGGAGCACATGTCATCGCTCTGAGGAACAAAGAGAAAGAATCAGACAAAGACATGGCCTCTGATCTAGTTTGTTTGTACTTCAATAGTTTAAAAGTCAATTTACAAGTAAAGGGATTATCCAGGATTAGTTTAAAATAAAAAAAAATAAAAAGCAGTGTCACACTTGCCTTCAGCTTGTGTGTGGTATTAAAACTCGCCTCGATTCACTTTAATACAACTAAACTGCAATACTACACCCAAACTGAGGAAAGGAGTGGCGCTGTTTCTGGAAGAAAGGTACTTTTTTCTAATCTTGGTCGAACCTTTTAAAATTATATTAGCCATGTGATCCATGGTGCAGAAATCCCTCTATTCTGCCCTGTGATTAATCAGTCACATGTTGGATTAGCAGGATTATCAGACACTCTGGCACTGGCATCTCCGATGGGGAAAGTACAGCCCCCCGATCAGGAACAACTGTATGGCTTACTGTAAGGATGGGCCCCAGACATTATGGTAAATGGCCGTGTATGTCTTCCAGCCCTGCAGTGTACATGTATGCTCGGCATAGCTGACCACACATGGTTCTGAACTGGAGTAGAGGAGTAAGCAACCAAGCCTCCTCCTCCCTGCAGAATGGACAGGACCACCAGATACAGGCTTATACTAGTCAGTGACTGACCTTGGTCTCCTCCAGGCGGTTGTACACTTGCCAGAAGTATTTGCTGAATAGCTCCTTGCTGATGGGCTGCCCATTGATGCGAATCCTCTCCCGTACCTGCACCAAGTGTGGCGAGCTGGGAGGAAGCCAAAGGGAGAGACGTTACCAGAGAGAATCGGTGAGAGCGTTAGACGCCCAAGATCATTCAGTGTATGAAGGTGATCAGGTTATATCAGGAAACCGGTCACATGAGGTCAGAACACAGCAAAGAGGTTCTTATCCTCATAAGAGCCCCGGGGGAGTCACTGGTCACACCTGCACATAATCCAGGAGACATGACAACGGTGTTATGTGTAATGTAAGGGGAGGGAGTTCGGACTGTGATCCCTGCGTCATGCTCCGCCAATAGGTATAACACACTGTCATGCTCCGCCCCTCGGGCCCTGCACTAGGTGAAACATACTGTCATGCTCCGCCCCTCAGGTCCTGCACTAGGTATAACATACTGTCATGCTCCGCCCCTCAGGTCCTGCACTAGGTATAACATACTGTCATGCTCCGCCCCTCAGGTCCTGCACTAGGTATAATACACTGTCATGCTCCGCCCCTGCACTAGGTATAACATACTGTCATGCTCCGCCCCTAGGAATCCTTGCACTAGATATAACACACTGTCATGCTCCACCCCTCAGGCCCTGTGTCAGTATTGTGGAGTTCTCCTTTAATACCTGTAAAATCCAGTCTTTAGGCCGCAGTTTCTAAGAATTTGCTCAGCAAAGGCACAAGTGGATCCCTGAAAAAGATCAAAATGTAACGACAAAGTGTGGTCAGGTAAGGGGCAAAAACCAGAGTATGTAGAGAACCTATGGATACAGCGACTGATCCGCCTGACACTGGTATAAATGGCAGCATGTGTGTCCACTACAGGGTTACTGGGAGACATGTTACAAGTCTCACTCATGGTCCCTACTGATGGGAGAACAGATCATCTCCACAGGCGCTGACAACGCCCCCTCCCCCCCCCCCATGTATCTCTGGGTGGAATTTATCGTTGTCATCCTCATACTGTCATCATCCCCAGTGTATACAGGGAAGGAGCAAGAACCTTCCTCTTCCACCATCCAGGGTGACGGGGCTCCAGGGTGACGATAGTTTTACAATGTGTTTTTGGTTACAGAATTCCCATGAAGCACTGGAGATCAAGAGTCCATGGCTTTATGCTATATCTCCTTGTGTATAGCGACTCCACTATGAGCGCTAATGCCCAATCTTACAGAAGACGAGCGTTCTCCTCCCTATATACACTCTGCATCATTGTTACCAGAGGAGGCCGGCGGCGCCTTGCCCCTCTGTACGCGACCCAGGCGGCGCCTTGCCCCTCTGTACGCGACCCAGGCGGCGCCTTGCCCCTCTGTACGCGACCCAGGCGGCGCCTTGCCCCTCTGTACACCAGCCCTTTATATGAGGGACGGATATATTTTCCATTTCTCACCTTCCCCTTTGTTCCAGTCACATGAATTATATTGAGCCGATCCAAATCCTCAACCTGCAGACACAGAAACAAAGATATAAAGAGGGCGCCGCAGCACACAGGGATGTGCACAGTTTGGATTCCCTACATGGAAGGGAAGGGAAATATAAAGAAAATGCACAAAGGTGCAAAGCTCCAAGACCAAGGCTGAGGTGGGCGGCTAAGGGGAGCACAGAGGGGCCGAGGTGGGCGGCTAAGGGGAGCACAGAGGGGCCGAGGTGGGCGGCTAAGGGGAGCACAGAGGGGCCGAGGTGGACGGCTAAGGGGAGCACAGAGGGGCCCAGGTGGGGGGCTAAGGGGAGCACAGGAGGGGCCCAGGTGGGGGGCTAAGGGGAGCACAGGAGGGGCCCAGGTGGACGGCTAAGGGGAGCACAGGAGGGGCCCAGGTGGACGGCTAAGGGGAGCACAGGAGGGGCCCAGGTGGACGGCTAAGGGGAGCACAGGAGGGGCCCAGGTGGACGGCTAAGGGGAGCACAGGAGGGGCCCAGGTGGACGGCTAAGGGGAGCACAGGAGGGGCCCAGGTGGACGGCTAAGGGGAGCACAGGAGGGGCCCAGGTGGACGGCTAAGGGGAGCACAGGAGGGGCCCAGGTGGACGGCTAAGGGGAGCACAGGAGGGGCCCAGGTGGACGGCTAAGGGGAGCACAGGAGGGGCCCAGGTGGACGGCTAAGGGGAGCACAGGAGGGGCCCAGGTGGACGGCTAAGGGGAGCACAGGAGGGGCCCAGGTGGACGGCTAAGGGGAGCACAGGAGGGGCCCAGGTGGGGGGCTAAGGGGAGCACAGAGGGGCCCAGGTGGGGGGCTAAGGGGAGCACAGAGGGGCCCAGGTGGGGGGCTAAGGGGAGCACAGAGGGGCCGAGGTGGGGGGCTAAGGGGAGCACAGAGGGGCCGAGGTGGGGGGCTAAGGGGAGCACAGAGGGGCCGAGGTGGGGGGCTAAGGGGAGCACAGAGGGGCCGAGGTGGGGGGCTAAGGGGAGCACAGAGGGGCCGAGGTGGGGGGCTAAGGGGAGCACAGAGGGGCCGAGGTGGGGGGCTAAGGGGAGCACAGAGGGGCCGAGGTGGGGGGCTAAGGGGAGCACAGAGGGGCCGAGGTGGGGGGCTAAGGGGAGCACAGAGGGGCCGAGGTGGGGGGCTAAGGGGAGCACAGAGGGGCCGAGGTGGGGGGCTAAGGGGAGCACAGAGGGGCCGAGGTGGGGGGCTAAGGGGAGCACAGAGGGGCCGAGGTGGGGGGCTAAGGGGAGCACAGAGGGGCCGAGGTGGGGGGCTAAGGGGAGCACAGAGGGGCCGAGGTGGGGGGCTAAGGGGAGCACAGAGGGGCCGAGGTGGGGGGCTAAGGGGAGCACAGAGGGGCCGAGGTGGGGGGCTAAGGGGAGCACAGAGGGGCCGAGGTGGGGGGCTAAGGGGAGCACAGAGGGGCCGAGGTGGGGGGCTAAGGGGAGCACAGAGGGGCCGAGGTGGGGGGCTAAGGGGAGCACAGAGGGGCCCAGGTGGGGGGCTAAGGGGAGCACAGAGGGGCCGAGGTGGGGGGCTAAGGGGAGCACAGAGGGGCCGAGGTGGGGGGCTAAGGGGAGCACAGAGGGGCCGAGGTGGGGGGCTAAGGGGAGCACAGAGGGGCCGAGGTGGACGCTAAGGGGAGCACAGAGGGGCCGAGGTGGACGCTAAGGGGAGCACAGAGGGGCCGAGGTGGACGCTGAGCTTTGAGGGGCTAAGGTGAGCGTGGAGGGGCAGACATGTCACCTACCCGCAGGCCGCTCCGCTCCAGGAACCCCTTCATGGCGGCGAGCTGCTCCTGGGGATCGCTGCGCTGTCTCTTCACCTGATCCAGGTAGCTGGCGTTAGTCTGGAGGGTGTTGAGGGTCCGTATGGCGTCCTGAGGGCAGAGACATCAGGATCAGTAAACTTTTGACTGTGAATCATATATCGTACATAATAATAATAACTATGTGGTGGTCACTGGACTACAAACACAGGGGCAGCGGGCCGTGCTATTCCTGTCACACATGAGGCCCCTTAAAGGGAACGTGAACAACATGAGAGCCTTAAAGGGGTTATTCAAGGGTAACATCTATCAGCTATCCACAGGACAGTGCATCTGATCAGAGGGGGGTCCGAGTACATGAGCAGCGGGCCCCTCCACCCCATACAACATCTAGTGCAGCTCCATAGTAAACGGAGACACTTGTCATGTCTTAGAGGGGTGTCCCCATCTCATGGAGTAATCCCCCCCCTTATCCACAGGGAGGGCCGCCAGTCTATACACGGGCAGCACCTGCCATCAGAACTAGAAGGGATTACACAAGCGGCTCTGCTCACCCCAGGAATACAGATATATAGAACACATATATATATATATATATATATATATATATATATATATATATATATACACATGGAGGTATACGGGATGAGGTAACACAAGGAAGAGATAGGATCACGTTATGTACAGGACAGGAGAGGGTTAATACTATAGCGGCAGCAGATCCAGACGTCACTGCGTCCCTCCCCTGTGTATACGGAACGCTCACTGAGCTGCAGTTACAGTGTAATAGTGCAGATAGTATACACAGACGGGGTATATAGTGTAGACCACACGGACAACCTTCAAGTGGAGATCCCCTTCACATACACACGCAGGTCGTCTTAGACTTTAAGCCACAAAGGCAAAAAACAAACGTGCGTTCTGATATTAAAAAATACATAAACAACAGCGCCACCTCTGTACACTGGCGGGGTCTGGTACTGCAGCTTCCAGTCACTTGCATAGCTGCAGTACTTAAAGGGGCGTCCTCGGGAGTAGGTTTTGCATCTTAGTTGGCCTGAAGTGAATGGAGCCGACCTGTAATACGGCACACAGCCTGAGCACAGGGGGGCGCTGTCTTTGCAGCTTGCCAGTGGAGTGCAATGTGATGGTTACAGTCACGTGACTCCCAGGCTGCTCTCTGTGACATGGGGAGCAGCGCCACGTGACCCCAGCTGTCCTGACACAATATAACACCACAGTGTACAGGGAGGGCATGCTGGCTCCTGTAGTCCCGGCTCGGGGTCTCTGTGTACGGGGGTCACGTGGTGGTGGCATCAGTGAGTGCAGTGTCCGTGTCCGGCTGATGTAATCCGTCCCCCCTTCCACCATGCCGGGTACCTGATACTCCATCCTGACAGCCGGGGCGGCCTGAGCGCTGAGACCTCGGGACTGTGATCGGGCACCAGGATACGGCGGCGGCAGCAGCAGCCTCAGCACCGCGTGTAGTGCCCGGTACCGTGGAGCCATGCTGGGGGCGCCGGACACACCCCCTGACCCCGCGGTGACCCAGAGAGCGGCAGACGAACGCCGCCATGTTGAGTGTGGCGGCAGGAATTTTTAAAACTTACGTAAGACGTGTGTGACGTCACCAGACCACGCCCTTCTGTGATTTGGCGCTTTAATTGGCTGCAGATGTTTAACCTCTGTTGCAAAACTCCAGCTTTCGGCATGGATGTCGGGGCATGCTGGGAGTTGTAGTTCTACAACAGCTGGAAGGCCACAAGTTGCCAGAGAGAGTAAAATGTGCAGAGAGATATTGCTATCCCGAATCCAGGTGTTGTGAAGGAGCCTAAAAAGCTAATGGTGACCCTCCCAATCCTGAGAACAATTACAGAAACAATCAATGTTATAAGAGCTTCCCTGGATGAGAGGCTTGCAGCACAGC
This sequence comes from Dendropsophus ebraccatus, assembly GCF_027789765.1. Classification (NCBI taxonomy): domain Eukaryota; kingdom Metazoa; phylum Chordata; class Amphibia; order Anura; family Hylidae; genus Dendropsophus; species Dendropsophus ebraccatus. The sequence goes on along the minus strand of NC_091463.1, from coordinate 16,561,516 downwards.
GCGGCCAGTGGTTACCGTATGTGGCCTCCTTGTAAGCGTCTATTCACACAGAGCAGTTCAAGGCACGGTTATTGGCATACACAGTGGTGGTGAAACCGTGTGTGCTCACCGCACCGCAACAACCGCAACTGCTACGTGTGAGCAAAGCCACATGGTTACTACTTATAAGAGATGAATTAAATTTATTCCGAACTTCTCAAAAATTATGTGAATCCAAAAATTTGATATTAATCTCTCAAAATGATGGCTGCGCCACCTACCTCAAAACTGCCGCACATCTCCTGCCTCATCCATCATGTCCCATACTGTACTACTACCCCTACACACCGCACATCTCCTGCCTCATCCATAATGTCCCATACTGTACTACTACCCCTACACACCGCACATCTTCTGCCTTATCCATCATGTCCCATACTGTACTACTACAACTACACACCGCACATCTCCTACCTCATCCATCATGTCCCATACTGTACTACTACTACCCCTGCTGATATGTTCCTATATTAGGAGTTTAATCACCACTCTGCTGATTTTCATTAGAAGGGGTGGGCCAGCAGGGGCAGATCGGTGTATGGAAATTGTGCGGAGAATGAAGGTAAGAAATGTACCTTCATCCTCAGCGCCTTGTGCGCTATAGGAGATATCAGCAGGTTACATTCTTCTAACCTGATGATAGTTTCCTTTAAAGGGGTCACTACAATCTCCCTATAAGTCAGAACATATATACACTCGTGTCTCTGTAGCCCATCTGCCTCCCACTACGGTTTAGTGGGAAAGCAATGTATTTGCACAACCCCAGGTATCCTGCCAAGGACTCCAAGTGTAAATGCAAAAAGCAAACAAATATTATCGTCAAGTTAATCTTTGACAGTTTTACTCCCATTGACTTTCATTGTGGACTCCCATAGACTTGCACTGTGGACTCCCATAGACCTCCATCGTGGGCTCCCATAGACCTCCATCGTGAACTCCCATAGACCTCCATCGTGGGCTCCCATAGACCTGCACCATGCACTCCCATATACCTCCATGGTGAACTCCCATAGACCTCCATAGTGAACTCCCATAGACCTCCATAGTGAACTCCCATAGACCTCCATAGTGAACTCCCATAGACCTCCATAGTGAACTCCCATAGACCTACACCGTGGGCTCCCATAGACCTACACCGTGGGCTCCCATAGACCTACACCGTGGACTCCCATAGACCTACACCGTGGACTCCCATAGACCTACACCGTGGACTCCCATAGACCTACACCGTGGACTCCCATAGACCTACACCGTGGACTCCCATAGACCTACACCGTGGACTCCCATAGACCTACACCGTGGACTCCCATAGACCTACACCGTGGACTCCCATAGACCTACACCGTGGACTCCCATAGACCTACACCGTGGACTCCCATAGACCTACACCGTGGACTCCCATAGACCTACACCGTGGACTCCCATAGACCTACACCGTGGACTCCCATAGACCTGCATTGTGGACTCCCATAGACCTCCATCGTAGACTCCCATAGACCTTGTGTTTTTTTTTCTTTGTAAAAATGCACATAAAATATAAAAATGTATAAAATGCAGGTTGAGCTTTTTTGTTGCTTTTTTTTGTAATTTTTTGCTTCCACATCTCATCACAACTTTTCTATTTGACACTAATGAAATCTTTTTCATTAAAATCCACAAAACCCTTGTTGGTAGCCGTCTACTATAAAGACCCCCCTCCCCCAGTATACTGTACATCCATTGTTATACATGTAGAGGCAATTGGAGTCCCATGACCAGTTGGCTATTAATGTTTATACATACGGTCACCATTGAAGTTCCCCACCCCCCACCATTTAGATTTGGAATGTGTGACGGGGACATGTGATACAGGATACAGACAGAAAAGACCATTTAAAAAGTTGGCGGCAAGAGAGGCAGCAGCTTTACATTCACAGTGACAACTAAAACGTAAGTGACCAGGTCTTATTCCTTGTGCATACTGCTTTCTATCACTATATATTATTGTGAAATGTATGTATGTATGTATGTATATATATATATATATATGCTCCTAATTGTGAACAACAACAATAGAGCTACAGAGCGTTGTGACTATATAGTGGCATAAGGTTGTCGGCTGGATACATAGTAATGGTAACTTTGGAGATTCTGTATCATTTGTGCCAGTAGTGGATTCGGATGGGATGGAGACTATATAGGGAGGACTTGAACTTCTCTTTCCTATTGGATCCACGTCTGGTTTTGGCACAAACAAACACTGCCATGTGTGACACCAGGATAAAAGTTCTTTGTTTAATATATGTATATCTTAATGTGTTAAAAATTCGATAAATAAAGTTAAAAAAAAAAAAAAAAGTTCTATAAAATACGCAAAAAAATCCAGCACGTTTTTTTTTTGTTTTGTTTTTTTTGCAGACAATAACAGAATTCTTTTTAATCCACTCATGTCAGAAAGTTATACAGATTTGTAATTTACTTCTATTTAAAAATCTCCAGTCTTACAAGACTTATCAGCTGCTGTATGAAGTGGTGTATTCTTTCCAGTCTGACACAGTGCTCTCTGCTGCCACCTCTGTCCATGTCAGGAACTGTCCAGAGCAGGGGAGGTTTTCTATGGGGATTTGCGGCTGCTCTGGACAGTTCCTGACATGGACAGAGGTGGCAGCAGAGAGCGCTGTGTCAGACTGGAAGGAATACACCACTGCCTGCAGGACATTCAGCAGCTGATAAATACTGGACGACTCTACAATTTTTAAATAGTAGTCATTTATAAATCTACATAACTTTCTGACACCAGTTTATTTAAAGCAAAAAATTCTGGAGTCCTATAAAGAAGCACTCCAGTATTAAAGAAGCAGTTCAAAAAAATTATTATTTGCCCCCCGGTAGGAGCTGGTACGTATACTCCCCGCAGCGTGGCTTAGTTCCGGTCCTGTAGCGCCATTCAAATCTGGCGTGCGCTCACATCTGCCTCTGCTGTGACTCCTCTTCTCTTTCCTGTGATTATACGCCAGAAATCACACGCTGCAATTCATTCTCTATGGAAGCGCGTGACGTCTGGTGTTCAATTACAGGACAGAGAAAAGGAGTCACAGCAGAGGCGGATGTGAGCGCGCGGGTTTGAATGGCGCCGCCAGACACCGATCAGCTGTGGTGAGTATACGGGGGGGGGGGGGGGGGGGGTTGCAGTTTTATCCCCTATATTGGCTGTCTGCTATATGGATTCCTTAGAGCTTTATCCAAGTTCAGCAGCCCCCGCTAATCAAATGCCGATCGTTCGGGTTCGGATCGACTCGGTTCGCTCATCTCTAGTCAGGAGATGTTAATAACTCTGAAGCTAACCAGTGTATAGGCTCATCTACTATATCACTGCTCTCCTGTCATAGATAAGGTAGACATTATATGCTCAGCAGCATGCTATACATGGAGGGTAGAGCCTGAAGATGAGAGGGGGGGGTCTGAGAGCTGCCGGGAGGAGGGATATAATAGTTGCCGATGTTCAGTTGCATCCATACATATCAAACACATTCAATAAAGGAGTATTTTCATTGCAAAATACACAGCATGTCCACAGTCTAATGCACAGGCAGAGATAAAAAAAAATATATATATATATATATATATATATATATATATATATATATATATATATAAATAAAATGTGCTGATCTTAACATAATGAAGTGTCTGCTCAGCTCAGCCAATCACTGTACCTGTCACAGTGACCCCTACGCACTAATTGGGTGAGCAGGCACTTCCTTGTGTCAAATTTGGAGCAAAAGGTGGTGAACAGTAGGGAGTTAGTGAGCTTTTGTGTAGGGCGGGAAGGGGGATACCTTTTTTTTTTTGTTTGTTTGTTTTCTTTATCCCAGTCTGAGCAGACTACCCCTTTAATAAGCTTTCTCATCTTGAAAACGTTGCCATGTGTACATGATATGCCAAAATGTCTAATAGTTAACATTTTGGTGGGAAAAAAAATTCTTTCAGATTTGTAATTTACTTTTATTGAAAAATCTCAAGGTCTTCCAGTATTTATCAGTTGCTGTATGCCCTGCAGGAAGTGGTGTATTCCACCCAGTCTATCACAGTGCTCTCTGTTGCCACCTCTGTCCATGTCAGGAACTGTCCAGAGCAGGAGAGATTTTCTATGGGGATTTGCTACTGCTCTGGACAGTTCCTGACATGGACAGAGATGGCAGCAGAGAGCTATGTGTCATACTGGAAAGAATACACCACTTCCTGCAGGACATACAGCAGCTGATAAGTACTGGAAGACTGGAGATTTTTAAATAGAAGTAAATTACAAATCTATATAAACTTTCTGACACCTTTTCATTTTTTAAGGGCTTGCTATATACGACTTATATATAACATGAACTTTCTTATTTCCTTTTGTTTACATCTCTTTTTTAGATGTCTCGGGAAGGTTTTACTGATGGAAACGACCCTTATTATGTATCAGATTCTGAGCTAGGTAAATGGATCGTGTTAATACAATATACGTCTGTCGCACAATAGTCGGGACTATAATTTAATATCTGACATTATACTTCCACTAGTTGTATTTCTGGAAGAATATGAGGACAAGGAGGAGACCAGCCGTGGTGACACCAGCATTTTACAGCATGCGGTCAATGGTGAGTAAATCAGACAGAAGCCTCCATAAAGGCAATGGCATGGGGGGCCCAGGACTGACCTGCTTCCTGTCACACATTATAGCCTGCAGCTACTACCAGGATGGGCCTCACGGTATAGGCCCCATATACTACATAAGGGCTCGTTCCCACTGAGCAAAAGCAGCTGAATTTCTGCGCTGAATCAGCGCTGAAATTTCAGCCGTTAAAATAGGTGCAGAGCTAATTTCCATTGTGTTGAATGGAAATTCTGCTCTGCAGTTCACACAGTGGAATTTCCGCACTGAACTAATCCGCTTTCCGCCAGAAGAATGAACATGTTCATTCTTCCGCTAGCGGAAGCCTATACAAATCAATGGGGCTCTGATTTTCTGTTTCAGCGCGTATTCAGCGCGGAATACAAGCGTAATACAAGCGGAAATTACTCGCTGAATCAGCGCGGAAATGGGGAAAAGGGGGGGGGGGGGAGGAGGATTCTAGTATATGTTCTGGTATAGTCTAGTTTACTCACCAAATACTCGCTGAATTTCAGCGCTGAATGCATGCGGATTCAGCGCGGATTCCTCGAGTATTCCGCGCTGAATTTGTCAAGAGCTGATTACGAGCTGAACACTTTCCTAGCAGAATACGCAGGGATTCTGCTTACATTCTGCTTATATTCTGCTCGGAATTCAGCATCAGTTGATTTCAGGCGGAAATATTTCCTTGCATAATCCGCTCCTTTTGCTCTGTGTGAACGTAGCCTTAGAGTTGTCCCAACCTGCTGATTTTGGTGGAATTGGGCCTCCCGACTCTTCCCGGCAGATGATGAAAGGGAGAGAACTATTGGGCATGTCATTTCGGCCATTACAAGCTCATTTCACCTACCTCTCAAAAACATCTCTTACCTTTCTCTTAAAGTGATACTGTCACCCATCTTACTCTATGTATGGTTCTCCGCACCATCCACAAACTTAGATGCTGTACATCTGTATAAAACTTGTCTAAGCCTTCATTCTGATCAAAAATCGCTTCATTTTGTCAGTGGACAGCGTCAACCAGGCGGGGCTTCATGCCAGTTGGGCACCCTACCCAGCTGGGGTTAGGGCCCAACCTCTTCTCTCCAAGTCCTGCTCCTGGAGCCGGTCCCGGGACAGAGATATCCCCGTCGGAAGCCCGGCGTGCGCGCTCCAGAGATGAGTCCGATGCCCATAGAGAATGAATGGAGCCGTTCATTCTCTATGGGCGTCAGACTCACCTCTGCAGCGCACTCTAGCGGGGGGTCTGGCGGCCTTCACCCTGGCACGGGGGGTGACAGGTTCCCTTTAAGTATTGTGTTTCATGTTATGTCCGATACATTTTCTTACTGATTGTCATTGGATAGAATAGGGTTAAATCCATCTATATTCTTGAACTGTGTGACTTCTTTTTCAACAGATAAAACAATAAAGACTGATAAAATATCTGGCGCAGTTCAAATGGACAACCCTCCGACTCGAGAACACCGGGTGGGATCAAGGGAGCAAGAAAGACCAACGAATGTAGATCTGCCAAAAGGTCCTAGAAGTAGAGGGGCAAAATGGGAGGTAGACGAGGCTAGAAGTAGCCACCATGGAACTGGTAAACGAAGCGGAATAGAGCTAAATCTTTTGTCTTTTGAGGGGACAACACCTAAAAAACCTAAGAAAGAGCTCAAAGCAGAAGACTACAAGCAAGATCTTACCTATAAGCGGTGGTCAGAGAACAAACAAATGCATCATGTGAACGCAACGCCTACAGAGGCTACGAGTACTGAGCTGACTCTGACTTATCAGGAGAATACGTTCAAATATCATAGATCTAAACATATAAAACGAGCCATAAAAACACTGATAAGAGTGAAGCAGTCGCTAACAAACAGATCTCGCAGGCTATGTAAACAACGCGCCCAGGTCAGAACCGTCACCGAGGATGTGAAATCTCACTATATAAACCCTGGATATAAAAACTTTTTAAACCAAACACTAAAAACATGCTCAGAAGCCAATCAGTCTGGAACAAACAAAAAACACAGGTTATATGGTGGCCGAACCACAAACATACAAGTCCAAATTATGGATGATGATGGAGAAGAATTTTATGGGCCGCTACTAGATGATAGCACAAGTCCCATCTATCCCAGATATAAAAAACTGATGACAATTGCTAAGAACTCTTTCTTGAACTGCATACGTGCAGTCAGCAACAAGGATGTATCAAGCACAACCCAATACCCAACAACAAGGATGCATCAACACCCCAACATCGTAACGGAGAATGATGGCAGTGACGGCACAGCACATGAGCCGCGGACCCAAGGTCATGCCGGGATCCATACTACCAATATATTGCAACATATCTCTCATAGACAACGAGACTTTGCCAAATTCAACAGCGTTATGCATATCATCCTTTTCAGATTTGTGAACCTAGACACCATACAATCGTTTCTCGAAGCCGTGAACGCTGTGCTTTCTGCCATTGAGACAGTGGTGGATAGGGTTATAGCAGACATCAACCCGGGAGACTTTGTACAACTGAGACTGAGAGGTGGAAATTTCTTAGAGCATGTGTTTTCATCTGTGTATTCCCATAGGGATTTCAGTGTAGAGACCATCTTAAACTCCTTTGCCAGAACTCTGCAATATAATGGAGAGTGTTTCAGTAGGGTTAGCTTCAAACTTGTAGCCACCATAGTGAAAAACCGAAGAGGGGGTGGAAAACGGCACCTGAAATCCATAGCGTACAGTCAGATCATTCAGCAGAAAAGAAGATGGTTGTATGACTTTAACAATTCCAATTCTAATCTGTGCCTGGCTGCCAGTATATATGCCCTCATAGCAGATTCTGACGTTAGTGACGCCATTATAACGTCTCGTGCCAGGCAGCTGCACAAGGACCTGTCCATCCCCGACGGTCAGCTAGTCAGTTTCAATGACATCGAAAAGTTTGAGAAATATCTGGGCATCAACATTAAAGTTTTATACCACAATCAGGGCAATTGGCAATACTTCCATACAGAGTCCAGCCCAACAGGCAAAAATGTCTATATTCTCCACCACGACAACCACTATTACGGCATCAAAAATGTCAGAGGACTTCTCGGGGAAACGTATTTTTGTCATCAGTGCAGTACGGTGTTTCATCACAAGAACAAACACTCCTGCAAGTACTTTTGTAGAGCCTGCCAAAGAGATGACTGCTTAGAAAGTGCCGACAACCAACCGAGATGCCCCAGCTGTCGCGTATTCTGCCGTTCCAGCGATTGTTTCGAGCAGCACCAACGTTTGGCCAATGACAACAAAATGCTCTGTAAACCAAAAACTTTTTGTGATTCCTGCAAGCGGTACGTAGTGGCTAATACCGACCATGAGTGTAAAGGATTGTCATGTAATGTCTGCGGTGTAAGTCTCGATATGTATGCCGGTCACCAGTGTTATATGCAGCCTTATAACCCACCAGACAAGACCGACAAATATATTATCTACAACTATGTGTGCCAGCTGGAGAAGGACACACATGTACCATACTTCATCCATTGCACTACACTGCAAGGAGGCATTACTTGGGAATTTGAGGGCAAAAAATGTCTACGAGAATTTGTTCAATTCTTCACCAGTGGTAAATTTAATGGATTCACCTTCATCGGCCATGATACTGGCAGGTATGACGTCCCCTTTGTTGTTCAGGCACTGATTGAAGAAAAGCTACAAGTAAACCTGATCACACGAGGCCAGAGAATGCTTTTTGTAAGTCTTCCACATCTGAACCTAAAATTCATAGACTTTCTCAATTTCCTACCCATGAGTTTCAGCGATCTACCTGCCGTGATGGGTCTTTCAAGATCAGGAGGATACTTTCCTCATTCTTTTAATACTGAAGCCAACCAGACCTACGTAGGCCCCTTACCGCCTATCAAGTATTATGACGTGGACTACATGACCCCAGGCGATAGGAAGGTATTTAGGGTGTGGTATGAGGAACGCAAAAACACCATGTTTGATCTGAAGTCAGAGCTGAGGTCACACTGTCAACAATCGGTGGAGGTGCTGAGGCAGGCTAGTGAGCGATATCGAGATCAAGTAATGGAAGCCAGCAAGAAACAAGTTACAGTATACTGTAAACAGGCAAAGAAATATTTAGGAGTGGACAAATGCGTTGACCCCTTTCAGCTGATTTCCTTACCCTCTGTCTGTATGGCAACGTATAGTTTCAACTTCCTTCCCAAGGATACAATAGCCATTTTACCTTGCGATAACTACCACAAGTCTCAAAAGCGTACCTCGACCCCAAGCATTCAGTGGTTGATGTATGTCACCCACACGGAGAACATCACCATACAGCACGCTTTAAATGGTGGGGAAAAGTGTGTGGGCAAATATTCATTGGATGGCTATGCCCATGTTGATGGCAAAGATATAGCCTTTGAATTTCTCTACTGCTTTGGTGGCTGCCCGGTTTGCCACAAAAAAAATGACTGCGGGGATGTCCCAAAATCTGCCTACAGTCAGACATATCATACCTTCTTGGCCAAAAAGCAGTACCTGCTGCGTTGTGGATTCACAATTCGTGCAATGTGGGAGCATGAGTGGAAGGAAATGCTTACGAATAACGGGATACTTCAAAATTTTCTTCATAGAAAGAAATTCCCGACCTCACTAGACCCTAAGGATGCCCTATATGAAGGTAAAGTTGAGATTATTAAGTTGTATTACAAAGCAAGGCCAGGAGAGTCTATACATCACTACCAATTTACCAATCTTTACCCATTTGTCAACAAAACCAAGACGTATCCTGTGGGCCACCCGGAAATCATTTATGAAAACTTTGGTCCTATTAACCAATACTTCGGCATTGCTAAAGTCAAGGTCTACCCACCGCGAGGTTTGTTTTTTCCAGTTCTACCAATGAAAATTAACAAGAAACTCTTCTTCACCCTGTGTTACCGGTGTGCCCTGAATGGTCAGGCGCAATCATGTTTCCACAACGAAGAGGAGCGCTGCCTAACAGGTACGTGGTGCACCATAGAGCTCCAGATGGCCATAGAGAAAGGGTATAGGATAGGCCAGATCTATGAGATTTGGAATTTCCCCAATAGATCAGATGATCTCTTTGCACCCTACATTAAATTCCACCGTCGGGACCACCAGGAGGCTTTGGGCTACCCAGACTGGTGCACAGATGACAGCAAGAAGCAGCAATACATCAACACTTTCCTTGAGAAAGAAGGAATACAGTTACGGGCTGAGAATATAATGGCGGATCCAGCTAAGAGGCAAATATCTGCCCTGTTTATAAACTCCTTGTGGGGCAAATTCGGCCAGAAGCCTAACTTACCCTACACAAGCATTGTGACTGACCCCGACAAGCTTTTTCGATATGTTTTCCAACCGTCCTATGACATTTCTGGGCTAACTTTTATAGACGATGAAACGGCAGCCGTCACTATGAAATTCACCAAAGAACACCCCAAGCCCAACAAGAATACAAACATCTTCATAGCCAGTTTTACCATGGCCCATGCCAGGCTGGATATGTACAGGCTTCTGGACCGACTACAGGAGAGATGTTTCTATTATGACACGGAGGGAGTCATTTTTGTAAGCAAAGACGGGGAGTGGACCCCTCCTTTAGGTGATCACTTGGGGGGAATGACTAGCAAGTTGCCACATGGCACACACATCACAGAATTTGTATCTACCGGGCCCAATACTTACGGTTACAGACTGAACACAGGTGACGTCTTCTTGAAAATTAAAGGGATGACTCTGAATGTGGATCGTACACAGGATATTAATTTTGATAGCATCAAAAAAAGAATCCTCGAAGAGCTACACTCCTAGATCCATCACTGACAAACAATCAAAATTAGAATTATAAGAAATTAAAGAAAAAGTCTGGCCAAATAAAAAAAAAAAAAAGGAGGTGGGGGAAATAAACAAACAATCTATATTTACTGGCCGGGTCCGAGAGCTCCGTGATGTGGTGCTGTGAGGGAACAGGGACCAGTAAGTATAGGTTGTTTAACATGTCCGCCCACCCCCTGCCTGCAGTCTAATTATTAATATGGCCGGATTTCTCCTTTAGGGTGCGTTCACACCTACAGGATCTGCAGCTGATTTTCTGCAGCAGATTTCAGTTAAATAACTGAACACAGCATCAGATTTGATGCTGTGTTCAGTTATTTAACTGAAATCTGCTGCAGAAAATCAGCTGCAGATCCTGTAGGTGTGAACGCACCCTTAGGGTATAAACCCACACGCCGTATAAGCAGCGTATTTACTGCTGCGATACACAGCAAATACGCAGCAAACACGCAGCAAATACGCAGCAAAAACGCAGCAGATTATATCTAAATAACTGAACACAGCATCAAATCTGTACCAACAAATCTGCTGCGTATTTGTTGCGTATCTGCTGTGTATACGGTGTGTGGGTTTGTACCCTTAAAGATAATTCTATATGGATACTTCTTAGTTATTACTACTGGGTGACAACTAATATGGCTGACAAAGGGTTCAGTAGTCTGGGAAAGTTGAAGGTCTCTGTGCATTAGAAAACAATTATCTTCCTATTTTCCCATTGTCAGGTCTATGATTGTGAATTGTTCTGTAGCGTTATATAATAGGCCCTTTCATAATAAATAATGATTTTCAGTATCGTACACGTTATTTAGTGCTCAAAGCCACAGGCCTGAATCCTGAAGTTTGTCTGTGTAAAATAAATTATAATCGAGACATAGAAACATATTGGCAGCAACCATCTGGGCCAGAGACTGGCTGTGGTCCTCCTCCCAAGTCCTTGTCTCTGAAGCAGTAAGAAAAGAGAAGAAGATTGGGGGATTGTAAGTAGCTAAACGGGAGCAGTGGAGGATCAGGGCTAGGTGAGTATGTTTTTTTATATTCACTCCCCAGCATAATGATTTTTACACTAGGGATAGAATACCCCTTTAAGGATAGACCATTAAAAACCACAGTCCTAGGAAACCCTTTATAGGATGTCTATCAGTTTGGCAAACTAGTTTTACAGAATAAAATAGAGCAGTATGAGAGTTGAACTGTAATTTTCACTGATACTCTTTTAGAGTGAACAGGGTCATTTTTTTATTGCTTTATATACACGAAAAAATAATACAATGGCAAAAGAAGAATGTTTTGACTGTCAACACATGATACCATCTACAGCTATTGGTCCAACAATCACATAAGACACATGTTGACAGTCCAAACTTTTTTTGTTGTCATTGTATATAGTTTTTCTAGTAAAGATCGGTGTATATGGGAGGTGCAGTTTATTTCCCTTGAGTCTTTCTGCACATAGTTTAGTTGGTTTATCATGCAGGCCGGCACTCCAGATGAATTATATATAGATAGAGGTTAACTTTATATACTAGTAGTTTGAATATTACAGATACAGTAACCAATAAAACTTAAATTTTTAAAAAATGTTTTAATGCATTTTAGTCAAATCATATCACTTATATATGTAGTCATGTACAGAACATAGCAATACTAATGCACTGCAGTATATTGTCAAATTGCTAAACTAGCTGCCTATGGAGAGCAAACATGGCTGACTGACTGCCGTGACAACCAAACAGCACCCCAAGGGAACAGGGGCCACCTGTGCCTAGATGGGACCAGCATGGGGATTAAACCATCTAGATGATGTGGTCGCTAGGCATCTATACTACCGTATGGGAATCTGACTCAGCTCCTGACATCATTTAATGAACCTTCTATGCCATGGGTCGCCAAATTGCAGGCCTAGGCCTCCAGCTGTTGCAAAACCACAATTCCCATCATACTCGGACAGCTACAGCTTTGGATTTGGCTGACCAGGCATGATGGGAAATGTAGTAATGCAACAGCTAGAGGGCCGCAGTTTGTAGACCAATGTTCTACACTCAGTTATGGTGCAGGTCATGTCACAGGATGGTTCATCTGGCTGTTCAATTCTAATATTGTTGGCCAGACATCCTATTTACACTGAGTGATGTGCGGCCCATAATGGTGAAAGGCCTGTAATCGGCCTGTGTAATGCGGCCTACAGAAGCTCATAGCATTGCTTACCTGTCTGCCCCAGGTCTGAAACCATAAAAAATCTATTACTAGGTCAGATAATAACTGTGCTTCCTTGTTGAGCAGTTGCTCAGCACTATAATACCCATAATGCATTTCTTTCTCTTGACTGTTCATTAGAGATGAGCGTGATTCAAGCATGCTTGTTCGGCATTTCAATAACGGTGGCTGAAGAAGTTGTATGCAGCCCTAGAGGTGTCTGGAAAACATGGATACAGCCATAGGCTATAAGTTGTATCCATGTTTTCCAGGGCTGGTATTCAATTGTTGAACAATAGGAATCAAGCATGCTCCAGTCACCCTCATCTCTACTGTTCATCACAGCCCTCCTACAACACTCCTGCCAAGACAGCACACTCTCTTTGTCTTTAGAGCAAGTCTACAAAGCTGCTGTATTCACTGCCTGCTCCTCTGCCTGTGGCATTGAGCAGCCCAAGACAGCATGGTAAAAACACACCTCATTTTTCTCTAAGGGCATGTGCACACTACGGAATCCTGGCGGATCACACGCTGCGGAATCCGCAGCTCACGGGTGTGCGCATATCCACCTGTGCCATAGACTTCATTCTTCGTGCGGACAGCGGAAACTGCCTGTGCATAGAATGGAGTCTATGGCACAGGCGGATATTCGCACGGCCGCGAGCTGCAGAATCCGCTGTGGGTGATCAGCCAGGATTCCGTAGTGTGCACATACCCTCACGGTGCGTTCACACTGAGAAAAATAGGCGGAAATTAGACAGGCAGAATTCCGAATGGAGTCCGCTCAGGATTTCTGCCCATTTACCTCATTGTGAATGCACCCTAAATGTCCCAATAAAGTTATATATTTATGTCAGTGATATATATGTGTGTGTCAGTGATAGCTGGGTACCCGCCGCAACCGCCAAGACCCGAGTCAGATCTCAGCAGTTAAAGTGACTGTACCACCAGGCCCAGGCTGAAGCACTGGAGACGGGCCGACCCACCCCCAGTTGGAAGAAACCCCAGCCCCTCCAAGACGTGACTCCATTAGAATCAATGGAACCCTATCATAGAGGGGTGGGGGTTTCCTCCCACTAAGGGTGGTTCGGCCCGCCTCCAGTGATTCAGCTTGGGCCTGGTGGTACAGTCACTTTAATCCTAGAGATGCTGCAAGCAATACGATTGCAGCATCTATAGGGCAGAACAGAGGGAGAATTCTCCTTTTGTTTACCATCACCCCGATGGTTACTATGACAACTTGATTCCTCCAGTGTCATAGCTACAGTGGCTGATCAGGCTCAGCCCCAAGGCAGTACCTGATCAGCCATACCCATGACAGGCACATTACATTGCAATTAGGCCATTAGATAGTGAAGTTCCCATGGTGGGGCGGTGAAATAAGGTAAAAAAAAAGTTTAAAAAAAAAAAAACAACACAGGGGATATTTATCAAACATGGTTTAAAGTGAAAACGGTCTCAGTTGCCCCTAGCAACCAATCAGATTCCACTTTTCATTCCTCACAGACTCTTTGGAAAATTAATGGTGGAATCTGATTGGTTGCTAGGGGCAACTGAGCCAGTTTCACTTTACACCATGTTTGATAAATCTTCCCCATAATCCAGATATCCCCCAATGCATAAATAAATGTAGAAAAAAAAAGGACACATAGTTAGTATCGCCTTGTGCGTAATGACGTTGGCAATAAAATTGGCACATGTATAAACCTGCACAGTGACCGCAAAAAATTCCAAGTTAGAAAAATACTAATTTTGTCATTTTTTCTTGTTGGGGGTAAATCGAACAAAAACACACTGATGCCAGTACTATTAGTAAGGTACAGTATATGTCTTGGGGTGATAGTGTTATACTGCAATGTCCCTTTAAGAAGGGTTTCTTGTACACACATATCTTTAGCACATGGCATGTCTCTCAGGATTAGCGGTTACCTGCATACAGGAAAGTACAATGCAAAGGTGCAATTAACCCTTTAAGCAAGTGATCAGCTCCCATATACTATACACACATCATTCTTTTTACCTGGTGCCGACACTTGATCATTGTGAGCTGCTCCACACCGGCCGCTCTAGTAAACATGTCACTGGTTACGATGGGGCAAAGGTTCTGGTAAGGGGCAGTGTGCACTGTACTGTACACTCACAATGGAGCAGCTCCTCACCCAATCCTGGGCAGCATTTCCAGGAGGTGTGTGCACAAACAGAGGAGGAGGCGGCAGGATGGGGCGCTCTCCCAGGAAAAGCGTGATTCCTGATTACTAGCAGCACGCTGGTCATTGAGTGCAATGGACCCTGATAATCAGCTGATAGCAAGACTTCAAAGAGAGTCTATGGGGCTGGATGAAGATGGCTACAAATATGGGTCTAGTAAGGACATAGGAAGGGGAAGTTAACTCCTAACCAGTGGTCCCCTAGCTGTTACATAACTACAACTCCCATCCTGATCTGTTCTGGAAACATCAAAAGTTCTGATTGGTTGGGGTCTGGGCAATATCTGTCTCCTGAGAGTGAAGCGCTTAACAGAGTGCTTCTCCCAGCTAGTGATCAATGGGGTCACTTTAAAAGTGAATGAGGGTGCACAACCTGCCGCCCTCAGCTGTTCCAATACTACAATTCCCATCATGCCTGGATGCCCTTTGTTTGTCCAGACATGATGGGAATTGTAGTTTTGCAACAACTGAGGGGTGGCCGGTTGTTCACCCCCACACTTTTTAAAGTGCCTATTAAAAGGGGTCTTCTCATGAAAACAATTCATCCCTAGATTTTCTAGAATATAATGGGTCCAGCCTTTCAGTCCAGTTCTATTAAAGGGGTTGTTCACCATAATTTTTTTTCTTTCAAATCAACTGGTGCCAGAGATTTGTAATTTGCTTCCATTAAAAAATATTAAGTCTTCAATTACTTATCAGTTGATATATGTCCTGCAGGAAGTGGTGTCTTCTTCCCAGTCTGACACAGAGCTCTCTGCTGCCACCTCTGTTCATGTCAGGAACTGTACAGAGCAGTATAAAATCCCCATAGAAAACCTCTCCTGCTCTCCAAACTGAAAAGAATACCACTTCCTGTAGGACATACAGCAGCTGATAAGTACTGGAAGACTTGAGATTTTTTAATAGAAGTAAATTACAAATCTCTGGCACCAGTTGATTTAAAATAAAATTATTTTGTTGAACTAACCCTTTAAAGTAAATGGAATTAAGCTGTAATATTACACATATCCAAAAGACAGGGGTGGCGCTGTTTTTTTTTTGGAAGAAAGCAACTAAGTTTGTCTAGTCCTGGATAACCCCCTTTATTGTAAAAAAGGGGGTGTCATGATAAGACAAACCCTTTAATAATATCAAGAAACTGCTGTGTTCTATAAGATTTGACCTGTAAATGTGTCTTTACAGACCTGCAAGTAACAATTCCAATTCCTTCCATTACAAGCTGTAGGGAATAGAGCAAACCTGTCAGCAGAACGCAGGCTGTCATAGTCAGAGGAAGTAACAGGGTTAACCCCTTGGTCTTACCTTAAAGCACGACTCCATTCAAGCCGCCAGGTTGCAGGTGTGATCCTCCTCTGTATACTGTCTGTTTACAGCCGTGTATGTGAACTGAGGCAAAGGTCTATGACGTGAAGTAGAGGATATGTGAGAAGGCACAACACAGACTCGCTGGTCAGGTCACACACCCAAACATTACAATGCAGCTCTATTGTCTTCTGCTGGATACCTGATACCCTCCGCTATACGGGTATCGCCCACCGCCAAGATCCAATGGACACCTGTGTGATCGGGGAAGGTTCACATACAGCGGGTATCTGCCTCCCTTCTCTACATATAAGGCTGATATAGGAGGAGCAGCTGTACCTATAATGTACCACACCCAACCATGTACAACCAGTGCAAGTGCTACAGAGCACATGACCCTAGCAGACAGCCTGAGGCCTGTTAAAGGGGTACTCCGGTATCAGATTTATTTATTTTTTTTAAATAAGGCTATAACCCCAAGACACATACCCTATTAAGATAGTGTCATCACTAATAGTACAGCAGTCAGTATTGTTGCTCGATTTACCCCTGACAGGTAGTTTTTATTTCCAGTGTGGTATTGTCTCCAGCTCCTCCCTCTTTCCTCTGCTGGTAGGTGTTGTCTCCAGATCCTCTCTCTATCCACTGCTGGGAGGCGTAGTCTCGAGATCTCCTCTCTATCCTCTGCTGGGAGGTGTTGTCTCCAGCTCCTCCCTCAATCCTCTGCTGTGAGGTGTTGTCTTCAGCTCCTCCTTCTATCCTCTGCTTTAAGGTGTTGTCTCTAGCTCCTCCTTCTATCCTCTGCTTTAAGGTGTTGTCTCTAGCTCCTCCCTCTATCCTCTACTGGCACGTGTCTCCAGCTCCTCCCTCTATCCTCTGCCCTGAGGTGTTGTCTCCAGCTCCTCCCTCTATCCTCTGCCCTGAGGTGTTGTCTCCAGCTCCTCCCTCTATTCTCTGCTGTGAGGTGTTGTCTCTGAGCTGAAGCCCCACCCCTAAGTTATGTAATCACCTCTGACCAACCCCTAGAAGCTACCCTGCACACACACATATATAATAGATATACACACATATCTATCTATATCTATGATACAGAGATAGATAGTATGTATATATATTTTTTTATTTGGTCCAGAACATGACTGCCATCTTTAAAGCCGCCATATTGGCTGAAGGGTATGTTCTTCCATGGAGAAGGTGGTTGTGTAGCAAATCATAGAGGACCAGAATTGTCTCAGAATTCGATCATACAGATTTGCAATATGTCTTGCTGTTCAAAAGTTCAGCACCACGGACGACACATTGAACACATCAAATAGCTGTACATAACAAGGAACGTTCCCGACTGTTGTTGCTGAATCACTCCACAGACTTTGCACAGTTCCCAGATTTCTGAGCTAGAATATAAATGCACAAATCCCCGGTGTGATCAGCCGCTGCCCTTACAGCACCCAATACGTGTGATCCCGCCCTGGCACAGCGCCTGGACCTGGACACAGCAGGCTGGTTACATCTGGGCCCAAGGTTTGGCGTTGATTTTTTTTCCTCTCCGCCACCTACTGCGAAACTATAGTAAACAAGGTACTTTGTGAACTCACAGGATTACTGAGAGCATCTAGCCTGTGATAAGTGGGGGTACAAGGGGGGGGCTATAAATAAGACCCAACATACAGCACTGCACCTACTACACACTATGGGGGACATCTATGAAGAACGGTATATAAGTTCGCCAGTCCTACATAAATCCTGCCCCTTTTTTCCAAGGCATATTTACGTACATAGTAAACCCGACCGGGCCTGCACCACAAATCAATCAGGTGTAGATTAGTATCATGATTTACCCCTCAGGAGGGCATTCAGATTGGTGGTTATTGGTCTAACAGGGTCTGCCAGCCACGGTAGTAACTATGAGGAGATCAGCGACTGGCAGATGTGGTAAGATCACATCTTCCCCTTTAATCAAAACATTTGTGAGTTTAAATGGGGTTATCTAGATTTACAAAAACATGGCCGCTTTCTTCCAGAAATAGCTCCACTCCTGCCCTCAGTTTGGGTGTGGTATTGCAGCTCCGTTCCATTGAAGTGAATGGAGCTGAATTGTAATACCGCACACAACCTGAGGACAGGGGTGGCATTGTTTTTGCAAAAAAGTAGCTGTACTTTTTCTAATTCTGGATAACCCCTTTAAGAAGCGGTACTGGGAACCTTCTGAAGCTCCTATATACATGTACGTTACACAAGGCAGGTGTTTTCAGTGCAGAGTGGCTTACTTCTGAGAAGAGCAAAGGGACTGGACATTATTTCCCTAATATAATCCGTCATGGAGAGTCTGACCATTAGACGCTTTAGAGAAAACGCAGCAGGACTGGCAGAGAGTCATAGTCTCAGTAACAGGAGAAGAGGTGGACTGAGCATAACGGAACAAGAGCCTTAGGGATTGGGCTTGAACTGTAAATGTTGAAAATATTTTTGCAGAAATTTTAAAGGATTCTAAGAAACTCTGTAATAGGTTTTATTAGGCAAAAAAGCATCTTTCTATACTCAAAAAGCTGTTTTCTACCCCCCCCCCCCCCACTTATTCGCTCATTATCAGGCAAAGTTGTCTACATTACAGAGAAGCAAATTGAAGATGGGTTTTCTGAGTCCATTATATCCTATGGAGGAGGGAGGGGCCAAGGGGATGAGTGAGCAGGAAGAGCAGATAAGCAGCTGTACCGTTTGGAGACTGTCTGGGCACATAAAACACTGGATTCACAGGTCAGAAAGGTCAGTGCTTATCTGGGAGCTTGGTGAGAGAAGATTGCAGGGCGTTGTCCTGTGCAGGGGCTGCCTTTTCTCCTCTCTGTGCTCACTCATCCCCGTCGACCCCTCCTCTCTCCATAGAGCATAACACAGAAATCCTGCTTCTTCTGGAGGAGGAAAACAGCTACGAGTACAGAAATGACAATTACGCTCATTGAGTATGAGTATTGAGCATGTGACCCCCCCATTTAAAATTACAATTCCCATCATGCTAAAGCTTTAGCTGTCCATGCATGATGGAAAGTGTAGTCCTGGAACAGCTGGGGGCACAGGTTCCCCTTCCCTGCCCTAACTCAACACATTTAGGGGTTCAGGTCTCTGACTGGTCTTACAGAAGGGTGACGAGAACTCCGGCCTAGACAACAATGAATACAATGTACAAGAAGAGTAAGATAAGACTGTTTAATCTTCCCCTACATACACACACCATTCATAAAAATAAAAAAAAAATTACAGTGGAAATCCAAGCTGAGTTCCTGTTATCAGTGCTAGACAGCCATTCTTCATACTGGGTACATGAGTAGATGTATGTAACAAGTAGTAGTAAGAGGACAGATCAGCTCTGGGTGGCACACAGTGCCAAGGGGCTAATCATTACATAGACTTCCATGATGCAGGAAAGATTCATTGCTGGCTGCCACCGCAGGGCACACCTTCATATATTCTATTATAAGATCCCATGTCTCTGTACTAATCCAAGCAACCAGTCCTAGAGCTGTAAGCAATGAGCTACGTGGATGAATCACTCCTCCCTATACACAGCAGATGTGTACCGATATATATTATTTATTCCTCCTCAAAATACACGTTCAAATTCCGACTGGTTAGTGGCGGGGTTCCTCCCCTGATTGGCCGGTTGCTGGGGCATGTGACCGCCTCTTCTCCGGGGAGGAGCCAAGTATTCGAACATGGACTGGTTGTGGGTGGAGAGCATGTTCTTCAGGTCAGAAGGCATGGGGTCAGACCAGAAGAAGTCATGGTTGAGAGCATCGTCACTATCGATTCTCTGTGCTGGGTCCAAGACGAGCAACTTGTCTATAAGGTCTAGAGCGTATGCGTCTTTTACATAGGCTTTTAACCTTTCCTTTACTTTCCTCTTCTGACCTTTCGGCAGCTCAAGCTTTTGGTAGAGTTCATACTTGTCCACGTTTGGCCATACCTGCAAATATAAGAGAGGACATTAAAAAAACATACCCTGGTCTCAGAAATTCATCTCAATACATACAAGTTAAAGGGGTACTCTAGCTGAAAAATACAAAATCTCTTTTAAAATCAACTGGTGCCAGAGATTTGTAATTTAATCTTTCAGTACTTATCAGCTGCTGTATGTCCTGCAGGAAGTAGTGTATACTTTCCAGTCTGACACAGTGCTCTCTGCTGCCACCTCTGTCCATGTCAGGAACTGTCCAGAGCAGGAGAGGTTTTCGATGGGGATTTGCTCCTGCTCTGGACAGTTCCTGACATGGACAGAGGTGGCAGCAGAGAGCAGTGGAGAGACTGGACAGAATACACCACAGGACATACAGCAGATGATAGGTACTGGAAGACTGAAGACTTTTAAATAGAAGTAAATTACAAATCTCTGGCAACTTCTGACATCAGTCCATCTGAAATAATTCCCCCCCCCCCCCCCGCTGGAATACCCCTTTAGTATAGACATTATAGCTAATAGCCCTGTCTGCAGCATGTTCTTGCTTGATTCAACCCCAACAGAGGAGAGAAAGAAATGCATTCTGGGAACTGTAGTGCCAAGCAAATGTTCAACCAGGATGATTGTGGTACTGGAGTAGACAATATGCTTTTGATGTCTGCTATTGGAGCTTCAGATCCCATACTGTCCCCATTGCACTTGCACTCTGGGATCAAGCATCTACTGCTCTCTTAAAAGGGGTAGTCCAGAATAAGAAAAACATGGCTACTTTCTTCCAAAAACAGTGCCACATCTGTTCACAAGCTGTAAGTGGCATCGCGGTATCACAAAGCAGGAGGACAGGGGTGGCGCTGATTATAGAAGAAAGCAGCTTTGTTTTTATAATCCCGGATAACCCCCTTAGAAGTGTAACCAGGCAGACAACAGTAGTCAGTAGAGCCACAGTCTAAAGCGACCGATATCCCAGCTCAGCGGATGAAAATGGAGCAGACAGGATTAGATTGGGATCTGACAAGTATTGTGGTGAATTGTGGAATCCAATCATCAGCACCTATTGCAATGAATGGGTAACTGCAAACCTGTTTATGGTGTGTTTAGCCATTTATCTGACAGATTTTTGAAGCCAAAGCCAGAAACAGACTAAGGGTCCTATTACACTGAGCGATTTTTAACGATTAAAGACTAACGATTGCAAACGAGATTGTTTATCGTTAACCTGAAATTGTTCACCATATTACACAGAGATAATCGTTAGTTATGACAGTTACTATGATAGTTATTGCGATTGTTACTTTGATTGTTTTTCTGGGATCAGAAGGAATAAACGATAACAATGTGCAATTACACTGAACGATTAGTGAAAAAATCCAGAACCTGAGTGAACGAACGTGGAATTACAGCGAACGATTAACGATAATTTTAGGTTCAGATCTAAATCAACGACATATGAACGATTTTTTGATTGTTGCCTGTAATTACACAGAACGATTTTCACTTAAATTCAAACGATTTAACGATTTTTTGCACTATAATCGACCCGTGTAATAGGGCCCTAAAAACAGGAAACCGATCAAAAAGGAAAGACGGGGATTTCTCCTCTTCTCAAATCCATTCCTGGCTTTGGCTTTAAAAATCTGTCAGATAAATCTGTGTAAACATACCATTAGATTCAATGGAGTCTGCTCACTTATTTGTGATGGATACAGAAGATGAGCCTTGCTAAATAACCAGAGGGCTAAGCTTTGGTGCACCCCTGCAGCAACTATTCAAAGCTCGGCCTTTAACAGACACCAAATGAAAAGCCTGTCATGTGACTATGGCCATAACGTTCGGTGACTCTGGGACCATGATCAGCTATAGGTACTCTATAAGGTCATTGGAAACCCAAACTTTTTAACATATACACGACATGTCAGAAGTTGTGATTAGTGAGGGTCCGGCTGCAGAGACCCCACTGACTACCAGAATGGAAGGGGAGTAGTAGTGGCTGGCTGAGCCCTGTGCTACTTCATCAGGAAGCTGGCAGAGATAGAAGGGGCTTCCATTCATTCCAGTCTCGGCAGCTGGACCCTCACTGGTCAAACCTCTGACATGTTCTGCCATCTTAACCAATACTAACCTCGGGTGTAATGGAGCCACACAACTGGCTGATGAGGGTCAGCTGATGCTGCTCGGTGTTTCCCTGCATGATGGGGCTCCTGGTCCACATCTCTGCCATGATGCATCCAGCGCCCCATAAGTCAATGGGTGGTCCATAAATCCGCTCACCTGGTGGCCAAACAACAATATATAACAATTACTAATGGACAATGATCTAGTAGACGCATTGTGAAGATGTGGTTGGTACACTGTACTACAAGGAGTCAAATCCTGCAAAATAAGCCGATGCCAGACCTCATTGAAGTCAGTGGAATTTTGTGTATCCTATCTGCATAAGACTGGGAGCCCCCCTAGTTTCTGGGATGTAACCCCATAGCTTTACCTAGAAGCAGCTCGGGCGGCCGATACCAAAGTGTGACCACGCGGTTGGTGTATCTGTTGGGCTGGCTGTTTTTGGCCAGGCTGAATGCCCGTGCTAATCCAAAGTCAGCGAGTTTCAGGACTCCATCTCTGGTGATGAGAACGTTTGCAGCTTTCATGTCTCTGTGGAGGATCTGTGTAAAGAAGCAAAAAAAAAATAATAAGGTTCATCACTAAAATCCGCAGGTTCTACTGAAACTAGTGAATGACCCCCCCCCCCTATCCCTTCCACACCACTAAAAGATCAGACAAATAGATTAAAAAAGAAGATATCCCAAGAACGGTCCTCCGTCCTATATACTGTCTCTTAGTCTTCCGTATTTTGTAATCCTCATAAAAAAAGGGGGTACTGGCCAAGCACCCACATCAATTCTTTCCAATAAAATGGTATCAGAAAGTGCCAGAGATTTGTGATTTATTTCGATTTAAAAATAAATAAATAAATCACATATACTGTACTTATCAGCTGCTGTACGTCCTGCAGGAAGTGGTGTATTCTTTCCAGTTCAGAGAGCAGGAGAGGTTTTCTATAGAGATTTGCTCCTGCTCTGCACAGTTCCTGACATAGACAGAGGTGGCAGCAGAGAGCACTGTGTCAAACTGGAAGGAATACACAACTTCCTGCAGGACATACAGCAGCTGATAAGTAATGGACAATTTGAGATTGGCACTTTCTGGCACCATTTGATTGGAAAGAATTTTGTTCTTGCTGAACTACCCCTTTATGATTTTGCGGCTCACCTTGTTCCTGTGGATGTAGTACAGGCCGTTGAGAAGCATCTGCATCACTTTCTTGATCTCGGAGAGGGTGAACTTGACGTGAGTATTGCTCAGCAGTCCCGCTAGGTCGTGCTCACAGAAATCAAACACCAAGAAGATGCTTCCCTTGTATCTATTATACTGGTTCGCTGCGGGAGAAACTAGGTGGGCAAGAGAGTCTCGGAAAGGTTCTGACACGCACAGCAGAAGCTTATACATGGAGCATTAGTTAAAGGGTATCTGTCCCCTACACACATGGCAGAGAGGTCAGGCCAGCAGCGGGATGGGGACAGGCAGCGTTCTGTATGCTACTGGCCTCAACCTGAAAGCGACTGTGGCAGGCGACAGATGCACTTTATTATACGGCAAAGCTAACCAAGACCAAGGTGTTCTTATAGGAAGTCTATGATGATTGTGATCCATTGTCCCCCCCATGTAGTGATGGCAGGTGGGTAAGGTGGGTACAAATTGTTCCTAAACTTGGTGCAGCCCCCAGATTATTCCCCCCATCCTTGGTCTGGATTAGATTTGTCACTGATATAATATCTCTCAGTGCCAGGACGCAGAGGAAGAGAAGGCACAGACCCCCGCATCCCAGTAAAATCTCTGCACCCCCCCAGAAGGGGATAGGTGGGCATCCGAATCAGACAATACAAAGTTTAATCGACCAGAGAGACAAAGCATTCAGCAGACTTCCATTTCCCAACATCTACACACTAATGGTGGGTACACACTATGGAATCCACGTGGAGAAGTTACGGCGGATTCTGTCACTTGTACCGCTCACGGTGGCGCACATCTATGCCCATCCCATGGGCGGGCGAATTCCGCCGAAAGAAATGACATGTCAATTCTTTCGGCGGACAGCAGAATTAGCCCGGCCATAGATTGGCGTCAATGGCACGAGTGGAGATGCGCGCCACGTGAGCAGGTACAAGCGACAAACGTATCCGCGTGGATTCTGTGGTGTGAACCCACCCAATCATCGATCTTAAAGGGTTTCCCTTTTCAACACTTCGCACTCCTGCCGATCAGCTGTTTGTCAGAACGCAGGTGATAAGCTGCAATAACCCAGTATGGCCACTACACAATGTACGGCGCTGTCTGCTTAGTTTTACCGACTATGCTCTTGTTTTGGCTGATCGGAGGGGGTGTCGGAGTTCAAACAATCTTATATTGATGAGTATCCTGAGAATAGGTCATCAATAGGTTTTGCACAGAAATCCCCTTTAGGGCCTGTTTACACTGTGGAAAATCCAAGCGGAATCCGCGCCACGTACTCCACCCGGAATTTCACCTTCCTCACCGCCTCAATCTTAAGTATAGGGTGGGGATTCTGCTCTGACTTTCTGCAGTGTGAACAGGCCCTTAAAGTATATTAAAAAAAAAAAGGCACAATATGAGCTGCTAAATGTAGTAATGAGTAAGTAAGTTGTCTAATTTCATTGTGTACATCCAGCTACAACTCTCATCAATGTGTGATGAAAACTACATTAAAGATGTAATCCAGCAATAAAAACCATATCCCCTCTCAGGATGGAGGACGTGTCTGCTTGGGGGGTGGTCAGAGATGTCATAACGGTAAGTGGAGCGGTGGGTCAGCACGTGGCCTCAGCCGCTCCATTCATTCTCCATGGAGCCTCAGAGATAGATGAACACTGCTCTGCGGCTCTGTAGGGGTGAATGCAGAGTGTGCTGAGAGCCCCCATAGTCCACAAGGGGTGACAGGTCAGACCCCCGCCATCGGACACTGTCTGCTATCCTGCAGATAGGAATATGTTTTTATTGCTGTAATACCTCTTTAATGCTCCGAGCTGTGGGAGGCGCTAGCTCCCTCTTTGCCCCCTAGGTATAAGCTTTTGCGGCTTCCACACAGCAGAATAAGGTTCCACCATTGCTCTAATACCTTACTGATCTCCTGATTGTACCCGCTTAACAATAATCACTGATCCGCACATATAGCAATCATACGGGGGGCGATCTACACCCCACCCGGCAGCTCCCCAGATTCTAGTGACATTTCATGGGATTGCAAGCAGCAACACATACAATTAAAGGGATTTTCCAGGATGCACTTACTGCTATACACAAGGCGTTGAAATGTTCCCCCTTCCTGAAAGGGACTAAAGAAAGTTCACGTGGCCACATGACTGGTCACTGACCGTCACCTCCGCCATGTTTTATGGGTAACATTTCACAGCCATGTGTATCAGGGGAACCATTAATAATCTGAAAATCAAGGAGCAGCATTAGGGACCCGTCCTCAGTTCTGTGAGGATTAAACCACAGGCCTCCTTATCATAACTGGTGGGGACGGACTAGTAGCAGCTCAGACGAACTGGACAGAACGGAGGAAAAAGTCTGAGCGGTCCCAGGAGGTATCTCCACAGCAGGCTTGACGGACAGGTCTTCCCTGTTTCTATATAGGAAGGAATCAAACCAAGTGAAGCAGGGAGGAGTCGGCTGTGACCACCTAGATTATATGTCACCTTGTTCTGGGGTGGGCTCAAAGGGGGATTCCACTCAAACATAACTTTTGATATGTTGTGCCCATTGTGAGACAAACAATTTCTTCCATACTTGTTATCTATTCAGTCTCCTTCCCCCAGTTCTGAGCTGCTGCAGACACATAAATCTGTGCGTGAGCTTTTCTCTGTCTCCTCCTTTTCCTCCCTCCCTTCCGAGAAGGCTGATGTAAACAAGTCACTGGCAGGCTTTTTCTGCAACATTGTAGCTAGGTTTATCAGCAACTTGACCTCAGACCTCCCAGCATTACAAAGAAGCTACAAAGTTGCAGATAAAGCCTGTCAGGGACTTGTTTACATCATCTGTCTCAGCAGGGAGGGGGAGGAGGGGAAGACAGAGAAAAGCTCATACACAGATTTGTGTGTCTGCAGCAGCTTAGAACTGGGGAAAGGACACTGAATAGAACAAGTATGGAAGGGATTAGTCTCACCATGGGCAGCAACACATCAAAATCTATGTTTGAGGGGAAAACCCCTTAAAACTAATGTAACCCCTGTAGCTGGTTGTAATAATGTCCCTGTTTTATGCTGTCCACGGTTTTATGACAGGTTATCTTTAAAGGAGAAGTCCGGCAAAAGATTTTATTAAAGTCTTTTATTGCCCCCCAAAAGTTACACAAATCACAAATATACACTTTTTACGGGAAATGCTTTTAAAGTGCTTTTTCCCTGCACTTACTACTGCATCAAGGCTTCACTTCCTGGATAACATGGTGATGTCACTTCCTGGATAACATGGTGATGTCACTTCCTGGATAACATGGTGATGTCACTTCCTGGATAACATGGTGATGTCACTTCCTGGATAACATGGTGATGTCACTTCCTGGATAACATGGTGATGTCACTTCCTGGATAACATGGTGATGTCACGACCAGACTCCCAGAGCTGTGCAGGCTGTGGCTGCAGGAGAGGATGATGGCAGGGGGACACTGAGGGACACAGGGCACTGGAGGGACACTGAGCATCCCCCTCCCATCATCCTCCCCTGCAGCCACAGCCTGCACAGCTCTGGGAGTCGGGTCGTGACATCAGTGTTATCCAGGAAGTGACATCACCATGTTATTCAGGAAGTGAAGCCTTGATGCAGTAGTAACTGCAGGGAAAAAGCACTTTGTGCATTTCCCGTAATAAGTGTATAGTGGTGATTTGTATAACTTTTGAGGGGCAATATAATACTTTAATAAAAATTTTCACCAGACTTCTCCTTTAAATACTGCTACTGGTGCAGGTACTCTGTATGCTGTTCTGACCCATCACATTTTCTAAAGGTGCTTTGTTCAATGTACATAGCCATGGCTGATAACCCAGAGCTGCAGCAATAGTTGCACCACCGGGGCAGAAATGATGGGGGGGGGGGCACCTACTGCTGCAAAACCTATTTACTATCACTTGAGGGCTAGACCATTAAAGGGAACCAATCATCAGGGAGCTGTGCCTGGCATCTGTACGGTACTGGGGACAAGTTACACACCCACAGGGAGGTGATTGGTTCCCTTTAAAGGAGTTATCCAGGATTAGAAAAACATGGCCTCTTCTCCCAGAAATAGCACTTCTTCTGAGTTTGGGTTTTGAAGCTTAATTCCACTAAAGTTAAAGGAGATCATTTGTAATACCACACACAACCTGAGAATAGGGGTGGTGCCATTTTTTGTAACAAAGTAGCTGAGTTTTCCTAAGTCAAATAACCTCTTTAACTTTTGTACAGAGCACCTTTAAAAACACAACCAGGCAGAACTGCAAAGGAAGTATTGGAGTCTGCACATCACTATCCTCTAATGGGAGGTTTTGCAGATTATTAATAGTTGCCCAGAGCTTTAAATTTAAAGGGATACTCCAGTGATAAAAAGCATATGCTCTATCCATAGAATAGGAGGACTGTCTGGGGTCTTACAGGTCACAAGAGTGAAGACCCACTGTCCCCACTGAATTAAACAGGGGGTCAGTATGTACTCCAGTCTATAAGGCCGCTATCTCCGCAGAAAACAAAAAAAATTGAGAAACTGGGTGACCGAGTGCTGACCCACTGCTCCATTTAGCGGGCAGAGTCTGGACCCCCTGGACCTATCCTGTGGACAGGAAACAAGTGTGTTATTTAGGCTGGAATACCCCTTTAAAGCATTTTTTAGCAGACCTAAAAAAAACCTTTAACTGCTGGCACTGAATAGGGTGTAACTAGTATTTAGCTAGTGACCATGCTCCCCATTGTCACCCGGTTGCCAAGCACTACACACATGCAGATATTGGGGCACAGAATATTCGTTACCTTTGGTTCTGCAGATCTCAATCAGGTTCACAACGTTTTCGTGTTTCAGGAGCTGAAGTATTTTGATTTCACGTAGAGCGGTGATCGGGAACTACGGAGAAGATGGAAAAGAAATAGTTATACCTGGTCCTGATAAAGCTGGGCCGTCAGCAATATGGCCGATATCCTAACACAGAACATCTGGCCCTGAAAGTACAATAAGGGCCAGTTCACATGGAGCATAATCTGCTGTGGAGTCCCGCCTGCTTCAGTGTGACACTGTTTCTCTATGGGAGGGCTCGCGCGCCTCTGCTTCAGTCGCTCTCCACTCAAAGAACTGACAAGTCAATGAGTGGACAGCAGCAGAGAGAGGAGGCGCATGAGCCCTCCCATAGAGAAACAGTGTCACACTGAAGCAGGCAGAGAGGTCCACAGCAGAATTCCACTGATTTTACTCCATGTCAACTGTCTCTAAAGAGGTACTCCAGAGAAAAATCAACTGGTGCTAGAAAGCGACAGATATGTAATTTACTTCTATTACAAAGTCTCAAGTCTTCAAGTACTTATCAGCTGCTGTATGTCCTACAGGAAGCAGTGTATTCTTTCCAGTCTGAAGAGGAGGAGAGGTTTTCTATAAGGGATTTGCTGCTGCTCTGGACAGTTCCTGACATGGACAGAGGTGGCAGCAGAGAGCACTGTGTCAGACTGGAAAGAATACACCTTCCTGCAGGACATACAGCAGCTGATCAGTCTTCTAGTACTGGAGATTTTGTTTTTTATAGAAGAAAATTTTAAATCTCTGGCACCAGTTGATTTAAAAGAATTTTTTTTTTTTTGCTGGAGTCCCCCTGGGGACCCAGCAGCAGGTCCCGTATCGTGGCGCTCCGGTTTCTGGCAGCTTCCTGGTGTCTGACGCAGGCTCGAGACGTGACGTCTCAAGTCCGCTCAGCCAGTAAGTGACAGAGGCGGGATCTGAGCGGACTTGAAACGGATCCCACCTCTGTTACTGACTGGCCTCTCCTGACCTCAGTTTGGGTGTGGGTTCTCCAGCTCAGTTCCATTAAAGTGAAGAACAGGGGTGACGCTAATTTTGTAAGAAAGCAGCTGTGCTTTTTCTAATCTTAGATACTCCCTTTAAGAGGCAGCACATGGCTATGAGTGAATGTTATAGGTCCCATAGACTCGGACTCTCCGCTTACCCCTTCTTTCTCATTCTCCATCAGAACCTTCTTCAGCGCCACCTTCTTCCCCGTCTGTCGGTGTTTGGCTTTAAACACTTCACTAAAGAGAAGAGAGAAGCGACAGGTTAGAGAGCGGCAACACTCAGGTGACTACTATACATGTCACTTAGATGGTACGCTGCCTCCACCCATGCCGTGACATCACCTGAACTGAGGGATACCAGCCACTATACACAGGCTGCTGTACATGATGAGGTGGGTTACCAGGAACTCTCACGGACAATGAGTCCCCCAACAGCCATAACCTTGGTGATACTGTGGATCTCTCATTGCCCAGGGCAACCAATCACAGCACCGCTTTCATTTTCTGCCAACAAAATGGAAACCTGAGAGAGTCACGTCAGCCAATCACAGCCTGGCTCTCGCCACGTCACGTCAGCCAATCACAGCCTGGCTCTCGCCACGTCAGCCAATCACAGCCTGGCTCTCGCCACGTCAGCCAATCACAGCCTGGCTCTCGCCACGTCAGCCAATCACAGCCTGGCTCTCATCATATCACGTCAACCAATCACAGCCTGGCTCTCATCATATCACGTCAACCAATCACAGCCTGGCTCTCATCATATCACGTCAACCAATCACAGCCTGGCTCTCATCATATCACGTCAACCAATCACAGCCTGGCTCTCATCATATCACGTCAACCAATCACAGCCTGGCTCTCATCATATCACGTCAACCAATCACAGCCTGGCTCTCATCATATCACATCAACCAATCACAGCCTGGCTCTCATCATATCACATCAACCAATCACAGCCTGGCTCTCATCATATCACATCAACCAATCACAGCCTGGCTCTCATCATATCACATCAACCAATCACAGCCTGGCTCTCATCATATCACATCAACCAATCACAGCCTGGCTCTCATCATATCACATCAACCAATCACAGCCTGGCTCTCATCATATCACATCAACCAATCACAGCCTGGCTCTCATGTCAGCACCGCAGTGACCTGCCCCCTGATTGGCTGCTGCAGACACGTTCCGCGCGCTCTCTCTCGGGTGTAGCGCCCCCTGATTGGCTGCTGCAGACACGTTCCGCTCTCTCGGGTGTAGCGCCCCCTGATTGGCTGCTGCAGACACGTTTCGCTCTCTCTCTCTCCCGGGTGTAGCGCCCCCTGATTGGCTGCTGCACACACGTCCCGCTCTCCCGGGTGTAGCGCCCCTCTGCCGCCCCCCTGCCGCTTACCCGAATGTCCCCTGACCGATCTTGGCCAGCCGCTCGTACTTGGAGACCTCATCGCAGTACGGGAACTCCAGCGCGTCGTAGTTCTTCGCCATGGCCGGGCCTGAGGAGGCCGAGGGAGGAGGCTCAGAGGCGGACGGACCGCGACTCTCCGATTCCGGGCACAGGCCGCCGACCCCCGGCCTCTCCCGGTGCTGAGCGGAGGAGTTCAGACTGGAGGCCTCTAGGAGCGATGCAGACGACTCGAAATCCAGGCCCTTACAGGGAGAGCGAGTCCTACCGGGAACACCGTGCGCGATCACTAAGATCTCCGGTCCGGTTATGGAGATACAGGCCCGATAGAGAAAGGAGCGGAAGTGAGGCGCTTGGTCTACAGTGATGACGTCACACAAGGAGGCGGGGCTTCAAGTGACCGCGGAATCTTCGCGTCTCATTGGCTGGGTGGTCACGTGCTTCTGCCTGCAAGCCACAACATCCACGGCCATCAGCTTTATTTAATTTTTTTTTATCACTTTTTTTTTGCTGCGAATCTGAAATCAGTGTCGTGAGAGAAAGCGAAACACCATCACGTGACTAGGAGCGCAGCGATAGTCGTACAGTAAGAGTTGCCCATAGCAACCAATCACAGCTCAGCTTACATGTTACCAGAGAAATGTGAGAAGTGAAAGCTGAGCTGTGATTGGTTGCTATGGGCAACAAGAGGGCGCCATGAATCTCTCACAATTTTAGCGTTTCTTTGTGTGTTTTAATGCTATTTTGGGGTACATATACATACATGTGGGGGGCGCTCTCTGTGTGGTATATATAACATCATTTCATTCTGGGGGTCAGAACAGTTATGGTGAGTTATACACTTTTTCTGTGTCCCCGGCTATGTTCACACCTTTTTTTTTTTTTTTTTTGCTGCATTTTCTTACTAAATTAAGGGAAATAGCCCTATATGTGCATTTCCCAATTTGTCTAACTTTCCATAAGTAATAACATATTAAAAAATTCTTTTGGCCAAACTTCTCCTCTAAGTTCTATTGAAGTCGGACGTTTTTTCACACATGGCCATTTTTATAGATGTTATACAGCCGTAAAGTTAAAGGGCTCTTCCAGCGACAGAAAAAAACTACAGACTGGTAAAAAAAAAAAAAAAAAAAGTTGTACTTACCTGCCCCTGACCATTCACTGAACCTTCCTGGTTTCTGTCCTCACCTTGTATCCACTCACTGTCTATAGTGGTCGCCCGTCTCAGGGAGTGATTAGCTGAGGGGAAATAACATCACACCAGGGACCGGTCAGTGTCAGGACATCAGCAGCAGAAGATCAGGGCAGAGGAGTGTGGTTTCTTGCATTTGACATTTTAAAAATTTTACGTGAGCTGGAATACCCCTTTAAGCCCTGACTTGTGTCAAAATTGTTCAGGTTCGTCAACGTTTTCCAAATCTGAACACTTTGGGGGAGATTTATTAAACCTGGTGTAAAGTGAGACTGGCTCAGTTGCCCCTAGCAACCAATCAGATTCCACCTTTCATTTTCCAAAGAGTCTGTGAGGAATGAAAGGTGGAATCTGATTGGTTGCTAGGGGCGACTGAGCCAGTCTCACTTTACACCATGTTTGATATATCTCCCCCTTTGGTGTTTTATTCCCTGAGGTTGCAGAAGTCGGATGCCGCCCTAGCCTGTGGCCTATGGCTGTATCCATGTTTTTCAGGACTCCCTAGGGCGGAATCCAACTACTGCAGTTACAGGAAATCAAATTCTGTACAATCAGACTCAAATTAGATCTCATTCTTTACCCATAATCCTTAAAGGGGAAATCTGGTGAAAAGGAAATCAAACACCAAGCGTTCAGATTTGGAGAGCAATGCTAAACCAGAACAGTTACACAGGTCTGCTCAACTCTGACCGACTTATACTTCAGTAGTCAGGCTCATCCAAGTGCTGGCTCATTGACTAAGCCTTACTCCAGAGTCCAGACTAGATGTAGATCATACGGACGTATAAGTATCATACAGCAGGATGCTCTGCTATATTGGCTCCTGAATAATGCTAAGATTGTGGAATATTTGTTGGTTTTATATAATTTTTACTATTAGACTCCTGCATATTTTTGTATTTTCCCTTTAGATGTCATATACAATGTGGCCACTAGAGGTCACTATGCTGATGTCAGCCTCATCCAGTGTGACTGCTGTGAGAACACAGAGGCCAGACAGTTCTCATGATCCAGAGAGGTGATGTATATTATACAGGGCGAGGCATTGCCCCAGCTGCTGCAGAGCTTCTTTGAGAAAAGCTTTATGTTACTGCAAAAATCTATTGATTAACCCTTACTCTTCAGTACCTACCGGGCACTGGTTGTGGCAACGATCACTGTGTGGCACTCTTATGATGGCACCTGATGGCAACAGACACAGCCTGGTACAGGTATCTAGATGCCTTATGGTACTATAAGTATTATAGTGGTATTACTTGGTTACAATATGGCACTATTATGTGTGCACTTCATAGTTGTATTACAAGGGCACTGTCCAGTGATAATATTTAGGCATAGTATGGTACAGTTATGTAGATGCCTTATGCTTGCACTTCGTATTATGTTGCACTTCGTAGTTGTCCAGTGATAATATTTAGGCATAGTATTGTAGATTTCTAATAGTAGTATTATATGGGCACTGTCTAGCGGTATTATTCATACACAATATGGTTTTATTATAAAGCCAACTTATTTTAGTATTAAGCTGACACCATATGGTGGTATTATTGAGGCACAGTATGACACAGTTATGTAGACACTTTGTAGCAGTTTTTACATTGGCACAGTATGGTTGTATTATTTAGGTACAAAATGGCACCATTATGTACACACTTAATGACAGTATTACGCAAGCGTCTAGTGGTATTATTTAGGCACAGTGTGGTTCACTTCTGTAGACACTTAATGGCAGTATTATATAGGCACGGTGTAGTGGTATTATTCAGGCACAGTATGGTACACTTCTGTACACACTTAATGGCAATATTATATAGGCACGGTGTAGCGGTATTATTCAGGCACAGTATGGTACACTTCTGCACACACTTAATGGCAATATTATATAGGCACGGTGTAGCGGTATTATTTAGGCACAGTATGGTACACTTTTATACACACTTAATAGCATTATTATATAGGCATGGTGTAGTGTGTGTAGTGGTATTATTTAGGCACAGTATGGTACACTTCTTTTTTTTTTTTTCCCAAATATTTTTATTGGATTTTCAAAAGTTATAGCCAAAAAACAATAAGGTGCCATGCAAGACACAAACATTGCACCACATATAAAACAGGAATATAAAAGAAATATTTGCCGGTAATGGGATCGTAACAAGAGCATCAGGACATATGGACATATGGAGAGACCCTTAATAGTACAGAGTGGTCATCATATCATACCGGAAAAAGTGCTCGCAGCACAGTATAGTAAAAGGGGTCAGTAAGAACAGGGTAACAAAGAAAGAAAATCAATATAGTACACTTCTGTACACACGTAATGGCAGTATTATATAGGCACGATGTAGTGGTATTATTTAGGCACAGTATGGTACACTTCTATACACACTTAATGGCAGTATTATATAGGCACGGTGTAGTGTGTGTAGTGGTATTATTTAGGCACAGTATGGTACACTTCTATACACACTTAATGGCAGTATTATATAGGCACGGTGTAGTGTGTATAGTGGTATTATTTAGGCACAGTATGGTACACTTCTATACACACTTAATGGCAGTATTATAAAGGCACGGTATATCGGTATTATTTAGGCACAGTATGGTACACTTCTGTAGACAATGGCAGTATTATATAGGCATATTGTAGTGGTATTATTTAGGCACAGTATGGTACACGTCTATATGATGGCAATATTTACAGAATAGTTATGCACAGTATGGCAGCATTATTCTTACTATGCCCCTCCACAGACTTCACTCTGTTTCTGCTGTCTTCTAGATGCTGTCATTTTATTTCTCACAGGAAACCAATAAAAAGCGGAAGTGAAGATCTGCAGCAAGCATTGTGTTACGCGATACAGATGACAGTAAGTGTGCGCCATTTACCTTACAACACTATGCTTAGCAGAGTATGCAGATCACTGGGCTGGTGACCCCACCAACAACAAGGAGGAGGAAGAGGAGGGGGCTAATTACATGATCAAAAGACTTCTCACACCAGATACTCATCTTTCTGAGAACTTTCCTCCTCCTGACATCACAGTCCATCATGCGGTTAAAGGGATGATCAGAAAAACCACAGAGCAGCAGGCCTGATAGTAGTGATGTGAGGAGAGATGTGTAGGAACTCACTACAGAGACAGATGGTGCCCTGCATGGCGGCAGATGAGTGCAACTAGTGCAACGGATATCGGAGGCTTCAGCAACTTTGACTTTGCAAAATGGGCGACACTGCCAAGAAGGCAAACTCCAAGAAATTCAGTAAGTCTGAGACTCCTTCTATATCACAGGTGTCAAACTCAGGCCCTCCAGCTGTTACACAACTACAATCCCCATCATGCCTGGACAGCCAACGCTAAAGCTTTACCCAGACATGATGGGAAGTGTAGTTTTGTAACAACTGGAGGGCCTGAGTTTGACCCCCCGGTTCTATGTATATGCGTGTGGTAAATGCTTTGTTGTACCTGTAGCTATATATTGTACGGATTAAGATATAACCATATGTGTTCTCTTGTTCAGGTCTCGCCAGAAGCCCTGCTCTGTCTTTTATACATGTACTGTACATGTCATCCAAATCTGGCTTTATGGTGCAGATTTATCTGACAAGATTTTTGAAGCCAAAGCCAGGAATGGATTTGAAAAGAGGAGAAATCCCAGTCTTTTCTTTGAGACCTGCTCCCTGTTTATAGCCTGTTCCTGGCTTTGGCTTCAAAGATCAGATAAATCTCTCTGTGTAAATGCACCATCGGATCGGTGCTCTTTAACAGTGCGTTCACACTGAGGAATCCGCGCGGGGAACATTCTGCGGATTCTGCCATTCGCATCTCTGCCCAACCCGTAGACTTCATTCTATGGTCAGGCGGATTCCGCCATCTACCCAAAGAGTTGACATGTCCATTCTTGGGAGGACGGTGGAATCTCCCTGAGCCTAGAATGGAGTCTATGGCACGTGCAGAGAGTCAAACGGGAGTGTGCGGGTGTGAGCAGCGGAATCCTCAGTGTGAACGCACACTATTAAAAGCTGTTATGGGACAGATCGATTATCAGGCAAATGAGTGTTTTTTAAGGAAAGGTTGTTATTGAAAATCGGTCTGTCTAAAAGGGCCGGGGATTGAGCCAGGAAAAGCTAATGCATCTGTCACTGGATCTTGTGTGCAGCCATTACTGTCCTTTTACATGGAGCGATTATCGTTCGGATTTTCGCGATAACGATCGCATTTGAGCGCTAATTGGCCAACGATCAAGCGATGAGCGAGAAATCCTTTATCTTGGTCTTTCAACATGTTCTCAAATAATTGTTGGTCGTTCGCTGAAAATTTGCAGATCGCTTTGTGTAAACAGTCTTTCTCAGATTCACCCTATGTGTGAGATGGGCTTAAGCGATCTTAAAACGATCGCAATAACAATTTTTTATAACTTTATCTCTTCGTCTCAGGGTCCATTTACACACAAAGATTCTGACAGATTATCTGCCAAAGATTTAAAGCCAAATCCAGAAACAGACTATAAACAGAGATCAGGTCATAAAGGAAAGCCAGAGATTTCTCCTTTTTTCAGATCCATTCCTGGTTTTGGCTTCAAATCTTTGGCAGATAATCTGTCTGTGTAAATGGACCCTAAACGCTGATCATTATGAAAACAAAATCGTTAAACGATCCATTGGGTGAATTATCGCTCTGTGTAAAAGGAACATTATGGTCCTTTTACACGGAGCGATAATTCGCCCAATCAAACGATTAACGATTTCGTAGTAATGATGTTTTTTATAACGATCAGCGTTTAGACGGAGAGATAAATCGTTTGAAAAAATCGTTATTGCAATCTTTTTAAGATCGCTTAAGCCCATCTCACACATAAGGTAAATCGGTGAAAGAATGTTTAGACAAAGCGATCTGCGAATTTTCAGTGAACGACCAACGATGAGTTGAGAACATGTTGAAAGATCAAAATGAACGATTTCTCATTGCTTGATCGTTCGCTGTGTTTACACGAGCCAATTATCGCTCAAATGCGTTATTGCAAAAATTTGAAAGCTCAGGTGATGTGGCTCAGACAGTGATGAATTTAAAGGGCCGCAAACTCAATCCAGTGATCATTTGTGCCGATTCAAACCTGGTGAATAAGCACTGAAAAGAATTCTAATACAACACTTAACCTAAAGACAGGGGTGGCGCTGCTTTTGCCAGAAAGTAGCTGTGCTTTCCTAACCCTGAATAACCCCCTTAACTCTCTATAATACTTTTGCCAGTCCTGACCTCACTGTGTCATCATGTACAATAACCACTGAGCAGAATCAATATATTGATGGCAATTTTTTTGTGGCTATTCAATGCGGGGGAAAAATCTGGTGTAGAATTTCCATTGTCATCACGGGTAAGGCGAGAATAGATGCATCAGTGTGCTATGTATTGCTTGTAAATGGCTGTACAGCTGTATGGCTATACAGCAGGGATTATGGCTGTCTGGGCATGATGGGAGTTGTAGTTTTGCGACATCTGGAGGGCTGAGGTTCCCCATCCCTGCTGTACACCATCAGTAGCTGTTGGTCTATCGCCCATTTGGCTGGCGGCTATTCCAACATAGACATGTGTGCTTAGCTTGGGAAAGGACTTATGTTAGTTTGGTACAGCTGGTAGCAGATGTGGCGGCCATGTCAATGTGAGAGTCATGATTATAGTCATAAAAATCCCCTTTTCTGTTTGCCGCTTGATGTTACTTCTCACCCAGTTTGGATATTGCTCAGAGAGGTCTCATAGGATTCCAGGCTCATAGCACAAGTGGCCATATAAGCAATGGTCTATATGAGGCTAATGGTGGCCAACATACGTCCTCCTGATCATATTATGGAACTATACAGTCATATACCCTCCTACAACTAGTATTGATTCTATAGTCGCCAAGGATTCTATAGCTGGCCATACACATTACACTAAAGTCAGTCCAATGTGCCAAACGGCCATCTAATGCATACAGGGGCCTCCCAGATCTCACTTTATAGCTATGTTGTAAAGTTCAATTTAGGCTATGCTTGTATTTAGAGATGAGTAAGGAGCGGGTATGGCACTATATGCTTATGTACTTTGCTGACTGTATAGATTTTCTATACAGTCAGCTACTGCGTCAATATCCTATACCACACAGTACATGGGCTTATTGGTCAGGGGCCATTGTTATACCAAATAGGATGTAACATAGCCCTGTACGATTAGGGTTCATGATGCAGCTTGGCACCGTTATCTAGATGCATTATGGTAGAATGATTATTATTTGGTTACAATATGGCACTATTATGTATACACTTCATCGTTGTATTACAATGGCACTGTCCAGTGATATTTAGGCATAGTATGGTACATTTATATAGAATTCTCATAGTAGTATTATACTGTATGATTAGGGTTCGTGATTAGAGATGAGCGAACCTTGAGCATGCTCGAGTCCATCCAAACCCAAACTTTCGGCATTTGATTAGCGGTGGCTGCTGAAGTTGGATAAGCCCTAAGGCTATGTGGAAAACATGGATATAGTCATTGGCTGTATCCATGTTTTCCAGACAACCTTAGAGCTTTATCCAAGTTCAGCAGCCCCCACTAATCAAATGCCGAAAGTTCGGGTTCAGATGGACTCTAGCCTGAACCCCATTCGCTCATCTCTATTCATGAAGAGTCTACTGGGAAGGCCCATTGATTTGTGTGTGAGCCCCAATGGGATGCCCCCAGTTGCATGGATCATACCACTATATAGCCTCATCATTATATGGTTAGGTTAATTCTTCTTTACACCTACCTTTCTATCTTAATCCACAAACCTGATAGATGCAAACATTTTACCAGCAAATTGAATAATTCTTCATTTTTAGAAAAAAACATTCTCCCCAGATTTCTCATCCCGGTAGAGCGCAAAGTGCATTGATTTCCTTCTGCTGAAAAATATCTTCTCCCCTGTATATTCTGCAGGGCCGTGCAGAGTGAAATGTAAGTAATGGACGGAGCAGGATGTCTGGGTTTGTCTAATCAATTCCTACATGAAGCTGTCAGCAAAACCCTGGTGTCCATAAAGCCCCAGCGGGAACCTGTGTAGGTTGTTTGCTCTTATTGTGGAAATATAGAAGTCTCTAGGGTCTATCATTGATATACCTAAGCACAGGGTACCCGTTGTACATCATAACTGCCAACTCACCATTGGTGAACCAATGATGATATTTGATCTGTATATATATATGTTCTATATACATTGTCAGCATTATATACGTGGACGGGCCATATGGTCATCTAGTCATAGACATTGGATTGGTCGGACATACTAGTCTATATGTCTGCACCCGCCTTACCCTGAAAACATTGATCCCTTTTAGTATGTTCCTTAATTTCACCTTTAAAGCGGGAAATGTTGTCATGCGTGACGACACTGATTCTCTGGTTAGGCCCTTTAATGCAGTGTGAAGGGCACGGGACTCTTAATGTAATGGGAGCCCAACAGAGGATGGGCCCTGGTAATAGGACAGGAAAGTATCCCTGTTATGTAAGGGAAGGACAGGGAGCCTTTGGCTCATCAGTCTTTGCAAAACTACAATCCCCATCATGCCTGGTCAGCCTTTGGCTGTCCAGGCATGATGGGAATTGTAGTTTTGCAACAGCTGGAGGCCCGAAGGTTCCTCATCCGTGATGTAGAGTCGTGAGACCACTCTTATGTATGTGACCAGGTGGACCATACATGCGGTTCTTTAGGGAATGTGCACACTGAGTAATTCTGACGGAAACTCCGTCACGGAATTCTCAGCTCAAGTCTCCGCCCTCCAACCAAAGAATAAACTTGATCATTCTTTGGACGGATGAAAGAATCCGTCCGTGCATCGAATGGAGTCTGACACAGGCAGAGACGCAAGCTGAGAATTCCGTGACAGAGTTTCCGTCAGAATTACTCAGTGTGCACATACCCTTACTTCCATAATTTTGTAGGCCGCACATCCCCTCTGACACAAGGAAGCGTGCCGCCTTTAAGCTGTAAATCTAGAGTTGTGGTTTTGGGTGTTGCTCCAGGTTCCCCCTTCTTGTAATGTGAGAATGTATATGGCTTCTCTCTTCCCTCACCCAACCAGTCGCCATGATCGCCCTTCCTTATTCCTGTGACTCGCACTTTTACTATGACCAGGGCGGTGTCTAAATTTGCCAACATCCCCATTTTAGGGGTATGGCCTCGAACCGCGCCTCAAAGGGCTAAGCTCAAAAAATACCACAAAAAAAATGGGTATTTTGGGGGCATTTTGGGCCGTTCCTATAGGTCTTATACCAGGAATGGGGAACCTGTGGCCCT
This sequence comes from Dendropsophus ebraccatus, assembly GCF_027789765.1. Lineage (NCBI taxonomy): Eukaryota > Metazoa > Chordata > Amphibia > Anura > Hylidae > Dendropsophus > Dendropsophus ebraccatus. The sequence continues at coordinate 16,521,342 of NC_091463.1, read as the reverse complement.
CCAGCTGCTGCAGAACTACAACTCCCATCATTCCTGGACAGCCAATGCATTGTGTTTAGCTGTCCAGGCATGATGGGAGTTGTAGTTTTGCAGCAGCTGGAGGGCCGAAGGTTCCCCGTCCTTGCCCTATATTTTTATACCCTGGTCCTAATAGTCTGTAGATATTTGCCAGACTAGAAGACACAGTGGAAGCTTTAATATTAGTTGTAGTCCCTTTCATCTAACTTTTCCATCTTAAATGACCAATATTTAAAAATTGTGGAGTCTCCCAGTATTTATCATCTGCTGTATGTCCTGCAGGCAATGGTGTATTCTCTCCAATCTGACACAGTGCTCTCTGCTGCCACCTCTGTCTATGTCAGGAACTGTCCAGAGAGGTTTTCTATGGGGATTTGCTGCTGCTCAGGACAGTTCCTGACATGGACAGAGGTGGCAGCAGAGAGCACTGTGTCAGACTGGAATGAATACACCACTTCCTGCAGGACATACAGCAGCTGATAAGTACTGGAAGACTGGAGATTTTTTAATTTAAAATAAAGTACAAATCTGTATTTATTTCCGAACCAGTTCATTTAAAAACAAATTTGTTTCTCCAGTGTACCCCTTTAATGGGGAGATATATATTTATTTATTTTTTTAAATGTCAGCTTTCTTCCTAAAAAAACTGCGCCATGCCTCTCTGAAAGCTGTGTCTGAAATTGCAGCACAGCCCCATAGAAGTGACTGAAGCAGAGCTGCAATACCTTACACAACCACTGGCCAGATGTGGCACTCTTTTGGGGAAGAAGGCAGCCATGTTTTTCTAATCCTAGACAACTCCTTTAAGAAACAGTTAAATGTGACAGAAGACACAACAATAAAGATTTTCTGCTTTTAGTTTAGGAGAAATGATCTTAAATTAGATTTATTTTTTTTTGCCAGCCTATCCGTCCGTCCCTTCTGAGGCTGGCACATTGTAATGAACGCTGAATGTAATTGCTGTTTTGGTAGCTCAGCTGCCAGACGCCTTGAGTACATGGGCTGAAGCATGTTATCATTGTTGGGGGTTAATCACCCAATTGTCTCTAATCGCCCGCCTCGCCCCTGTAATCATATTACCCTCTGTATGGCTCTGATGGACTATCAATGGCCTCTTCTCTCTCAGAGCGGCCTTTTGTTTTGGGTGCGGAGTCGTCTGAATTCCCAGCACCAATTTGTCTTCTGAGTGAGTGCAAACATATGTAAATGACACGCCGCCACCCTTATCCCGGGGATATGCAAATGCTAATGACTGGGTGTCTGTGAGAGCCCCCTGATAAGGCGCTCATTCATATGTGCTATTCACTACACATGGCCTCCTCTCCTAGTGTACCACCCAGATCTTTCCTGAGACCAACAAGGAATACACATATTCTAATATACAGTCTGAGGATTTCCTGCCACGGTCATTGTTCTTCTCTCTTTTGTCATCACTGAGTAAGGGCCCTATTACACGGGATGATTATCCTGCAAAAAATCGTTATATCGTTCGAATTTAAACGATAATCGTTCTGTGTAATTGCAGGCAACGATCGAAAAATCGTTCGTATGTCATTGATCGTTGATTTAGATCTGAACCTAAAATTATCGTTAATCGTTCGCTGTAATTCCACGTTCGTTCGCTCAAGTTCCACATTTGTTCACTAATCGTTCAGTGTAATTGCAGATTGTTCATTGTTTTCCTGAGATCAGAAGGAATAATGGTGCGTTTACACAGACAGATTTATCTGACAGATCTTTGAAGCCCAAACCATGAACAGACTATAAACAGGGATCAGGTCATAAAGGAAAGACTGGGATCTATCCTATTTTCAAATCCATTCCTGGCTTTGGCTTCCAAAATCCTGTCAGATAAATCTGTCTGTGTAAACGCAGCATTAACCATCGTAATAATGATTGTATTTAACGACCATCGTTCTGTGTTATATGGGGAACGATTTCAGGTTAACGATAAACAATCTCGTTTTCGATCGCTTATTGTTAGTCGTTACAAATCGCTCCCTGTCATAGGACCCTTAGGGTCCTATTACACGGAGCGATTTTTAACGATTAATGACTAACGATAAACGATTGCAAACAAGATTGTTTATCGTTCACCATATAACACAGAACGATGGTCGTTAGTTACGATTGTTACTGCGATCATTATTGCAATCGTGATGCTGCGTTTACACGTAGCGATAATTCGCCCAGTTGATCGTTTAACGATTTTGAAGCAACGATTTGGTTTTTGTAACGATCAGCGTTTAGATAGTTATCGTAGAATCGTAAATCGTTAGAAAAATCGTTATTGCAATAGTTTTTAAGATCGATTTAAGCCTATCTGTCACATAGGGTGAATCTTTGAAAGACTGTTTACACGAAGCGATCTGCAAATTTTTAGCGAATGACGATTTGAGAACATGTTGAAAGATTTCTCGCTCAGCGCTTGATCGTTTGCTGTGTTTACACGGAACGATTATCGCTCAAATGCTATCATTCCGTGTAAACGCAGCATAACTATAAACGTTTAGGGTGCGTTTACACACACCGATTTATCTGACAGATTTTTTTAAGCCAAAGCCAGGAACCCGTATACTGGTGATATTGGTTGGATGTTATTAAAAGCACTCATTATTCATTCTGGTGCTCACTTTCTTAGTGGGTGACCACAAGGGTCATCCATTATTAGAAAAACATGGCCGCTGTCTTCCAGAGAGAATGCTGATAAGTCCTCAGTTTGGGTGCGGGGTTTTTGCAGCTTAGTTCTATAAAATGGAGTTGGATTGTAATACCACACACAACCTGAGGACAGAGTTTGCAATAAAGCAAAGGTGCTTTTTTTTAATTCTGGATAACCCCTCCTGCTATTAGAGTAAGGTCATTTGGGCAGCCGGAGGACCCCAGGGCCGGGTGTGACGCCCATCCCGCACCCCCTCTAGTTACATCCATGCATTGGTAGAAATACGCAGATAAGTGAATAATCAGATAAAGTTTAATCGCCAGCAGCCGTATCTCATGTGACAGCACCTCGCCTTGGCTTTTAGCACCCTCAGGCAGTGATTGCTCCTTCTGGGGTCAGGATAAGGGTGACCGGGTCGAGAAGGTTACTGTGATATTGATTCGGCTTCACGCTCAGTGACTGTAGATATACAGAGAATCAAGCTGTAATGTGTTGATATGGACATTACTGTGGTCCAGGGGGTCCATCACTATAAATCCTACCGCCCCCACGTTCACTTAACTAGCAGTAGGTCGCAACATTGCTGACATTAGCTTTCAGCCACCGTGCATTAGAATTCAGAGCTTTAAGCAGACATAGATCGGTCTATGGCCGTGGCAAAGATAGTCGCCCCTATGACTGTTCTTCTTTCCTCACAGGTTAGGAAACCCTAACATCCGAACATTTTCTAAGATATAGGTCCTGTAAATTGACACCATACTTATTTGCAGATCTTCATTGCACCATCAATGTAATAACTGTGGGGTCTGGCATCAGGGCATCTGTCACTCATCGGTGGGGTACTTACACCAGGCACCCCCTGACTAGCCGTTCAGTGCCCATACTGGAAGCAGCTGTCTCCGTTCACTGTGTAGTAGTAGAACAGCTCCTGTTCTAGTGAGTTGCAGTAACCAGATCCAGCCACTACACAGTGAACGGCGCCAACTGCTTCCTGCCCTGTTCACTGTGTAGAGCGGGCACTGAATGGCTGATCAGCAGGGGCACAGGGTGTTGGCACCCGCCGACCCTAAGGATAGTTCATCAGTATGTTAGCCCATTTAACGCTTACATTCGTAAACTTCCTTTTAGTTGTTACACGTAATGGAAAATATCACGTGAGCTGATAGCAGCCATCTAGCCTGACCATCTGCCTACATGTCAGAGAGGCACATATCGGATATGGTCTTTTATCAGGCGTTGTTCACATGGCGGGCACGTGGGCAGTTTTCCATCCCAATTTGACTGGTGCCAATAAAATTGCAGTTTTTAGATAGGGCTGCTATGACTGATTTTGATGTATTCCTCTGTAGAGATCCTGTATAGTTACCAGTAGTATTCTTCTTCTGATAATAGTAATCCTATATCCGTATACAGCTATGTCCGGATATATCGAGTGAGCGTCCATTGAAGCCATGACGCATTATTCCTTTCCCGATTGCAGCGCAGGCTCCACATCCAGTACTGAGTATACAGGAAACTGACTCGGCTAAGTGCTTCTAGAACCGCTCTCTATTAACCAATCAATCAATTCCTCCATTAATCAATCAGAGGGATTTCTATATACTTTAACATGCAGGGATATATACTGTACATGGGGCATATAGCCCTGCTTGTAAAATATAACGGTCTTAGAGGTTATCTAATCAAGCGTGCCATGATGTATAATAATATTTGTATATACACTTTTTATGGACCTGGCCATACACGTGAGCTAACTCTCCCGACTCCACCTGCGTTTACACAGACAGATTTATCTGACAGATCTTTGAAGCCAAAACCAGGAACAGACTATAAACAGGGATCAGGTCATAAAGGAAAGACTGGGATGTATCCTCTTTTCAAATCCATTCCTGGCTTTGGCTTCCAAAATCTGTCAGATAAATCTGTCTGTGTAAACGCACCCTGGGTCCATTTACACAGAAGGATTATCTGACAGATTATCTGCCAAAGATTTGAAGCCAAAGCCAGGAACAGTATAAACAGGGATCAGGTCATAAAGGAAAGCCTGAGATTTCTCCTCTTTTCAGATCAATTCCTAGCTTTGGCTTCAAATCTTTGGCAGATAATCTGTCAGATAATCTTTCTGTGTAAATGGACCCTTAAAGGTGTTATCCAGCGCTACAAAAACTTGGCCACTTTCTTCCAGAGACAGCCCCACTCTTGTTTCCAGATTGGGCGGGGTTTTGCTGCTCAGTTCCACTGAAGTGAATGGAGCTTAAAGGGGTTATCCAGCGCAACAAAAACATGGCCACTTTACCCCTACTGTTGTCTCCAGTTTGGGTGGGGTTTTAAAACTCAGTTCCATTGAAGTAAATGGCGCTTAATTGCAAACTGCACCTGAACTGGAGACAACAGTAGGGGGAAAAGTGGCCATGTTTTTGTAGCGCTGGATAACCCCTTTAAGCTCCATTCACTTCAGTGGAACTGAGCAGCAAAACCCCGCCTAAGCTGGAGACAAGAGTGGGGCTGTCTCTGGAAGAAAGTGGCCATGTTTTTGTAGCACTGGATAACCCCTTTAAGCGTGTACGTTCAGCTCTGCTGAGCATGCGTGTTTGTTTTAAATGGGAGAAGAGAAAATTGTATTTGTCATACACTGAGCTGGATACAAACAGCGCCATACAATGTGTAGTGTCCGTGCTGTGTAATTGCATCCTTCTAGCCGATACCATGTCTTATGATTGAACCTCCAGATGACTTGTCAACTCTTTGTATTTCGCCATCCTCCGGGTCATTGTTTTTTGCTGTTAAAATGATCTATTTTTAGATAATGCTTGAGAAAGTTGTGTATATATTTAGTAACCTTTATGCCGGCCGTACATATAGCGATGTGACACTTCTCCTTTACGGTCACGATTCTTCTTCTTCTTTCACGTATCTAACCTCTATACTGAATGATATCTGCTGTAATCTTTCCTCCCTTCTCTTTGCAGGGTTGTTTAAGCTGAGTGTGTTCGGCAGCCTCAGCAGCCTGCCCCGGGCTTTCCGTAGAAAAGATTCTCAAAGTTCTGAGTCAGGTAACAATGTCGACTTGGGCCATGTATTCGAGAAGACACAAGATGACCTTACTACCATCCCGCGGAGCCCTACCTATGCCCGGTCTAGTGACATGTACAGTCACATGGGCACCATGCCTAGAATCAACAAAAAACTCTCCAAATCCAAAAAGGAGAAAACTAAAGGGCGAACATCCACAATGGCGTCACACTCCACCAATGACCTGCTGGATGAGGACGCCCCTGATATAATAGTGGTTCCTTCTCTAAAGATGCAAAAGAAGACTGAAGCAGCTCCAGTACAGGATCACGTGGAGGAACAGAAGAAAGAGGTCACAAGGGAAGACTCCAATGGACGTCCAAGAGAATCCAGTCCAAAGAGTCTAGAGGTGACACCGGAGGTCACTGACAAAGTAGAAGACCAAACAATAATAGAGGAGAATGGGATGGTTCAGAGCCAAGAAAGTAGTGAAGAGAGGTAAGGAGGGGTCCATGGTAAAGTATAACACTACATCCAGACTCAATAAACCTTCTATATTACCTCATAAGTCATTATTAGTGATGAGTGAACCTGCTGGATGCTCAGGATCGTACGAACCCAGACTCTTGGCACTACCAATGGCTGGAAAAGTTGGATGCCGCCCTAGGCAGTCCTGGAAAACATGGCTACAGCCTGTTTCCATGTTTTCCAGGAGTTTCTAGGGCGGCATCCAACTTCTCCAGTCACTGGTACTCAATTGCCAAGCGTTTGGTTTCGGACGATCCTGAGCATCCAGCAGGTTCGCTCATGATTAGTCACTATATACTATCCAGTATAGTATGTGTGAATGGCAGCCCCGTTGGTTTTAATTGGAGGCTCACCAGTATAAAGGAAGGTTCACATTACAGGTACCCTTGTGCCGTCTATGCTCTGTATATATCAGAAAAATGTTGAAATGGGATGCCGACCAGCCCCATTGACATTGATGGCCCGGATGTAATCGGTTAGTAACAACATTTGGGTAATTTATTTGCACATATACGCTTTATTACTGGGACTGGAAAGCGCAGTAAGCCATGCTTTTGAGTCCATGTGCACTTACGGTAAGGGACCTAAACATAGTCACTAGCTGACTAGCCATAAGGTGGCATGTAGAGCATGTCCTACAGCTCTGTGCCCATATCATGTGATAAGCACTCAAAGATATTCATGTGCACAAGAAGAACACCAACATGGTACAAGCCTGGATCTTGGGGGGAAGCCATCATTGCTCATCACCACCACTGAGGAGAGGGTCCTAGAGTTTCTTCTCACCAGGGTATCTAGATACAGGACTAAAGGCCCTGTTCCACGGACCGACTCAGAGGAGCAATCCAGCGCTAATAGCTCCCCGCAGCCCATAGCATATAGCAGCGTCTGCTGCTGCCGCTCCTATTCCACGGAGCGACGGCAGCACATCGTTACTGTGTGAGTCTTTTGTCTTTCAACATGTTTAAAAGACAAAAGACGCATCGATCAGCCGACATGAACGATGTCGGATGATTGTTGCCTTTTATTCCACGGGACGATTACCAGCCGTAACTACCGATATCAGCCGAATACAGCCAATAATCGTTCCGTGGAATAGGGCCTTAAGGTGGTAAAATAATTCTTCGCCTCTGCTGAAGGAAAGCATCCGCTCTATACGAGATGATCTAACACCACCCACAGTTTGCAGCAGCGTTTCATCCATTTTTGGAGCGGAGTAACCTAAGTGAAACCACACAGCTGCTGTTTAAACTTGTTTTCAATGATAAAAACCTAAATTTCTGCTCATCCTCACCCGAATGTTACCACATCCTGAGAGTACACCGCTGTTTTGCTGCAAGAGCAATAACCATAACCCAAAAGGCTGCACATCAACACTTGTGGATGGAAAATGCAAGAGCCTTTTTTTTTCTATATGAGTTTCTGAGAAAGCTGTATGGCTCTCCGGGGGTCGGCACCCTACGCTCCCAGACTCTTGTGTGACCAATCTGCAGCGATATAGTACATCAGATGTATCATTGCCTAAAGGTCCTATAACTCGGGACGATAATTGGTCTTATTTGTGTGATACAGTCCCCAACCCATCTCTAGGACATGTCAAAGGTTTTGTAAAGTGACAGGGACACTTTAAATATAAAAGCCCAGTCCTTCTGCTCTGAAGGGGTATACGTTGTCAGTAGAGGTGTCTGGCAGTAACTTCCTCCCTTCTCCCCATAAAAGCAGATGTAAGCTCGGCCAAGTGTGTACATGTATGGGGAGGTCAGAGGAGTAGCTGTCAGCTGACAACAAATGGGATATGCCGCCATCATCTTGTCACCATAACCATTGTAGTTATTATTATCATCAGGCTCAGGGACCGAATGCTGAAAGAGGAGACAGATGAGTTTGCTATCCGTGTTATGACTATTCGCAGGCTTCGTCTGTATTGTAGATTATCATTAGAGCTGACAGCGTCAATAGTAACTACATTATATTTTATATACTAAGCCATGCATAACGCTTTATGACTCATCCCCTGTACGCCTTATTACCTTGTAATACAGCGTGATGTGCAATGTATTAGATATTACAGTCATGCCAGCTCCATAGAATGTAAGGAATGTCCTCGTCCTATAGGTTTCTATGGTGTATGAACACTCTGCTTAGGATTCTGATGTTATACACTTGTAAGGTCAAGTGCGCTATACAAGGGGCCTCTTAAACCTGCACATAGTACAATGGTCTCCATGGCACCCGGGTAGGTGACACCGCGACCTGCCGCCTGTAATGTGGGTGTAGATCTTCCCATCAGGAGCCATTATAAAGGGTTTATGGGACATGGGTATATAGACTCAGGGCCGGCCTTATAGTAGATGGCGCCCTGTGCAGAATATTCTTTTGGCGCCCCCCCCCCCCCGGCTAATTGTAGCCCATCCCAAGCCTATCTCTTGGAGACACACACTGTATATATACTGCTTACACAGACAGATACAGTCACATATACACATACAGACACACGGGGGAGATTCATTAAACATGGTGTAAAGTGAAACTGGCTCAGTTGCCCCTAGCAACCAATCAGATTCCACCTTTCATTCCTCACAGACTCTTTGGTTGCTAGGGACAACTGAGCCAGTTTCACTTTACACCATGTTTGATGAATCTCTCCCACAGTGTATATACTGCTTACACAGACACATACAGACACACAGTATATATATCCTGCAAACACAGACACACATACAGTCACATATACACATACCCACCACTGGGAGTTGTTGTTGTCCTACCACACAGAGCCACACAGGAGCATGCTGCGAGTTGTTGTCCTACCACACAGAGCCACACAGGAGCATGCTGCGAGTTGTTGTCCTACCACACAGAGCCACACAGGAGCATGCTGCGAGTTGTTGTCCTACCACACAGAGCCACACAGGAGCATGCTAGGAGTTGTTGTCCTACCACACAGAGCCACACAGGAGCATGCTAGGAGTTGTTGTCCTACCACACAGAGCCACATAGGAGTATGCTGGGAGTTGTTGTCCTACCACACAGAGCCACACAGGAGCATGCTGGGAGTTGTTGTCCTACCACACAGAGCCACACAGGAGCATGCTGGGAGGATTTGTCCTACCACACAGAGCCACACAGGAGTATGCTGCAAGTTGTTGTCCTACCACACAGGGGCATGCTGGGAGTTGTTGTCCTACCACACAGGAGCATGCTGGGAGGATTTGTCCTACCACACAGAGCCACACAGGAGCATGCTGGGAGTTGTTGTCCTACCACACAGGGGCATGCTGGGAGTTGTTGTCCTACCACACAGAGCCACACAGGAGCATGCTGGGAGGATTTGTCCTACCACACAGAGCCACACAGGAGTATGCTGGGAGTTGTTGTCCTACCACACAGGGGCATGCTGGGAGTTGTTGTCCTACCACACAGAGCCACATAAGAGTATGCTGGGAGTTGTTGTCCTACCACACAGAGCCACAAAGGAGTATGCTGGGAGTTGTTGACCTACCACACAGAGCCACACAGGAGCATGCTGGGAGTTGTTGTCCTACCACACAGAGCCACACAGGAGTATGCTGGGAGGAGTTGTCCTACCACACAGAGCCACAAAGGAGCATGCTGGGAGTTGTTGTCCTACCACACAGGGGCATGCTGGGAGATGTTGTCCTACCACACAGGGGCATGCTGGGAGATGTTGTCCTACCTCACAGAGCACTAACACACACAGAGCACACACAAACTCCACTAACACACACAGACAGAGATAGTTATACTCACAGTCACACTGCAGTAGTAGTGGAGGATGTCTCTGCCCATGAGGAGAAGCAGGTAGAGCGGAGGATCACACTGCTGATGTCTCCGTCGGGGGAGGGGGCGGGGTTATGGGCCTCTGTGAGCTGGGAGACGCTGTGGGGGGCGGGGGATGGGGGCCAGGCTGCAGTCACATGTCTGGGGAGAAGAGCTTCCTCGGCTGCTGTGCAGAGGCAGGGCCGGATTTATGGCCTCAGGGGGACGCAGGTGGCGCCGCCTTCCTGCCGGGAGTGCACAGCGCCCTGTGCGGCCGCACTGCTCGCACACCCCTAAGGCCGGCCCTGTATAGACTGTATATCCACCATTCACTACAACTTTTTTTTTTTTTTTTTTTTTTGATGGGCTTGTTTTTTTACGGGTTGTACTAATAATGGCCCCAGTTTGGGGTTAATATAACTTACTCATTTCTTTGGAGCAGTTAGTGAAAAAAAATGCTATTCATGTCAATGTTATTCAGTAAAAATAAGATAGTACTTTTATTCTCTGGGTCAGTCCTCTAACAGTGAAACTGAGGTACACCCTCATCAATAGGCACTGAATGACGTGACCAGTGTGATGGGTTATCCTGCTGCAGTCCTGCCAGCCCCTCGCCACACATTGTGGATCAGGATTATTGATCCAGACATAGTAGTAGCTCGCCATGTCGTAGTGAAGTGTGCCCAGACACAAATAAAAAGCGTCCTGTGTAACTCAATGCTGGGAACCATGCAGCATTAAAATTTAAAGGGAAGATTAGGAAGAAGTGTTTGTCTGCCCTCTTACTGAAATAGCTCCAGCCTTGTCTATAGGTCCTATCTGTAGATCTGCACTGTGCTCCTAATGCGGCGGTGCCCGACCCCGGCCATAGGCGGTGCCCGACCCCGGCCATAGGCGGTGCCAGACCCTGGCCATAGACGGTACCAGACACTGTTCACACTGGGTTTATTGGCAGGAAGAGCTGTCAGGAAGGATGTTTTTTTTCTTAATTCCAATAGAGGAGATTTGCCAATATGTAATTGTCTAATAATACACAGCCTTATACACAGTCAGGCCAGGTTCACACTATGTGAAAACAACAGCCGTATTTCATAACAACGACCATTATTTCACAAATACCAGCCGTTGTTGGCACAACTATGGCTGTTTTATGAAATACGGCTGTTGTTTTTACAGTGTGAACCTGGCCTCATACCTAGCCTGATACACAGCCATACACAATGATACACATACACAGTGATACACAGCCTGATACACATGCACAGTGATACACAGCATGGTACAGCTATACACAGAGATACACAACGACACTCAGTCATTTACAGCCTGAGGCTATGTTCCCACACAGTATTTTTGCTCAGTATTTTGGTCAGTAATTTGCAATAGAAACCAGGATGGCAAATAACAGCCGTTATTTCAAAACAACAATTATTGTTTTTAAAAAACGTCTTGTTTGTCATTAATCGGCAGCCGTCCACTAAATTTCAGCAGTGTGTGAACATAGCCTTTCTGTGTTTTGAATCCACTCCTGGTTTGGGTTCCAAAATACTGACCAAAATCCTGTGTGGAGCATAGACTTAGACTGATACTTTAAGGACACCAGATATCTGAGCAGTCAGTGAGGTATATAGCCATCCTTGAGGTGTCACACGCTGTCAGTGTATACAGCTTCTAGTCCGTTCCTATGAGGTATAATGTGCTGTCAGTGTATACCGCTTCTAGTACTTTCCTGTGAGGTATAATGTGCTGTCAGTGTATACGGCGTCTAATACTTTCCTGTGAGGTATAATGTGCTGTCAGTGTATACGGCTTCTAGTACTTTCCTGTGAGGTATAATGTGCTGTCAGTGTATACGGCTTCTAGTACTTTCCTGTGAGGTATAATGTGCTGTCAGTGTATACCGCTTCTAGTACTTTCCTGTGAGGTATAATGTGCTGTCAGTGTATACGGCTTCTAGTACTTTCCTGTGAGGTATAATGTGCTGTCAGTGTATACCGCTTCTAGTACTTTCCTGTGAGGTATAATGTGGTGTGTAGCCCCCAGTGTGATGTTATATCGGAGGATCGGCCGGTCACTTGCTAGGTGGTGAGGTCTGACCTCCACACCGGAGGTGGTTGGCTGAGATGCAGCCGGACCTTGGAGTGTTACTCTGTGACGCCAGTGCCGGGAAGGCACACAGGTGTGAGGGCATGCCTGCTTTTATTTTACAAGGCCGGTTGTACCCTTTTCCCCTGGGGTCAGTGTCGGGCTGCTATGGGGTTCCTTGGGATAGTGTAATAACGGATGGCCAGAGTGGTATAGTGACCCTCCCGGATTATCGGATCTGCCACACGGGGAAGTGTCCCAAGGTTATGGTGTGTGCTGTGTTTGTAGAAAGTGAAGAAAAATCACAGTCTTCTTAATTTAAATAGGCTTGTTGTTTACTAGAAAGTGCTTGCTTGCAGTCAGATACAAGATTATGAGGTTTCTCTTGATAAAGCACATGTTAATACACTTGACAATAGTTCCAGACAAATACTTGACAATACAGCAACCAGATCTGTAGTAGGAATATAGTAGAAGGTATAGTCGTACCGAGTGAGTAGTGTACTGAGTGATACAAAGAAGCAGAGTAACAGAGAGGAGGATGCCGTCAGAGTCTCAACCCAGGTAGCACTGTGCTCTGCCGGGATGTTGGAGGATGAGGTAGAATACTAAGAAGAAGAAGAACACCTGTGCCTGTGTATTGACCTTGAATTAGTCTTCACACCACCTTGCCCACTAGACTCGGCTGAACCTTCCTAGAGGGTGACACAGGCCCCAGACCTTGTTACCTGGGATGAGCAGAATGCTGAGGGTTTCCTGCTGACAACCGTGCTGCGAGATAGAGCAAAGTTGCAGTAAGCCTAAGAACTCTATCTAGATCAGTTCCTAGATCTTTGGCTTTGGTGGATACTGTCCTGCTCTGTGACTCTCCTAGTCCACGCCGTGGGTTGAGGTTGTCTCTGGCTTGTCCTCTCCTAAGAGGGGTTCAACGGTGCTCAGTGCTGTGTAGCATTACTGAGAAGAAAACTGAGTACTGTCTTGTATCCTTCCCATACGGGAACCTAGCTAAGACTGACTTTTGAGGGTACGGGGACCTGGCAGAGGGCCAGGGCCAAGATACGACTACTGTGGAGAGCTATCTAGCTGGCGTCCTTCCTCCACAATGTCCAACACGAAAGACTCTTGCTCCTCCTCCATCCATGTGACTTACTTCCCTAGCGTAACTAACGTGCACTGTCAGTGGGTGAAGAGTGCAATAGAAGAAGTAAGGAGAGAGTTGATAGGAGAGAAGACAGATTCCTACTAGTCCTACAGATTCATGTGACACATAAATAAACAATAACCCTTTACATCCTTCAGCTGTGCGGCTTCCAAATACACATATGTAACAGTGACATCTAGTGGCGAAACTTTAGTACTACTTTCATCACCACACGAGTACAATAAGTACAGACTTTTTTATGAAGGCTGTATAGACCTGTAACACCCGTGGTAGGACACCACATATACAGCTTCTAGTACTTTCCTGTGAGGTATGGTAGGATTGGAAGTCTCCTGATCCCTCCGTATACATGCATGCTTGTGTCGGCTAAGCATCCATATGTCCCGGATGAATTGAGTTGAGGTAAGCTGCGGACAGACTCCAGCTTATCTCCCCAAGAACATAAGGACACTATTCATGCAATATCCCAATACCCTCAGGAAGCGGCTTTCTCTTATTTTCTTCTATTTTCCTGATTCTGTAAGACGTGATCTTGTCTTGTATCCAGACAATACAATTTTTGGTGGCATAGACAATAGTGTGGGATTCATGACTCTGCATTAAGTAGCCTCCATCCTCCAGAGCTGCGTGCCAGGCAGTTGGAGAGGTGTATGTGGGCCTGCATCCCCTCCTGTTATGATATGAATGTGATGTGTAGGGATGAGGGCTCTTCTGTGTGGATGGGGAGGAGACCATGATGCCCTCCGCATGTTAATGACCTGGAATTCCTCCACTTGCCAGAATGTAGGAAGCCTTCCCCTTGTTTGCTGTACATTCCATACAGGGCAATGGAGGGAGGGAGGACCGGCCGAGGAGGAGGAGGAGGGCCGCTCAGGGCTCCAGGACAAACTTTCCCAACTCCACAAACGGTCGCAGCCCAGGAGCCGAGAACTTATCACATAGACATGAATGTAGATTTCAGAGCCATGACAGACGTGGGCAGAAGATGTTACCCCATGGGCTACTGGTAAGACCCCCACTGGGGTAATAAAAACCTTGTACATTGTAACAGATCTGTCACACTGCAGCAAAAGGGAAGGATGTAGTGTGTACTGAGAGGGCATGCAGATGTAGCAGAGAGAGGGGCACGCTGATGTAGCAGAGAGAGGGGCACACAGATGTAGCAGAGAGAGGGGCACGCAGATGTAGCAGAGAGAGGGGCACGCAGATGTAGCAGAGAGAGGGGCATGCAGATGTAGTACGAGGGCATGCAGATGTAGCAGAGAGAGGGGCACGCAGGTGTAGCAGAGAGAGGGGCACGCAGATGTAGCAGAGAGAGGGGCACGCAGATGTAGCAGAGAGAGGGGCACGCAGATGTAGCAGAGAGAGGGGCACGCCGATGTAGCAGAGAGAGGGGCACGCCGATGTAGCAGAGAGAGGGGCACGCCGATGTAGCAGAGAGAGGGGCACGCCGATGTAGCAGAGAGAGGGGCACGCCGATGTAGCAGAGAGAGGGGCACGCCGATGTAGCAGAGAGAGGGGCACGCCGATGTAGCAGAGAGGGGCACGCAGATGTAGCAGAGAGAGGGGCACGCAGATGTAGCAGAGAGAGGGGCACGCAGATGTAGCAGAGAGAGGGGCACGCAGGTGTAGCAGAGAGAGGGGCACGCAGATGTAGCAGAGAGGGGCACGCAGGTGTAGCAGAGAGAGGGGCACGCAGGTGTAGCAGAGAGGGGCACGCAGGTGTAGCAGAGAGGGGCACGCAGGTGTAGCAGAGAGAGGGGCACGCAGGTGTAGCAGAGAGAGGGGCACGCAGATGTAGCAGAGAGAGGGGCACGCCGATGTAGCAGAGAGAGGGGCACGCCGATGTAGCAGAGAGAGGGGCACGCCGATGTAGCAGAGAGAGGGGCACGCCGATGTAGCAGAGAGAGGGGCACGCCGATGTAGCAGAGAGAGGGGCACGCCGATGTAGCAGAGAGAGGGGCACGCCGATGTAGCAGAGAGAGGGGCACGCCGATGTAGCAGAGAGAGGGGCACGCCGATGTAACAGAGAGAGGGGCACGCCGATGTAGCAGAGAGAGGGGCACGCCGATGTAGCAGAGAGAGGGGCACGCCGATGTAGCAGAGAGAGGGGCACGCCGATGTAGCAGAGAGAGGGGCACGCCGATGTAGCAGAGCGGACGCTGTCAGGTATAGCAAGGTTAGGGCTTTACCTGCTGCAATTCTGGGGGAAAATATAGACTGATGTCTCCTCAGTAAGTGACAACCCCGTCTGTGCTACATCTATACTCCTTCCCATGAGAAGATGTGGATGTGATGTAGGATAGAGGCTTTGTGGGATTCCATGAAACAGAACATCTTTTACTTCAGGCTGGAGACAAAATGACCCTTGTATATTCTTATGCTGGAGGATAGACAGGAGAGCCTAGGTATCTGTCTGGGGGGCGAGCGGCCGCTCATGGCCCATGGTCAACATACCCGACATGTTTATAGTCACTAACAATGGTCGGTCTATCTATCTATCTATCTATCTCCTATCTCTTATCTCCTATCCATCTTCGCCCTTTGATTTAGCTGTCTGCATTTCCTGTTATGTCTTATGATCAGCTTTATCCTACCTTGGCAAATTGGCACACATGGCACCCCAGCTACTGAATATATCCCCCACCCATGTCCCCTTCCTAGCCCTGCTGACAATGGCTCTCTGTTCCCGATAACCCTTACATCTGGTCGGCCTCTTCTCTGGGATTCCCTCTTTCCCACGCACAGACTTATCTCCCACAGATCATCTGGTTACAATTAAAATTCTAGTTATTTATAGGGAGGTGACGAACCCCCTGACAAAGCGCTGAGCTCATTCTCCCCCCCGGATTGTTGTCCACACTGTCGGCTATGTGTGTAATGGGATTTACTGTGTCAGCACTGTTCTCTATAAAGAGTCTGGGAACCTGGGGGATTAGGGGGTTCTCCAGGAATTTGGATTGGATACTTTGTAATATATTCGGCATTATAAGCAATGGAAGTGGGGGGGGGGGGGCATAGACTTATCCATAGAAGCGGACCTCTTCTTTCCGATTTTTTTTCCTCCTTTCTAGGTTTCATGCACACAGCAGAACCAGTAAGAACATGGAGGCACTGCGGCCTGTACTAGAGCGGTAGGCGCTCCCCATGCAGCTGTAAGGTGTATGACACTGTAATGCAGGCTATAGAAGCCAGTAAAGCATGCCATATTTCTGCTCCTTATGCCTCCATAATAACATAGTACTCTGCTATAGGTGTGCTGTCATAGCTTTATGGGAGGTTGTAATTGCTGACCATTACTTGATCGCTTGGCATCCAGCAAGCCTCGTGGGCATAGACAACAACAGACAGGAGCTGCTCCATTAACATAAATGAGAAACATTACTTAGAATGCTCCATCACCTTAAAGAGGTATTTGCACAGACAGGGGGAGGCTGAACTGCGAGCATCATCTATTGTCTTCTCTATCTAATGATATGACCTTTTGCTGTACACATCACTTTACAGCAGCCTCCTCCTTATCATCACAGAGAGAACAGGAAGTCTCTCTCAGTTTCAGGCCTAGTGGTGTGAGTGAGAACTGCAAGATTTCAGGATTATTTTATAATATAGATAATATAACATATCTGATGATACATTAATTTTAAATGGCTTATCGCCGATAAAATCTAGGATTGTGAATGGTGACATCCATTGTAGGGTCTTATGGATATTACCATGGCAGAAGAAGAGTTCCTAGAAAAGTTTTTTTTTTCTCCTCTGACTCCGTCTTCTTTGCTGTTCTTTACTCATTGAGCACAGGTTACAGCTGAACCCAGAACTGCATTCACTATTCTGAAGGCTTCAGAGCAGAAATCTCACAGCATTTGTTCTGATATAGGACACTGTGTTGTAGAATCATGTAGAAGAACACATGTCTGCTGACTGAATAAAGTTATTGGTCAGGACTCTTTTAGGTGCAGCCTAATGGGCCTAGACATCTAGTATATTCCCATATAGTGAGTAATGTGTGTGCATAGCAGAGGGGTAGGAGAAGGGTGCGTGTATACACTATGCCAGTGATTTTTAACCTTTTTTGAGCCGCGGCACACTTTTTATACCTAAAAAATTCCGGGGCACACCACCAACCAAAATGGCACAAAATGACACTAAAACAGTACATATTATACATATAGTTAATAATATAGATTCTAAATGTATTTATACTCACTTAGTGTGAAACCTGGGCCTGTTCTCTTCTCCCCCCTGTGCTTCTCTCCTGTGCTTCTCTCCCCTGTGCTTCTCTCCCCCCTGCTTCTCTCCACCAAACTTCTCTCCCCCCCCCCCCTGCTTCTCTCCGCTGTTTCTCTCCCCCATCCCCAGGTTTCTCTCCCCCATGCTTCTCTCCCTGTCTCTGCCCCCATGCTTCTCTCCCCCATCCCCAGGTTCCTCTCCCCCATCCCCAGGTTTCTCTCCCCCATTGTTTTCTCCTGTTTCTCTTTCTCTCCCCCATCCCCAGGTTTCTCTCCCCCATTGTTTTCTCCTGTTTCTCTCCCCCATCCCCAGGTTTCTCTCCCCCCCTTCCTCCTCACCTCCTCCGAGATGGTCGCCGCTGCTGTCCGCCTCACCTACTGGCCGCCCATAGGGCCCGGACGTGCTCCTCCAATCAGCAGAGACCGGGAGCGTGGTGCGCTGCGGCGGGCCGTAGCGCACACGTTGATTGGATGCGTGCATCACGGCCCACCGCAGTGCACCACTCTCGCGGTCTCCGCTGATTGGATAGGAGGAGCACGTCCGGGCGCTACAGGCAGCCAGTAGGTGAGGCGGACAGCAGCAGTGGGGCAATCTGCAGGGGCACCATAGTTTGGGGAACTTTCACTAGTGTGCTGCGGCACACTGGTTGAAAATCACTGCACTATGCATTATGACTCCTGTGTGCGTGTGTTGTAAGTTATTATTGTCCCCTCCCTGACATAAGAGGATGCAGGGAGGAAGCTTTCCATTGTCCGCCGTCATGGATGAAGCCTGCTGTTTCCTGCGTTGCGCTCTCATCCAGAAGGGGTCACACGCTGCCACTTGACCCCTCTATGATTCACCCCCGGCCCGGAAACCTGTCTGAGAACACAATGTCCGCTGCCCTCATAGCTGAATGGGTCCGCGGGGAGATCCAGAAATGACAGAACATATTGTGACCGTAAACAGTAAAATGGCGGCTTCCTGTATGGAACGACGGTCGGTTATTGTCTCACAATACTCCATAGAACTAATGGCGGGTCAGGGGTTTGACTGTATGACTGAGGGCTGTGGCCTATGGCTGTATCCATATTTTCCAGGACTCCCTAGGGCAGCATCCAACTTCTTCAGCCACAGGAAATCAAATTCTGTACGATCAGACTCAAATTAGATCTCATTCTTTACCCATAACCCTTAAAGGGGAAATCCGGTGAAAAAGATTTTTTTAACAAATCAACTGGTAGAAATTATAGAGATTTGCAATTTACTTCTATTCAAAAATCTTCCAGTACTTATCAGCAGCTGTATGTCCTGCAGGAATTGGTGTATATTCCTTCCAGTCTGACACAGTTCTCTCTGCTGCCCCCTCTGTCCATTTCAGGAACTGTCCAGAGCTGGAGAGGTTTTCTATGGGGATTTGCTACTGCTCTGGACAGTTACTGACATGGACAGAGGTGGCAGCAGAGAGCACTGTGTCAGACTGGAGAGAATACACCACTTCCTGCAGGACATACAGCAGCTGATAAGTAGTGGAAGACTTGATATTTTCAATACAAGTAAATTACAAATCTATATAACTTTAAATTACAAATCTATATAACTGACACAGGTTGTTTGAAAGAAAAAAATCATTTGAGTTCCCCTTTAAGATGAGTGGAAATACAGAGAATTCCCCTAACCTTTTCTTTCTCTCTCTTGCAGCACCTGTAACAGTCTGGATGGTGGTAGCGACTATGTGAAGGTAAGGATCACTCCGTCCCTTATGGACGTATGTTTATCCTATGTCTGCCACCTGCGCCATCACTCCGAGGAATGGCAGCACCCAGTACACAACCCATGACATCAGTCTGCTGAGGTCAGGTCACATAGGGAGAAGCTGTAGACGGCAGTAGCCATGTTTACTGCACGTACTGAAGGTCCTTATTACCAATAATAGTGGCGGCTCCTCTTCTCTACTACAACTTGGAAACAATCATATGTCGGTATTATACAGAACCCTATGACTAGCACACAGTTATATAGTTTTCTATCATGACAACAGTTAAAGGGGTAGTGATGGGGTAATGTGTTTCCATGTGGATTAAGGAGTCTTATAGGTCAGACAATGCTTCCTGAGAAAAAAGATATGCAAATAAGCTGTCTGCCAATAGTAAGGCTCTCTAGTGCCTCTAGAGGTAGCTACCCTGTAAGTCAGGGTATCTGACCCATAAAAAGTGCTGAAGATTGTCAGCCGCAATCTCCTCTAAGGGTTCTATTACATGGAACAATAATCAGCCGAATTGGCCCTATCCGGCCGATTATCACTCCGTGTAATAAACACAACCATCATCGGCTGATTGTTGATATAGGTTTGGACCTATAATTGTCGAGTGACGAACGCGCATGGCTATGTGTAATAGCGGTGGGCAGCCGGTGATTTCCAAACTCTATAAATCACCTATCCATGCTGCAGGGCTCCTCTTGCGGTCTTCTTCCCGGGTCCTGCGCGCTCCAGCTTCAGAGCGGCCTGTGATTGGCTGAGCGGCTTGTCAGTTAAGACAGGCCACTCTGAAGCTGCAGTGCGCCGGACCCAGTAAGAGGAGACCTTCAGCATGGATAGGTAATGTATAGAGTTTAAGCAAGGGCTGCAAGGACATCTGTAACGATGTCCATGCAGCCCTTGTTAAACGAATATCAGGTCGTGTAATAGGCCCAGTAAACGAGCACCGATCTAGTTATTATCGGGCCCCCATCAACCCGTGTAGTAGTACCCTAATAGACTTAGGGCAGAGTAGAGTCCTACAAATGAGTGAAAATTGGGGTGCATATGGAGGTGAGCGGGTCCCACTGCAAAGATTGAAAGGGTAATGGTTAACACCATCACAGCCCTAACAATGACCTTCATACTCTTGATACCTCATTTCTTTTTGGGTTAACGTAGATCACAGGTGTCAAACTCAGGGCTCCCCCGTTATTGCAAAACTACAATTCCCACCATGCCTGGACAGCCAAAGCTAAAGCCAAAGTCGGGCATGATGGGAAGTGTAGTTTTGCAACGACTTGAGGGCCTGAGTTTGACACCTCTGAAGAGAGTGACTGTACAGGTTCTCCCTAGGAAGGGATGCAACTAACCTGCACACATTACAGATGCCCGTACATCTTCCATAGTCGCCGGCCAAATTTTCGTTGTCTCTCCCAATCCCTTTATTCACATGAATATTGGCCTCGTGTATTCTGAATGGGGAGAGGGGAGGTAGGCTGCTGCCAGACACCTATGGGGTAGGGTTATTTCTCTGAATGCAACAGGGTCAGACAGTAGAAATCAAACATGCCTGACCCTTCTCTATCGGGGTTGGAAGGCCTACATGTACATTAGACAGTTGGCTGGTCCCTCCATAAACAGTGGGGTTGACCCCCACGTTTTACTAATGTGTATGGAGGCTTAAAGGGGTAGTTCACCATAAAAATATCTTTCTTTCAAATCAACTGATTCTAGAAAGTGTCAGAGATTTGTAATTTACGTCTATTAAAAAAATCTCTAGTCTTCCAGTACTGATCAGCTGCTGTATGTCCTGCAGGAAGTGGTGTATTCTTTCCAGTCTGGAGAGCAGGAGAGGTTTTCTACAGGAATATGCTACTGCTCTGCACAGTTCCTTACATGGACAGAGATGGCAGCAGAGAGCACTGTGTTAGACTGGAAAGAATACACCAGGACATACAGGACATACAGCAGCTGATATATACTGGGAGACTGGAGATTTTTTTTAATAGAAGTAAATTACAAATCTCGGGCACTTTCTGCCAACAGTTGATTTCCAAGACAAAAATTTTTGGTGAACAACCCCTTTAATAAACCTCATTGAAATGAAACCAGGATGTTGAGGGCCTCACAGATGGGGGGTCCATAAAAGATGTATTGAGACATGCCAGGGGTGAAGAACATGGAAAGTCATTGGCTCAGACGCGGGTTCAAAGCCAAGGCAAGGGTCAGGGTCACATAGACAAAGCTTGAGAAGTATTCGGTCATAACAAAGTCAATCAGCCTAAGTGCTATTATACTATGGAGCCAATTACGTAGGGGCAAAGGAGCAACTAAACCGTGCGGCAAGTGTGATCCCTGAGGACAGAGCTCCTAGTATGTTATAGGAAGAAAGACGGTGAGCACATTATAGGGACACACCAGGGAAAGCTGATATTGTGTTACACATAGTGCAGGGTCTGATGGGGTGCAGCATGGCTTCTGTCTCTGCTCTCCACCCCCTCAGGCCCAGCACTAAGCAGTATACAGTATACTATTTTTTTTCCTAGAGTGTTCCTTTAAGACATTAAGCATCACCTGGGGAGCTATATTTCTAAAAAAAAAAAAAAAAAGAAATGCCCCGAGAGAGTAGAAGTCGTCATCCAGTGTAGACGCTGGGGTACTATAGTATGCAGCCTAATGAGTTCTCTTCCGCTCGGCCACCCGGAGAAGTTCCACTGGAGATGAGAGCACGGCTTTTGTGAGTCTCTGTGCCGCCACATGTCCGCTCGCATTTGTCGCAGCTTCACAAAATAGAGCATCTGTCAAGTAAATCTGGGCCAATACGGACAGACACTTGTCTGTAGACTTACCCCTGCCAAGTACTGAGCCCTGTGAATTTACCAAACTTGGCAACGAGCAGAAATGTCGCTTCCTACCAGCTATGACATGTATAGCGGAATATCGCTGCTATTAATGGAAGTCATACCGCCAAACAGTAGTCATGAATCAGATGGATTATATATTCTAACCAAACTGAATTTTCATATAATAAAGTATATATAGGGCAGTATTTTAAAGGGACATTACTTGAACACTATATGGCGGTATAATGTGAGCTGTATAGGGCAGTATTATAAGGAATCTTTAATGGAGCATTATTTGGGAACTATATGGTGGTATAATGTAGGTTTTATAGGGCAGTATTATAAGGGATCTTTAATGGAGCATTATTAGAGCACTATATGGCGGTATAGTGTGAGCTGTATAGTGTGAGCTGTATAAGGCAGTATTAGAAGGGATATTTAATGGAGCATTACTTGTTCACTATATGACGGTATAATGTGGGTTGTATAGGGCAGTATTATAAGGGATCTTTAATGCAGCATTATTAGGGCACTATATGGCGGTATAATGTGGGTTGTATAGGGCAGTATTATAAGGGATCTTTAATGCAGCATTATTTGGGCACTATATGGCGGTATATTGTAGGCTGTGTAGGGCAGGATTATGCGGACTCTTTAATGGAGCATTATTAGGGCACTATATGGAGGTATAATTTTTAAATATTTTTTTATTTTTTATTTTTTTAAAGGAAGGTATCCGACCTTTTTAAAGAAATATTAGGTGCCATGCAGCAACTAAGATGTTTAGTTGGATTAAATATATATATATATATATATATATATATATATATACACATGCACACACTCACAGGTGTAAATAGCTTCTACATGTTCTCGGTGACCTGGATACCAATGTGAGATGCTCCCGGTGACCTCACATTCCTGCCCTGCCCCCCACCAGTAATAAGTTCATTCATTCACACACGTAGTAGTCCTCCTTCCCTGCCCAAAATCCCTAGAAAGGGGGAGGTGTAAGCCTGGAGAGGCGGAAAGAGAATTGGGAGATAAGAACAGAGAAAGAGAGGGAGGGAGGAGGGGAGATAGGGAGGAGAGGCTATAGCCATAGCTGAATGTCTATGAGCGCCGGCCGGGCTCCTCCCATGATGCTCTTTTGACAAGGGATGAGGTAATGCTTGAAGCATCAGTCTGCAATCCAACAGCAGCATCAGCACCAGTAGCCAAGATCAGCTGTAGCTGCCGCGCTGCATGCACCCGGCCAACAAGGGATCTATTACAACTATACGTCCGGTCAGGATTTTACTTCTTTCTTTGCATTTGGATGGAGGATTTGGTTTCAGCATGACTGAAAGGTGCAGCCTATGGAGTGCCCTGTCAGCGGCGGCATGCTGCTTCTACCGGGGGTCTTTCATGCAGGTGCAGGTAAGGAACCGCATGAGCAAGTGTGGCTAAATTCTCTGTATATCCGTCATCTATCAATCTCTCCATCAGTCCATTTATGCAGCAGGTGAGATACACAGGTAAACCGTGCCCAGGTAGAGGGGCATGACACGATGTCCACAGCTGAGGGGGTCCACCATGGGTCTTGCAGGGGTCCACCATGGGTCTCCTCACTTCTCTGTACTGAAAGTTAATAGACGCAGGATGCATTTATTGTAGGGATTAAAGTTGGTGTAGAAATTGTGGATAGAGACGGGGTAGACTTTATGTTCTATGAGGGACATCACCTAAATAAGGATTCTGGGCAAAGCAGTTAAGACGATGGCACGGCACAAGACAATGCTACCTGCTTGCCAAAGGGGGGAAGTTTCTGGGTCCAAGGTGGATCCCGAAACCGGTTCAGGCTGGAATCACCTGTGCGGTTTTATTGAGCCGGAGCCAGGTATACATGTAAGAAGGAAGGACTTCTATGTCTCCATCCACTTCTGCATGTGTGTGTTTTAGCCATATGGTGACGTCATTGCTTCTGGTACAGACAGCGCTGGGTTAAACATGTGGGTAGATGTGGTCATACATGAACACTGCAAGCACATCGATCCCCATGTCATCACCATTCAATCAATATTCTCCAATGACGTCATCTAATGGCATGTAGGCAGGGGGCATGGGGAACATTATTGCGTGGGCAAAGAATCACTTTTCCTAAAAAAAATAAAAAATATATAGGATTTTTAAGGTATAAAGTCATTTTATTGGGTGCCATGATTTAGTATGGAACATTGGGGGTTAATAAAGTATGTTGTGAGTGATATGTTACACTACATAATGTTACATGATGTAATGCCTCGCCGCGTTGTATCTGATATTATTTAGTGTCGCCCTGCGGCAGAAGGTGCCCTGTCCTTAGATGAAAGTTACGGATGAGCGAGATTGAAGCCCGGAGTACATGTATCCATCTGGCATGGAGAGGGTTACTGAGGATGGGTGATAGAGCAATGAATGAATGACTGGGTGTTACTCCGGTGACGTCATCATCTCTGCACCTCCGCCAATAGCTTATTACCATGTTCTTAGAGCAATGACATCATTTCTAACCAATGGCAGCCCAGACAGCATATGCAGTGCCCTGAGATTGGGGGTGAGCTCAGGACCCCCAAATGAAACAAGCCAGGAGAAAAATCACCCCAGGTGTATTGGGGCTATTTTTCCACTACATATCAGTACGTGATAAGCGGCTTCAGGGAGTGGTATGGAAAGAAGATGTTCATTATTAGATGCAGGATAGGGTTAAATGACTGAACCCATGTGTTGTGCTGCAACCATCGCGGCGACAGCGTCCTCAGGGGAGAGATCAGACACCACGTCCCCTCAGGACACCGTCAGATGTGCAAAGAGAAATGAACCAGAAACATGGAGCATTTACAAGCGGGGTAACCCCAGGGCACCAGCAATATTCTCCCTCAATACGGGCATTTACAAGAGGGGCAACCCCCATGGTACCAGCAATATTCTCCCTCTATACGGGCATTTACAAGAGGGGCAACCCCCATGGTACCACAATATTCTCCCTCTATACAGGCATTTACAAGCGGGGTGACCCCATGGTAGCAAGCAGCAATATTTTCCCTCAAAACGGGCATTTACAAGTGGGGCGACCCCATGGTAGCAGCAATATTCTCCCTCAATACGGGCATTTACAAGCGGGGTGACCCCATGGTACCACAATATTCTCCCTCTATACAGGCATTTACAAGTGGGGCGACCCCATGGTAGCAGCAATATTCTCCCTCAATATGGGCATTTACAAGTGGGGCGACCCCATGGTAGCAGCCATATTCTCCCTCAATACGGGCATTTACAAGTGGGGCGACCCCATGGTAGCAGCAATATTCTCCCTCAATATGGGCATTTACAAGAGGGGCGACCCCATGGTAGCAGCAATATTCTTCATCACTATGGCAGCACCCAATATTGGTTATTTGGGTGGATGGTTGTGTTATTCTAATAGTAATATTCCTATAGCACATCTATCCTTCATCTCCATCCAGAAGCATAGTCAGCACAGACTCCCCCTCTCCACGGCCCCTCCTTATCCGTGTAGTAGTAAAATCAATGGATGGATGGTGAGGGATTGTGGCAGTAGACAGACCTGGTAAGAAGGAAGTTGTCAGACCGCACAGAGAAGCCGCAGCCTTGACAGGAGTGGGTTGACATGGCAACGGTATCTACTTAAGCCGCGGCCCCTCCAGGGAATATTTAGGCTGAATGTCCCCACCAGTAATTAGAGCCGCCGCCTCCTCCTCTCCGTGCCCCCTCAGTCACAGCATGGCCAGGGCGGCAGGATAATGGGGCCGCGCTGTGCAGAGGTGGTCTAATAGAGAGACAAGGGGTCCAAAGAGCTGGCAATTATTCTGTACAGTCCCAGCACTAAGGGGACAATAGTACAACCGCTATATATAATAGCGCCATCTATTAGAGAACCCATATAGTAGTGCTAGATAGTCAGCACAAAGGTATGGCTACTATGTCCAATACAAAATGGCTTCACTAAATCCATACTGTGTCCCTTTATAGTCCCGTCATTGCATGTAATGTTTGGGGTCTTATAAGGAGACCTCTCTGGGTCAAAGGGGGAGGGTGAATATGGAAGAAAATGCTGGTATAAGGCCAGTTTATCATGACCCTGGTGGAAATATTATGTACAATGTAATTGATATAGGGATAAATGTGGGTGTAAATCGCATGGCTGCCTTATTACTTGTGGCCGTATATCTGAAGCATCTGCTTAGAGACCCTACACGGATGGCTACGAGGTCTTTATATGGGGACACGAATACAAAAATATTGTTGGTTGGACAGCGGCCTAAATCTTGTGAGATCACTTCCAGGGAATGATTTATGGTAGTATGGCCGCCCATAGAGCCAGCATCACATATAGTAACAGCAGGGACCAAGGGGCTATTCCCAGCCCAGACTATTATGGCCGACCCACAAATGTCAGATTGATAAGTCCCACCTCTAGGACTGGCACCTATGCTTGGTTGTGCCATCCTAGAGGGAGGTGCTTTAAATGTTACCCCCGTATATGTAATGCTATGCATATGGGGTAAAATGCTGCAATATCTCCCATAATACCCTCTAATAAGATTTATGCTAATGCTTTTGGCCAGTGTTGCATATAGTTACAGCCCCCTTGGACCCTGAAAAGCTTCTTTTTTATAAGTCCTGGTGGAGATATTATGTGCGGTGCAATTAATATGGGGGCAATGCGGGTGTAAATCACATGATGTGAGCAGCTGCCGGGCAGAGGACCTCCGATATACTTTAATTAATGTGGTGATGGGCGGGAAGGAGATGTTTCTGCTTCTGTAATTTCCCAGTGGGCTCACTAGCTGCGAATACGTTACATGTAAGCGATCTCCAGTCTGGATTAAACAGCTCCATTTTATACAAATCTCCCAAGACTCCAAATAATAGGATTGTAAATTCAGATAAATGTGCCGGAGTCACGTGGCGAACCCGACATATGATCAGAACGGTCACTTGTACCCGGCCCTTTCAGCCATGTCTAGTTTTATCCTTCTCTGGGAAAGCTGGGTGACAACCAATATGGCCGCCAGAGTAAATCCGCCCAGTTGTGTATTGGCATCAGTGTCGGTGTTACCTTTCCCATATGTAAAATGGTACAAAGAGCTTACAATCTAATCAAGGCTGTGCTGTAGTGATCCAGCTGACTCAGCCCATGGCGTCATTGCTTTTCCATGGTGGGAGGCAGCGGGGGCCGTGCACGGGTGATCGGCTCAGGTGTTCCCGTGGCCACAAAAGCTCATTACAATGCAGACGATGCCTCTAAACCGTCTGTATTATTCAAGAAGCCAGAGCAGCTTTGATGCGATTTTCTGCAGAGGGAGATTATCTGGTGCTGGCGTGGGCTATGGCGGAGACTAGAAGCTGCCACCTGGACTGATAAAGAATAAAGGCCTTAATTCTCTTCTGCTATAAACCTATTGCCTGCAACACACACTAATAGTCAGATCTGTGTCCTCCATATGTGAAAGGGAATTACCAGCCAGCATTAAATGGCTAATGCTGATCCTGTTAGACGGGGGTCACGTAGCTCTTCTGTATAGGTGGGGAATTACACATTTCTATGGTTTTCTTGCTTTTTGAGCAATACAGTAAAATCCTAAGTTTGACTGTCAGGTCTTGGGATGAAGATCAGTGATGTCGTTGTGACAGTGACATCACATAACTCAATTAATTCTTAAGGGAGCAGATGAAATCTGCTTAATTTTACGCTACAGATGAATATACAAAATGGACAGAAGTAAGATCATGTACCCCCCCCCCCCCCCACACACACACACACACACACACACACCTCCTTGGATATGGGTTTCCTGGTTGCCAAAGTGGCATAGGTATAGGGCAGGGGCAGGGAACCATGGCTCTCTAGCTAAAGCTTTGGCTGTCCAGGCATGATGGGAGTTGTAGTTTTGCAACAGCTGGAGAGCCAAGGTTCCCTACCCCTGGTATAGTGGGTGCAGAGGTAGTAGTCACACAAGGTCCTGTTATCTGAAGGGACCCAATGCATTTAAATTACCCATCTAAAAGTATATATATTTGCTTCAGTGTGTGTGTTGTGTGTGTGTGTGTGTGTGTGTATATGTATGTATGTATGTATGTATGTATGTATGTATGTATGATATATATATATATATATATATATATATATATATATATATATATATATATATATATATATATATATATATATATATAATTTTATAGGGATATTCCCATTTCAAGATGTTTTTCCCTAACCACAGGATAGGGCATAACAAGCTGGTCACGGGGGTCTGAGCCAGGGTCCCCCACCAATCCCAAGAACAATTGTTTCTGGAGCGGATAATTGCGCTTTGGCAATGTTTGGTCCTGAACTCGCCAATGTTTGATGACCCCATAGAGAATGAATGGAACACTGGCCATGTACAGGCACAGTTTAGCCCCATTCTCTGGATTGGTTGTGGTTCCAGCCATTGGACCCCCACTGATCGGCTTGTTATCACATAGGGGATAACAGCTTGAAATAGGAACACCCATATATTAGGCTATGTTCACACATAGTATTTCCGTCAGTCTTATTTCTATCAAAACCAGGAGTGAGTTAAAAATATGGAAACTAGGCAAATCTTTCCATTTTAATTTTGCCCTCTCAATTACACTCCTGGTTTTGGTTGAAAAACTACTGACCAAAACACTGACGGAAATACTATGTGTGAACATATTATTGTGAGAACCAAACCATGGAGAGTAAGCTTTGATAAAGAACCACAGGTTCGAAACGTGCTGGATTCTTATGTTGTTCAAATTAGCCGACAGTGAATGAAGATTTAAACAAATATTAGGTGTCGGAGTATTGGATGTTCCATCGAACAAGCTTGTATCTAAAATTGCTGGCACTCCAACTTTACATTGCTCACATGCCCCTCATCTAGTATCTATTATATATGCATGTTGCTGGGTTGATCTATAGTCGTGTGGCTCTACAGCGGTTGCAAGACTACAACTCCCAGCTGAGAGTTGTGGTTTTGCAGCAGATGGAGAAGCACAGGTTGGAGGAGGCTTCTGTATGATGTTACATGTAGAACTCATGTTCTTGCAAGACCAACCATAAGTGAATGTGATGTTGGCAGAATAGCGATTATGAAGGCATTAGAGACAGTAGTGATGGATCCTTCCAGGTTTTCAGCCAGCAGTCCATCCTTTGAGTTCTCCTCAGATGGTGAATATAGTCCACTGATGCCTCAATATGTTAACACGTTGATGCCAAAACCAAGAACGGCACCAGCCATCTTCCCATCTGCCCATACCAGTCCTGACAGCACATGTCCACATGAATACAGAAGCTGCTGTGTTCCCGTAGCCTTGGTCTGTAGGGGAGAATCGCTGACTTTGATCCAGAAAGCTTTGCATTAATAGGGTGTGAAGTTACATTTTAGGGTGAAGGATGAAATTGGAATCTTCTCCTATAAATATTACACACTGTGCTCTTTGAAGTCGTATAATCGCATTTTGCTCAATATGGGATGGATGAAGTGGTACATATCTTATAACGTGCTTCATGTTCCCTTAGTTCTCGAAGGAGAAGTACATCTTGGATACTCCACCGGAGAAACTGCATAAAGAATTGGAAGAAGAGCTGAAGCTGAACAGCTCGGACCTGCGCAGCCACGCCTGGTACCATGGACGCATACCACGAGAGGTAGTGTGCCTTTTAACCTCGGTCATGGTCTCCACTTTTCTTGCTAAACCACGATGATTGAGTAACTTGTCCATGTTCTTCCATTGTCTTAGGTGTCGGAGAGCTTAGTGCAGAGAAATGGGGACTTTCTCATCAGGGACTCATTGACCAGTCTGGGTGACTATGTACTGACCTGTCGATGGAAGAATGAGCCTTTACATTTCAAGATCAACAAGGTGATGGTGAAAACCAGTGACAGCTACACCCGTATACAGTACCTTTTCGAACAAGAGAGCTTCGACAACATCCCGGCCCTGGTTCGCTTTTATGTCGGTAGCCGACGGGCAGTCTCGGATCAGAGTGGTGCACTCATCTATTGTCCTATCAATCGTACATTTCCACTACGATACCTGGAGGCCAGCTATGGGCTATCCCCGGGCAGGCAGGGCTCGCAGAGCCCACAGAAGGGACATATGAAGAGAAGAAGCATCACCATGACCGATGGACTCACTGCAGACAAGATCACTAAGAGCAATGGCTGCCCAAACAGGTATGGACATACCCATATTCCTAGTGTCTTATGCACTAAGGTGGCCATACATATATTGGTAGAATTGGGCATGTCAATCCTTTCTTCACACAAATGATAATGGGAGGTAAGATGCTACTACAGTAGCCAAGCAGCTAGTCAAACGTGAATGGATAGGTAGTAGGGATAGCTGTTGAAAGTATACGGCCAGCATAACTCTCTAAGGACGTAGCCACAAGTTTCATATTTCTTCAGAAGCCTGAGGAATGGGAGATGGGTTGTGGATCAGCAGATTGCTAACCATTTTAACCATCCATTTTTTTTTACTTCGCTGGTCCGTGTAGAAAGGCAGGTTCCAGCATCTCCATCTTTATATTCTATATAATGTTTTTTTTTTGTTTTTTTTTTCTAGCACCTCCTCCCCACATCACAGAGACATCATCAGGAGCTGTGCCGTCAGTGTGGACCAAATCCAAGACCTCCACTCTCCAATGTCCCCTATTTCGGAGACTCCCGGATCCCCGGCCTATAGTACAGGTATGTATCATGGTGATATAAGTCTGTAAGGGCTCTATTACACAGGGTGTTTATGGGTCGAAGTGGCGGACATGTAATAGGGATAGGAATCAACTGACAAATGAGCAAACTTTAGTTTGGCTGTACGGCTGATTGCCCTATGGGATGTATGTAAAGACTCTATAAGCAAGCACTCATCATGGAGATCGGCGCGCATCTTCACAAGGCTGGACCAGACATACATCCCTTCCTAGTAATCATCCGTCAGCCGTACATCTGAACTAGCATTTGCTCTGTATGTTTAATGGGGCCCTTAGTAAGTTTCTAACATCAAAAGATGGTGATAGCATTCACCCTTATGTCTATGTATTAACCGTTTCATATCTGCCCTTGTTCAGTTGTCAGGGTGAAGCCCCAAGGGACTCCAGCACCAAGTGTAACTCCAGGTTCCCCAGTCATAAGACGCTCCAGCGAACCTTATGTGAATCCAGCAAATAACAAGGCCACATTAAACATGGCTGAAAGTACCCATTCCACTCCCAGTCACGGATACCCACAAATCTCCCCTTCACCCTCTATAAACAGTTACAGCGACCCCGATAATGGACATTATTGCCAGCTCCGCCCGGCCTCCCCGACACACGACACGCACAACAAACCTTTGCCACCCAAAAGTTACGTGGAGAGGTTAAAAGTCGATGAAGGCGTCAGGGCAGGTGTCACCCGTATGGTGGACGATACCGACAAGGACAGACTCTCTTTTATTACCCCAAGCGTAGAAGTCAAATCTTCTTTCAACCCATCGGCCTTCAAGTCCATGCTGATTCCTGCAGACAATAAACCCCTGGAGATGTGTATCCTGAAGAAGGTCAAAGAGCTGTTCTCTGAGGTGGATGCAAAGACTATTGCCAAGCACATCACCAAAACGGACTGTGAGGTAAGGACATGACCATCTCATATAATAACCTAATAGTCATCATAGAACCTAGTCCTTCAAAGTCCACACCTTCTAAGTGTGAGTCCAGACACTGTGGATGGAAATAGCATTGAGTCAGAGGAAGATGATATTTTTAGTAATCTCCATGATGTCACTATGATGTCATCCCCGTCTCTTTCCGATACTCCTGAAGGAGAGTGATTGCTGTCCTCATGTTTATTATGATCCCCCGCAGGAATACTTCCCACTAGATGAGGCGACAATCTATTTGCAATTAGGAGAGATTAATCTCCATCTTTGTGTTGCTCCCAGGTTGCCAGGATACTCGGTGTTACCAAGGAGATGCAGAGGACCATGGGAGTCAGCTCCGGCATGGAGCTCCTGACGCTGCCGCATGGCCGCCAGCTGCGACTTGACCTTCTGGAAAGGTGCGTAGGGATCAGACTTAATTCATGGCATCTGTCTGGGATGTGAATGGCGTCACGCTGAACTGCAAAAACAACATATCTGCCGCAAAGGACATCCTGCTCCATCATTGAACAGACAGAGGCCTTATTAGTCATTGAAGAAGTAGGACAGGCCTATTCTCATAGTGCCATACACATCCATTAAGTTCAATATGGGACAGAAGGGCCAATGTCAGAACCTGGCCTATGCCAAGGCCCAATGCCCCTCTGATAAAGATGCTAAATTCTATACATGTCCATCAAGTTCAAATTTTGACAGAAGGTGAAAGGGTTCTGTGACCTCTGGGGTGTTGCTGCCCTCACCTATTTGACTCTGGAGAGGGTTTAAAGATTCTCGGGGCCAGCCTGAGCTCCTGGCCGGGCCTAGGCCAATGCCCTTTAGGTAAAGATCCTCATGAATTTACTTTGAGACCTAGTATGGTGGGTCTATGAGGGTGCTGTGACTCTATCACCCATGTTAACCTAACAGCCCTAGATACACAAAGCCAATGAAAGGCCTTCTGGGAATTGCTGACCCTATGATACATTTACCATCATAGTCACATATCACGTCATATATCATTGTTTATCATTTCTCAGGTTTCACACCATGTCCATCATGATTGCGGTGGACATTTTGGGCTGCACAGGAAGTACAGAGGAGAGGGCGGCATTGCTCCACAAGACCATTCAACTAGCGGCCGAGCTGAAGGGCACGCTGGGGAACCTGTATAGCTTCGCAGCTGTGATGAACGCATTGGAATTGGCACAGGTACATCAGCTGTCTTCTCTGCCAGCTTCCTGCCATTGTCCATTATCTTCTCTGGCCTCTTAGACAATGCTTTATAGCCAGATATGGTGCCGTCACATCACTCTTATGTGACCACAGACATCAGCCAGTGTCACACTGCTGAAAGCGAATTAGCTGCTAGTTAAAGGGGTATTCCTATCATCATGCTATACCACATCATCTAAACCCACAATGAAAATATAGAGCAGGGGGTAGGGAACCTTGGCTCTCCAGCTGTTGCAATACTACAACTCCCATCATGCCTGGACAGCCAAAGCTAAAGCTTTGTCTGTCCGGGCATGATGGGAGTTGTAGTTTTGCAACAGCTGGAGGGACAAGGTTCCCTACCCCTGCTATAGAGAATGGAAGAATGATATCTCTATTAAGAGAATCTGTTCACAGCGCATTAAAGTTACTCTCCTATAACATGCCGAATGCTGGCAGAGTGAGCGATAATGTAATGGTTCCTATCAGATGTCACATTTGTAAGTTGTCGGGGTGGGGGGTCATATGTAATCAGGTCAATGGGCCCTCCTGCCAGCTATATTATTGGCTCGGAGGAAATGGTGCTATAACCCAGCAAGATTAATGAATCCTCCACACGTGGCGTAACAAAGACTGACTGTTTCTCCTCCATCCATCTCCAGATCTCAAGACTAGAACAGACGTGGATTGCCTTGAGACAGAGACACACAGAGGGAGCCATATTGTATGAGAAGAAACTGAAACCTTTCCTGAAAAGTATGAATGAAGGAAAAGGTAATACATTTATTTCCCAATTGGCTGACTTTGTTTTAAGCGCTGAGTTGGCACAACATGGTGTGAAGGTAGCGTCAGATATGGCGGATTTATTCAGAGACGTGCACCATTTACTTAAAGTGGTTGTCCAGGCTTAAAAATTTGGCCACTTTCTTCCAGAAACAGCACCACTCTTGTCCTCAGTTTGGGTGTGCGGTATTACGGCTTAGTTCTAGAAGTAAATGGAGCCGAATGGTAATACCACACACAACCTGAGGATAGGGGTGGCGCTGTTTTTGCAACAAAGTAGATTTGCTTTTTATCTAATCCTCCATAACTCCTTTAAGACTAGTGTATTCATTCACTGGTTAATCCCCTTCCCCCCATTAATCTCTATTACTTTGATTGTATCAGTGACTAAACAGTATGAATCTTTATTGTCTTTTGTACAGAGAGTCTCCCGCTGAGTAACACCACCTTCCCTCATATCATCCCGCTCATCACCCTTCTGGAGAGAGACTCCCCTTTGTTGGATAGCGGAGAGCCCTGGGACAGCATTGACAATGGAGTAGAAGTGGTCATGTCTCATCTAGAAGCTGCCAGGATGGTGGCGCATCACGGGGGCCTGTACCGCACCAATGCTGAAATGAGGCTACAAGGTGAGAAATACATCCTTATGGGTACATTGGTTTCTTAAAACATGATTGATAACAATATGGCCACCGTTACACCTCCAGCATGGGGGGCTTTATGTAGAACTACATAAGATTCTCACTCTATGAAAGTTGCAGTGGCGGCCACATTGGTTGCCTCCGTGTTTAATGGCCGGCGTGGTCCTTATTGCCTGTCTGATGGTGTCTCTTTCTCGACTCCACAGGCTTCCATCCCCGATCGGATCTCATGGAGGTCTCCAGCACTGAATTCCAGATGCGGATGCTATGGGGCAGTCGGGGAGCAGCTGGAAGTCAAGCCGAGAGGTACGACAAGTTTGATAAAGTTCTCACCGCTCTCTCACACAAGCTGGAACCGTCCGTGCGCTTCAGCGAGTTATAACAAAGATCCCGCTGATAGAGACTGGAAAACAAAGGGATGAAACGTGTCCAAAGCAATGAAAGAAAGAGAGAATAAAAGAAAAAAGAGAGACTTCTTACGGAGGAAATATAGCACTTTTTATGACTTCTCTGAGGGGGGGAGGGGGCATTGATATATCGCACCGCAGTGCATGCTGGGTCTTGTGACATGGAATGGGTTAAAATTCCAGGGAAGATGACTGCATCATATGCTTATTGATTCAAAAAGAACAATCTGACACCATGGGTGGCTTTTATATGGGATCTAGCGTTCTAGATCCATGTGTACCGGCTTACCAGCCATGCCAAATCTGCAAGAGGACAGGAGACAAAGAATATGCACGAGGATGGAAAGAACTGCTGGTCCTATGATAGGGACTGTATCGCCACCTAGTGGGTTAGTTACGTTCTCGCTTAATGCCGTTTTATCATCCAATGTTCATGAAACCGAAGCACATCGATACAAGAAAACCCACCTACTGCAATAACATGGACTACTGACATCACTGACCTATCCGTACATAAGAGACTATAATTTTATAGAACTGGAAACATTTTACTGTATATTTTCAATCTATCGGAAAAGCTATAAAGAAAGGTTATCAATAATCCCTACGTAACCTATTGGTTTATAATGTAACCCCCCCAGTAAGGCAGGTATATTTTTATATAAAACCTAACATAAAAGATAACTTTGGTCCGACCCTCCTACAACATTAGCGCAGTGAACCTGGGCCGTGGCTCCATTCTTCACCACACTGCAACTTTAACAACAAGGGAGGGAAAAATGGGTCTTCCAAAATGAACAGCAAGTAAGTGATAGGGTCTCCTGGGTGGAGAGTGCAAATGTTGGGGTGTATGTAGAGCAGGCGAGTCAAACTCAGGCCCTCCAGCTGTTTTAGAACTACAATTCCCATCATGCCTGGACAGCCAAAGCTACATAAATTATAGTGTTGTAACAGCTGGAGAGCCTGAGTTTGACACATGTGATGTAGAGATAAAGCAGATAGGGACCAAATCAAATTGCCTCCGTTTGGCACAGGGCTTCCCGTTTTTACTGCCAGGGGTCATGCCGCTGTTCTCTGTGACAAGTAAGGAGGGTAAAAAAAAAATGGCAGCGGTGTAGTAGGATCCATGGCCTGATCCCCAGTGCCAGCTCAATAACCAATCATACGGCTGCTTTCATAGTCTTATGTGCACTATAAAATTGATTGGAAGAATCTGATTGGTCCTTACACATATAATGGGCGGAGGGGGGGGGGTAAAGTCTTTGCACATCTGTACATATGTGACGTTACAATGTGTCATCTCAGTGTTGTGAAGATTTCTAGTTTTCTTCAAGAAAAGATCTGAGCCGCTGCCAGCCCCCCCACCGTGAACGTATAGACTGTATACTTACCTCTAAAGTGGCCGTCACTTTTAGAACAATGAATGTCAATTGCTGTGTGTATAGAGATATGACTTCCCTTTGTAGATAGTCCCAGTCTGTAAATATCTGCTCTCGCCTCAGATCAGTGTACAGAGCCGTCCGCCATTGATTTCAGCTCATTTGTAAATAAATGGATTGATGTAAAACGCTTTTGTGTGACTGGTTTCCTGTATCCACAGCCGCCCACAGCATGTCAGTACAGTAGTGCAAAGATTTAAACAGTTTCCTTACTTCGGGCAACAAAATGAATGAAGATGTCGGGAGTTCCAAACTTCGTTCTGTAGATCGGACAGGTGTAAATGCCCCCTAAATCGGTCAGCTTATCGGGAGGTGATGATCCCCTGGGAGCACCAACAGAATAAAGCTAAAAAGCTGCCACTAATGTTCTGTCAAGCATCTGTCGCCATCTTGTGTCCAGTGTTAGAACTGCAAGTTGCCTGCTGTCAGCCGTAATAATCCCAACAGCAGAGCTGTCGGCCATACAATAATTCTGCCAGCATTCAGCTACTCACATTACAAAGCAGTGACCACTATGATATGTACTATGGGGGGTTTTATATATTTTTATTCAATTCATTATACTACATTATAAGAAAATGCAATCTTCTTTCCAGAAACACATAGGATGGATGTGAAGTGCTGTGCTGAGCGATTATACTGATGCCATGAGCACTAAGAACTATATGCAGGGATAATAGTCTAAACTTCTCCTTTTATATTTATTATTGGAATTATTAATTCCAAGATGACATGATTTTACTGGACAGGCCTGATCTTCATTTCCGAAAACTTATATGAGTAGTTATAGCCCTTCCCGCTGCTCCAGTTTATGCCATCGGCATAGGAGGTGTGCGCCCCCGCCAGGTAGAGCCCATTTAGGTTTGCATGGTGGCAGCTGCCATACCACCAGCCTCCTTTGTACAGGGTGGCACAATGTTCTTGAGTTGAATCTTTATCCTTTGTGGAGAATGGCATGCCTATATGAACATCCATAGAATCACCTGGAAGGATCAACATCAATCATTGTGAACTCTGATAAAGCTGTCTTATAGTGCTTAAAGAACTACTACATCTTCTAAGTTCTATATACATAGTCCCTTTATTGTGTGATATTTGGGATTTTAAAGATTATTATGACAACATTTATTATTTAGATTTAAAGGGGTTGTCCAGCAAAAATCTTTTTCTTTCAAATCATCTGGTGTCAGAAAGTTATATAGATTTGTAATTCTATTTAAAAAATCTACAGTCTTCCGGTACTTATCAGCTGCTGTATATCCTGCAGGAAGTGGTGTATTCTCTCCAGTCTGAATCAATGCTCTCTGCTGCCTCCTCTGTCCATGTCAGGAACTGTCCAGAGCAGCGGCAAATCCCATAGAAAACTTCTCCTGCTCTGGACAGTTCCTGTCATTGACAGAGGTGGCGTCAGAGAGCACTGTGTCAGACTGGAAGGAATGCACCACTTTCTGCAGGACATACAGCAGCTGATAAGTACTGGAAGACTGGAGATTTTTTTAAATAGAAGTAAATTACAAATCTATATAACTTTCTTAAATCAGTTAATTTAAAAGAAAAAGATTTTTGCCAAAGTACCCTTTTAAGGATTTCCAATATCTCTATATCTATCAATGTGACTGACCTGAGTTGCCTTCTGCATAAGTGCCAAGTAATTTATATTTCTCCTCTTCTCCCAAAACCTTGAAGGATAAATACTTGGCATAATGTTTTGTATTCTCAAAATCCTGAAGATCAATGCGCATTTCCCATTTACCTGCAGGAAGGTATAGATAAATCATATATATGTGTGTGTGTGTGTGTGTATATATATATATATATATATATATATATATATATATATATATATATATATACACACACACAAAATCAGGGTATTGATGCAAATCTAATGGCAGCCAGAAGTGAGATAACTTGTCACCTGAGGATGTCAGCATATGAAGATTGTCATTTCCCAACCAGAACTCATTGAGACTGCTGCCAAATCCCTTCTTGTAGGAATCCCAGTCACGGAAAAAGTCAACAGAGCCATCCCAGCGCCTCTGGAATACCTGATATATATATGTACCATACAGTCATATACTCCATATTACTACAGGAATATGATAGTCATTAGAATAGGAGAGCACTTACAATCCAGCCTCCCCCGTCAGTATGGAGGTCACACAGGACCCTCAGAGGCTTCTGACCCGCTGGGTATATGGTGTACCAGCCACTTAGGACCTCACCCTGCTCCAGTAACTCCTTGCAGTTTTTTGCAGCTTAGAGGAAGAGACAGAGGATGATTACATACTGTATATGCAATATATACAAAATATGCAGCCCAGCATACGATTTGCTTTCCCTACAGCCTGGTTGCACTGGTGGCTCATGGTGAGGTGTCAGAAATCACTACCCCTAGATCATGGGTCTCCAAACTGCAGCCCTCCAGCTGTTGCGAAACTACAACTCCCATCATGCCTGGACAGCTAAAGCTTTGGATTTGGCTGTCCAGGCATGATGGGAAATGTAGTTTTGCAACAGCTGGAGGGCAGCAGTTTGGAGACCCATGCCCTAGATCCTTCTCCTCTGAAGTCTTTGGTAACACAGAACTGCCGATATGATGATCTGTTCAGCGTTAACTACTTACCATACACCGAGTCAGATCCAGAGTCACCTTTCTCTCCTGTTTTAGAGAAAATACAAGGTGTTCTTTTACTATATGTCATTGTTTATTACTGCCTGATGGCTTGCTCCATTTTTTTTTTATATAAATGGCCCCTAATGTATTGGAATTGCTGGACCACTTACCTTTTTGCCCCTTCTCACCTTTGGACCCTTCTGCACCTATATCAAGGTAAAAAAAGAAATCCATTATGGAGAAGATTTATCAGCATCTCACACTATGCCCCTCTCCTTTAATAAGATTTTTTTACCTCATTGGAAGGGTTGCCGTACATTATACTACATTGGGTGGCACATTGCATTAAGGGGAGTTGCAGTGCATCGTACCCCATTAAGGAGGGGTCACAGGGTAGGGTGGCGCTAATGATGGGGTGCTTGCCTCAGACGGCAGAGAACACAGAATCTGCCCTGGCTACGCCTCTGGAATAACTTGTATATAGGGAAATTAATATTTTCAGATTCTATATAGTCTGACACTTTATCACTTACCTGTTAGACCGGGAGAACCGAGCTTTCCCGCAATGCCCTGAAGACCCTTTTCTCCTAAATAAAAAGTTGTCTAATTTTAGCTACAATCGTTGCATCACTAATATATATATATATATATATATATATATATATATATATATATATATATACACACACAAACCCACGCACCAATATACTCCATAGGAATAAATAGAAAAAATTTGCAATCTTTTAGAAACATCCACAAAGTGTTGCCAAGCTACTGGGGGTCCACCAAGGTTCTGGAAGCTAAGAGGTTCTGAATAGAGATGAGCGAACCTCCAGCATGCTCGAGTCCATCCGAACCTGATCGTTCGGCATTTGAATAGCGGTGGCTGCTGAAGTTGGATAAAGCCCTAAGGCTATGTGGAAAACATGGATATAGTCATTGGCTGTATCCATGTTTTCCAGACAACCTTAGAGCTTTATCCAAGTTCAGCAGCCACCGCTAATCAAATGCCAATCGTTTGGGTTCGAATGGACTCGAACCCGAACCCGGTTCGCTCATCTCTAGTCCTGAACTACTCTCTCAAGCTAGAATCACTAACAAAAAACCTTGTCTTGAAGCTCTGTCCCTCACGCTAGGGCAAGGTGTCTGTAATTCCTGGACTCGGTGGTATGGGTCCTCGGACATCCCTCGGCAACTAACTCTACAGGCTTTATTCTTCAGAAAGAACGAATATCTGTACAGAGGGGTAATCCTTCTTTCTGGGGAGATTCCTGGCTTGCCATGTATTCCCAGTCACGCTATAAGGCCCCGTTCCCACTGAGCAAAACTAGCGGAATTCTCCGCCGCGGAATGCCGTTAGCCTCCCACTCATAATGGGAGTCTATGGGAGGCCCGCACTCCTGCCCTGTCCGCGCTGAAGAATGAACATGTTCATTCTTCAGCGCGGACAGAACAGGAGCGCGCGCCTCCCATAGACTCCCATTATGAGCGGGAGGCTAACGGCATTCCGCTAGTTTTGCTCAGTGGGAACGGGGCCTTATAGAGTAAAACCCTGGTGGGACCAGAGGGCTACTTTGCATATTCCTGTTCCCAGAATTCCCAGTGGAGCACAAAGGGCCTGTAAGTCTTCAGACACCTTTATGATGCTCTCCTCGAGGGGGAATATTACTTCTTTAGTCACAAGGCTAGCTCCAAGCTTCTAAAATACTGATGTGAGCCAGTAAATCAGCTGGGCTGTGGAGGCAACGCCCCGTTACATAAAGCCCTGCCCACTTTTTTTTTTACAAACCTGCTGCCAATTTGGCACTAATAAGCTATGTATGAATATTGGCTATTAAACCATTCAGGCATAAACTGATTCATACATCCCCCTCCTTATCTATATATTTCTTTTATTATAATAATAATTATTATTATTTATTATTATTATTCTCCCCAAGCCCCTTTTACCTTTTTCTCCAGGTAATCCAGCTTCTCCTTTTTGTCCAGGAGATCCAGGAAAGCCCGGACACCCTCTGAGTATGGACAGCTTGTCAGAGTCTCCAATTCCTATAACCTTCACCTCTGTGACCAAACATGTGGAAAAGCACAGTCCATGAATACATACTTTCCCATACGCTACGTACTCATTTCTAAATAACCCTATTATAGCTGTGAGCTCCATATTCTTATCATACAGAGATGCAAATCTCCAGCGTAGATATAGATTTAAAATTCTATAAACAGGTGTGTGTTAGCAAAGACTTTAGAAGAGGAGGATTTAGGAGCAGTGATTTTTGCAGTCCAGAGAAAAAGCAAATTTTATGCTGGGCTATATAGGGCTGTTTATATATAATAATATGCTGAGCTGTATATATATATAAAATTATATTCTGGGCTGTATATATATATAAAATGGTATGCTGGGCTGTATAGCTACAGGTATAACCAGTAGGAAGATGAAGACTGTGATCCTGCTGTATACAGCTCTAGTGACATCACATCTGGAATACTGTGCCCAGTTCTGTAGACCTCACCTACAAAAACATACTGATAACCTCTCCATATTCTGTTCAGCCATTTGTAATCCATTGATGCTGGTTTTAATATATTAAAGTTACTGCTTAGTTGGTGAATTTGCTCATCCAAGGTCTACACACTATAGAGATATCCAGTACAGCTACTATGGGGCCCTTGAAGTAGGGGGTCTCATTCTGGGGAACCTATACAAGGCATTCCCTCTCCATGCACATTGCACTAAGCTGACAATAACCTAATGTATAAAGTGGCCTCCTGACCCTCCCCTGATGGTATATGTACAAGTGCTTGACCCTTATGGTCTATGGGTGATGTATAGCGGGGTCTTTCTCCCTATTAGGAATACATGCTGATCTGACATATATAGGGGAATCTGAGGAGACAGCCAACAGCTATGTAATATATATAGCCAGCTTTAGAAACAAGTCTGGAGAATCTTCCTACCCTGGACATCTACAAGTTCTATCTGCCGTGTGTGAATACAGTCTAAGGCTATGTTCAAACTATGTAAAAGTACGGCCGGAACACTGCCTTTCCTGCTATGGGATCCCGTCTGGATCACGGAACGGCCGGTCATATATACGTAGTGTGAACATAGCTTAAGTGTAGAAAGGGCTCACCTGGGCAGGAATTGTCAGAGCCAGAGAGAGCGGCTGCCATTAAGATCCCAGCGAACCGTAACACCCACATGATGAGCTATAGCTTCTTTGTCTCCAAGATCCAGGGGTGTTAGGAGCAGGTCCTCTTATAGACGTCGCCCTGTCCCCTCCTCTGCTTATTCCGTCATTAGGAGATACAGAACACAAGACCATCCTAGAAATAGATCACAGATATCATAGCTATCACATGATGTGAAGTGCAATAGAAACAACGCCACGGCAATGTATAGAGAAGGGGGCACTAGTAGGCCGGGATTCCTACTGGAAACCATCTAGGAGCCCAGAATTTGTGAGCAGGTGAACTTACATGTGTATAATAGGCAATAGCGGAGTACACTGTACTCCCCCCTTCATATGTGATAATACCCAGGGCAGAGAGCAGATTCCTGGCCGCATACCTGTCAGCAGACAGACGTGTTATGTCATAATATCAGCCTCAGCAAAGTCCATTGAGAACCCTTAAAGGGGTACTCCGGAAAAAATCTTTTTCTTTCAAATCAACTGGCTTCAGAAAGCTATACAGATAAGTAGTTTATTTCTATTTAAAAATCTCCAGTCTTCCAGTACTTATCAGCTGCTTTATGTCCTGCAGGAAGTGGTGTATTCTTTCCAGTGTGACACACTGCTCTCTGCTGCCACCTCTATCCAGGTTAGGAACTATCCAGAGCAGGAGCAAATCCCCAATTGATTACAAGTACTAATTTACCTCTTTCCGTGCCTGCGGTGAGCGGCGGGACCACCACCGGCTCCGGAACTTCGGGAGCTGACACGCCACAACCGAGCAGATGGACTGGATGGATGCTCAGCCAGTCAGTGACTGGGGCAGGACACTGCTCCAATCACTGATTGGCTGAGCAGCCACTCCATCAGCCAGGATACAAAAGGGGAGGACCCTGAAACGTAGTGGCGTCTGACATCACTGCCCTGGTTCACAGAGAGTGAGAGTCTCCTACTGACTGCGTTTGTCGATAAGCGCTGCACTAGCAGCATACAGACCAGATCCCGGCCTGTCCTAAACACTGTGGTGATGTATTGGTTTCCATGTTTATGAACAAGCTGTCTCACCAATTAGCATCAGGATTTTCTAGTTTCTGAACATCATATTGATATCTGATCAGTCTTATGGAGAGAGTTAATGGGTTTAAAGCGACTCTGGGTCTGTTCGGCAGATGATGCAGTTATTGTCCTAAAAAACAACTTTTAAACTTGCAGCCCCAATGGCCGGGGCTTAGAATATCTGTGCCCTAACTTTGTACCACCCTCTTCATCATTAAGAAATGCCACTGGAACATTTTCTCCTGTCTGAACATTGCACAGGTGCCTTAACGATCCAGCCCATGTGATGTGCTCACACAGGTGGGGAATAGGAGACAATCTGCCTGGAGCATTCCTAATGATGAGGAGGGCAGGGAGGAGGGACAGAGA
Source organism: Dendropsophus ebraccatus (assembly GCF_027789765.1). Lineage (NCBI taxonomy): Eukaryota > Metazoa > Chordata > Amphibia > Anura > Hylidae > Dendropsophus > Dendropsophus ebraccatus. The sequence goes on along the minus strand of NC_091463.1, from coordinate 16,477,927 downwards.
GGGTGTGCCAGCCTAATGTATACACAATCTAGGCCACAGCCGTTGGGCACAGGGCTGCCAGTTTAAAAGTTGTTTTTTAGGACAATAACAGCATCACCTGCCGAACGCACCCCAGGACAGATCTTGAATTAAAAGCAGCTATCTGAAGGTACTAGTAGTTTTTTTTTGGGGGGGGGGGGGGTCAGATTGTGGGTACAGAGTCACTTTAAAAAGGAGAAATCTCAATCTTTCCTTTATGACCTGTTCTCTGTTTATAGTGTTCCTGGCTTTGGCTACAAAAATCTGTCAGAAAAATCCGTCTGTGTAAATGCACCATTAGGGCCCTATTACACCAACAGATTACCAAAAAGATTTTTAAAAGCCAAAGCCAGGAATGCATTTTTAAAAGCAGAGAAATCTCTATCCTTTATAACCATTTCTCTGTTCATAGTCCGTTCCTGGCTTTGGCTCAAAAAAATCTGTCAGATAATCTGTTGGTGCAATAGGGCCCTTCCCACATTTACTGTACATTAACACATGCAGCTGAAACCAGACCCTCCTGCTGTAACCAATAGCCATATGGCCAATAATCCTGGTAACAGCACATGACTACTGAAATGGGAGCCTGATTGCAGCCACATGCATTTCTCTACATGTAGAAACACTTGAAGGAGAGCAAGGAGAAGTATCACTGACACCGGCTGCTTCCTAAGGGCATGTACTAACATGTATAATATCTCAGGGGGATCAGTATCTCAGCACTAGTGATATGTAGCTGTGCCAGGACAGGGATTGTACAGCCCTGCAGTTCCCGACATGGCCATTAATGGCAGCAGAGGACCCAGTCACCCCTTACTGCTTCCAATCACACCAATCTTGCTGGAGCACTTAGAAATTTTAATTCATATGCTTATGTAGAGATCCATTTACACAGAAAGATTAATCTGCCAGAGATTTGAAGCCAAAGCCAGGAATGGATTTGAAAAAAGGAAAAATATCAGGCTTTCCTTTATTACCTGTTCTCGGTCTATAGTCTGTTTCTGGTTTTGGCTTCAAATCTTTGGCAGATAATCTTTCTGTGTAAATGGACCCTGAGAGTTTAAACCACGGTTTGTTGTTTCCAATATTAATTTTATTCTTGTTTTATAACTCACGTTTCTTTTGCATGGGACTGCTTGGGCTTGTGTTGGGTGTGCATACAACTAGAAGTAGTGACCCCCTCAATCAGCAATAGAGTCTTTATTTACAAATGTTCTCAATAAAAACAGGAAAGAAAGTGAGCGCAGGTGGCCCTGGTGAGGTAGAAGGTTACAGGGTAAGTAAGGCAGAGGTTAAGGCAGAGGCTACAGGGGCCCAGGTAAGGCAGAGGCTACAGGGGCCACAGGGGCCCAGGTAAGGCAGAGGCTACAGTACTCACAGGGGCCCAGGTAAGGCAGAGGCTACAGTACTCACAGGGGCCCAGGTAAGGCAGAGGCTACAGTACTCACAGGGGCCCAGGTAAGGCAGAGGCTACAGTACTCACAGGGGCCCAGGTAAGGCAGAGGCTACAGTACTCACAGGGGCCCAGGTAAGGCAGAGGCTACAGTACTCACAGGGGCCCAGGTAAGGCAGAGGTCACAGGGGCCCAGGTAAGGCAGAGGCTACAGTACTCACAGGGGCCCAGGTAAGGCAGAGGCTACAGTACTCACAGGGGCCCAGGTAAGGCAGAGGCTACAGTACTCACAGGGGCCCAGGTAAGGCAGAGGTCACAGGGGCCCAGGTAAGGCAGAGGCTACAGTACTCACAGGGGCCCAGGTAAGGCAGAGGTTACAGTACAATTCTCACACATTTCATAACTTCTTCCTGCTCCATCCAGTCTATGCGGTCAGAACATGATTTAATAGACAAACTTAAAATCCACAGCTACAAAAATGGCTGGAAATCTGTGTACAGCGCTACAGAATGTGTCAGTGAAACCCCTAACTTGCTGCACTGCAATCAATGGGTCATGTGGGCAACGTGTCCTCCATCGAGACGTTCTCCAGAGCCGTCCCTTCTATACACTGGAGTCCTCTGTGACGCACGGGTCTTTTGTGGTCGGAGCTCCTTGTTCACCATTATTAAGGGGAGACTCTTCCTCCCGGCTATGTTCATCAGGTGTAGACAATGCTCTGTCCCCGCAGATCGCGCAGCATTGTCGGTTCTCTATGAAATCAAGGATTTTACTGGGTGGGAAAGAAAAAATAATCAAATCCAGCTCCCAGATCCCCATACAGTGCAACCTGCAAATACACTGATCAGGCTCATGTCCTAGGGTATTATTACTCACAGCTGGGCGTTAGCTACAAGTCCCAGTCTGGACAATACTCTGTGAGCTAAATCTATGTGCAGAAGCATCCTGTCTACTACTTACAATGCATCAGGTCGGCAGTCACTGCATATAGCATGGGGTCTGCCCACACCTGCCGGCTACCTGTCCGGGGTCCACGCCCCATAACACAATGACGGGGTGCCATTCCGTTACTACAGCCGTAACTAGGCCTCTGTGCCAGCTGTAGTGCCACCGCAGCCTGTACAAGCAGAGAACTTGATGGGTCGATACTATATACATATAAGCACTAATCTATAAGCACTCTTTGGTCATATATCACATAAAATGAACAAAATGGGGCAACACGGGCTCCTCTGCCACCAACATTTCAGTTGGGAACAGACCAGCTATACAGAGCAGAGTCACGTCCCCCGGGGTACTGTATATTCTTATATACAGTACCTAGTGGGGAAAGCTGGACGTCGCTATAGCACAGTATAGCACTGTCTCCACAGTGAGTGTTTCTTTCAGTAAGTCACAAAGAGCCATATATGATGATCCAATATTACCTGCAGTTATAGATGACAACAAAGATGAGGAAGACAAAGCCAGTTATACCGAAGATGATGCCGAGGACGCTGCCGATGCTCAGACCACACATGTCGCCTAAAGTGTAAATATAAAAGAGCAGAATAGAGCAACACCGCCTCATACACACCCTCCAGTATCACCCACCGCCTCATACACACCCTCCAGTATCACCCACCGCCTCATACACATCCTCCAGTATCTCACCCACCGCCTCATACACATCCTCCAGTATCTCACCCACTGCAGTATCACCCACTACCTCATACACAGCCTCCAGTATCAACCACCACCTCATACACAGCCTCCAGTATCAACCACCACCTCATACACAGCCTCCAGTATCAACCACCACCTCATACACAGCCTCCAGTATCAACCACCGCCTCATACACAGCCTCCAGTATCACCCACCGCCTCATACACAGCCTCCAGTATCACCCACCGCCTCATACACAGCCTCCAGCATCACCTACCGCCTCATACACAGCCTCCAGCATCACCCACCGCCTCATACACAGCCTCCAGCATCACCCACCGCCTCATACACAGCCTCCAGCATCACCCACCGCCTCATACACAGCCTCCAGCATCACCCACCGCCTCATACACAGCCTCCAGCATCACCCACCACCTCATACACATCCTCCAGCATCACCCACCACCTCATACACAGCCTCCAGTATCACCCACCACCTCATACACAGCCTCCAGTATCACCCACCACCTCATACACAGCCTCCAGTATCACCCACCACCTCATACACAGCCTCCAGTATCACCCACCACCTCATACACAGCCTCCAGTATCACCCACCACCTCATACACAGCCTCCAGTATCACCCACCACCTCATACACAGCCTCCAGTATCACCCACCGCCTCATACACAGCCTCCAGCATCACCTACCGCCTCATACACAGCCTCCAGCATCACCCACCGCCTCATACACAGCCTCCAGCATCACCCACCGCCTCATACACAGCCTCCAGCATCACCCACCGCCTCATACACAGCCTCCAGCATCACCCACCGCCTCATACACAGCCTCCAGCATCACCCACCACCTCATACACATCCTCCAGCATCACCCACCACCTCATACACAGCCTCCAGCATCACCCACCGCCTCATACACAGCCTCCAGCATCACCCACCACCTCATATATATCCTCCAGTATCACCCACTGCCTCACATCCTCCAGTATAACCCACCGCCTCATATACATCCTCCAGTATCTCACCCACCGCCTCATATACATCCTCCAGTATAACCCACCACATCATATACATCCTCCAGTATCACACCCACTGCCTTATACACATCCTCCAGCATCACCCGCCACCTTATACACATCCTCCAGCATCACCCGCCACCTTATACACATCCTCCAGCATCACGACTCCTGTTCATCATTCACACCAAATACCGTTCAACAGACCTCCAGCTTTGTTTTTGGGGTCACATTTCTGACCAGCCCTGTTTCCTGGCTCCGCACTGGTCGGACCAGCCCTGTTTCCTGGCTCACTGGTTGGACCGGCCCCGTTTCCTGGCTGCTCACTGGTCGAACTGGCCCAGATTCTTAGCTCCAGACTGATTGGATTGGCCCTGATTCTTGGCTCCTCACTGGTTGTCAGCTGGACATCACATCCTAGAAAGCAAACACAGGAGGACAAATACACACTACACGTTATATGGGAGACTGCAGAGCGAACGGCAGACATGGTTTTGCACTCTATGGGCTCAGTGTCACTTGTATATCCTGAGGGGACATTCAGGAACAGACTTTTCTTTAATACTCTGTGCTGATGGGAAACGATTGACCATTTGTAATCTGGATAGATTTCCTGATCTACAGGATTCTATTAGGCATGGACACCTTTCATGTTTTTTCCTGAAGGGTGTCCATGCCATAAAACAGGTCTGGACGTTATAGAGCAGGGATGGGGAGCCAGCGGCCCTCCAGCTGTAGCAAAACTACAATTCCCAGCTCTAGCTTTGGCTGTCCAGGCATGATGGGAACTGTAATTTTATAACAGCTGGAGGGCCTGAGTTTAACAACCTGTGTTATAGAACATGTCCTATTTTTTTCTGGAATTCTGGCTCGGGTGTCAATTTAAAACCCTATGGGGGCATCCAAAATTCTGGACAGCTCCGGATGCGCTGCCTGCCAGAGCAAGCCAGCACTAGTGCCCTAGTATGTGCCACTGAAGTCTTTGTTGCAGTGTTTTGTACCCGTATATGAATCCCTACTTATCAGGAACACGTACAGTTAAATGCAGCACTGTGTTTGACAGGGTGAGGAGCCATTGGCTCCAATCAATCGTGGCTGGAGGTATAATGCTGCCCCCCCCCTCAGAAACACACGTATATGGGTTAGTGGTCCCTCAACACACGATATTAATTGGTTCCAGGAGGACCATTGTATGTTACCAAAACGCTATGGAAAACTGGTAATTAGTTCTAAATCCCCAAAAATGAGAAAACGAAAATTCTAAGGAAAATAAGCAGCTAACTAATATGGATACAGCAAGTCCTTACATATAACAGTCAGAAAGAGCTGCAAGAGACTAAATTACTTTCTACGTGGGGGACTGGAGCGTTTTCAGGTCCTGTACAGACAACTCAGGGTCCCAGAAAAATAAAATGAAGACGCCCTCACATGATGCAACTCATGCTGGCCCAGATAAAGAGAAGCACAGGACATGTAGTATCACAGTGTACTGTAGAGAGGAGATACACACAGCAGTACAGGACATGTAGTATCACACTATACTGTAGGGAGGAGATACTAGACACACACAGCAGTCCAGGACATTAGTATCTCCTCTCTCCAATAAAGTGTGATACTACGACACACAGCGGTACAGGACATGTAGTATCACACTATACTGTAGAGGAGATACTAGACACACAGCAGTACAGGACATGTAGTATCACTATACTGTAGAGAGGAGATACTAAACACACAGCAGTCCAGGACATTAGTATCTCCTCTCTCCAATAAAGTGTGATACTACATGTCCTGTACTGCTGTGTGTGTCTAGTATCTCCTCTACAGTACAGTGTGATACTACATGTCCTGTACTGCTGTGTGTCTAGTATCTCCTCTCTTCAAGTGTGATACTACGATACACAGCAGTACAGGACATTTCGTATCACACTATACTGTAGAGGAGATACTAGACACACACAGCAGTACAGGACATGTAGTATCACACTGTACTGTAGGGAGGGGATACTAGACACACAGCAGTACAGGACATGTATCACACTTACTGTAGGGAGGAAAAACTAAACAGCCAATCACTGCACTTCACTAATACTGGGATTTTACCAGTAAAATTGCCACTTTCATTGGTCAATTTTTAATAACTTATATTTTATTGAATTTCACACAAAATTACAACAGTACATTGTAAGAAAAACACAGACCGCACTGACAGAGCCGTAAGTACACATCTACATCTTTCCAAACACAATGATAGAGAAGATCAGCTGTTTTTTTAACATGTTCCGCAGATCTAGACTGTCTGTAGTATTAAAGGAGTTATCCAGCGCTACAAAAACATGGCCACTTTCCCCCTCTCGTCTCCAGATTGGGTGGGGGTTTGAAACTCAGTTCCATCGAAGTAAAACCACACCTGAACGGGAGACCAGAGAGGGGGAAAAGTGGCCATGTTTTTGTAGTGCTGGATAAAGTCTATTCTGAAGTTGCAATGGTCCAGGCCATTGTAAATTGAGGGATGACTGTATACATACACTCCTTACAGGGGGGACATGATTGACACAGAAGGGATAGTTGGCATTAGGGATGGAACGAACAGAGTTCGGTTCGGGTTCGTACGAACCCGAACCCTTGGTAATGATTCCCGCTGTCTGCCCGCTCCGTGCATCGGGTGGATCCAGCGGGAGGACCGCCTGGAAAACTGGGATACAGCCATAGCCATAGGCTGTATCCCAGTTTTCCGGGCGGTCCTCCCGCTGTATCCGCCCCATCCGAACCCGAACCTCGGCGGGTTCGGACCATCCCTAGTTCGCATATTGTGTGTGTAATTATATATAATATATTACAAACACACACACACACACACATACCACACACAGTGGTACTTTGGTTTAAGAGTAACTTGGATTAAGAGCGTTTTGGTTTAAGAGCTCACAGTTTTCAAAATTGTGACTTGGTTTAAGAGCATTGCTTTGGTTTAAGAGCTCCCTGTACTGGGTGGGAGGGGAGTGGGGGAGGGGCATCATCTGAAGTCTCCCTCCCCTTCCAAATCATAGCAGATCGACTTCAGGCTGGGGCTTGCATCAGGGGACAGGACTGTGGAGGTAATCTCTCCACAGCTGTAATCTCTCTCTCTCCCTGGACAGAGTGCTGCTATACTGTGCTTATCATATACCCTACTCATTCATTCCTGCAGTCTGTCACTCCTTGTGTTTCCCACCCTCTATTCCTGCACTTACACATTCCTGCCATTCACACTGCTGCTATAATGTGCCTGCACTCACACTCAGCTATACACACTGCTGCTATAATGTTCCTGCACTCACACTCCGCTATACACACTGCTGCTATAATATGCCTGCAGTTACACAGCCAGTGGTTTAGTTATCAGAGGCAGGAAAAGCAGTTGCTATGGGGCCCCTGGGGGGTGGGGGGCCCCGGGATGCACAGGGAAGATAAGAGCCTCCTGTGTCCTTCTGCTTAACCCCTTATTTACTGCAGTATGTAAGTGACCCAGTGTTCTCTTACATGCTGCAACACAAAAAAGGGTTAATATGCTACAATTAGCTCTCTGCCTCACTACTCTGATAATCCCTTTCCTCTGCAGGAGCTCAGAGAACAGAGGTCAGAGGTTATCAGTGCAGGAGTAGTGAAGGAGAGAGCTAATTGTCTTTAGCATATTAACCCTTTTTTGTGTTGCAGCATGTAAGAGAACATTGGGTCACTTACACACTGCAGTTCATGAGGGGTTAAGCAAAAGGTAGTCTGCTCCTGCACCTAAGTATATAACCATGAGGCTCCTAATAGGCTGTTATAGTTCAATACAGTGGATGGACAGAACAAGTAGACATTTGCTTTCTCCTCTGCCAGTCACTGTTGTGGCTGCACACAGGATTCTGCTTCTGGCCACATCACAGCGTGTGTGAGAATATTATATCTATCTATCTATGGGGCGCCATGAATCCTAGCTACACCCCTATACACACTGCTGTATAGAGGTTTCTGCCACCGTCCTCCTGCACAGCACTTCCTGATTGGTCCATGCTGAACACACGCCCCTTCCCCACTGCAGTCATGTGACCACACAGACCTCTGACAGCAGCCCTGCTTCTCTACTCTAGCCTGTTGTACTCAGGGCCGCTTCTGCCATGAGGCAAGAAGAGTTTACTGCTCAGGGCGGCAGAATTTATGGAGGGGCCATAAATTATACTGTCTGCTACACACCACTGACTGCATTGACCCCATGACCTGCAGATGATAACTGGACACAGACGTAGAATGCAAGGAAGTCAGGACTGCAGACACTTTGCAGGTATTGTTATACGTGTCACACATCACTACACTCCAAGTGATCATTACCCCTGAAGAATTGTTTACACTCTGGCGGAATTGGAAACTTTCTGTCTTGTCCTCACCAAGGATGGAAGGTAATGCTGGGACAGGGTGACTTATGGTGGAGCTGGATTGTGTATACAGGATGCACTCATTATTAAAAGCTACAGGTTTTGTGCACACCCGCCTATGATTTTCAATAGGCTGGGGGGGTAATGAGTCAATGTGGGCACGAGGGGGGGGGGGCATTTCAGGTCTTGCTTCAGGCAGCAGAAAACCTATAATCGGCCATGGTTGTACTACGCTACTGCATTATGGGGGATCTGCAGCTCCATCCTGTATCTACAAACTGCTGCTGTTATTTCAGGTTTATGCCCTTACTATACATTATACACCACATGCTGACTGCTATACTGTACAGTAACATAATATCACATATCCACTCTTAATCCAAAGCAAACTTTCCCATAAGAAATCATTGAAATGCAGACAATTGGTTCCACCCCCCCAAAAACAATGATTTATTATTCTGAACAACATGTAAAACAGATGAAACAAACAATCAGAAACAGCAGAATCTGTGATATTATAAGTTACTGTACAGTAATGGAGAGGATGGGAAACACAAGGACGGACAGAGACTGCAGGGAGCATGAAGGAATGAGCAGGAAACATGTGGGCACATACATGCAGCACTCTGTCTGGGGAGAGAGGGATTACAGCTATGGGGAGATTACCTCCACAGTCCTGTCCCCTGATGCAAGCCCCAGCCTGAAGTGGATCTGCTGTGATTTGGAAGGTGAGGGAAACTTCCTGGGTCAGAGTACAGGGCTGTAGACCCCGCTATGCAGACCATGCTCCTCCCCCACTCATCCTCCCACCTAGTACAGGGAGCTCTTAAACCAAAGCAATGCTCTTAAACCAAGTCACAATTTTGAAAAAGTGTGAGCTCTTAAACCAAAACGCTCTTAAACCAAGTTACTCTTAAAACAGTTACCACTGTATTTGTTTTACATGATATTCAGGGGAAAGATCAGAAGCAACATGAGAAAATATTTTACTGATATTCAGGGGAAAGATCAGAAGCAACATGAGAAAATATTTTACTGAAAGAGTAGTAGATACCTGGAACAAACTTCCAGCAGAGGTGGTTGGTAAATGTACAATAACAGAATTTAAACACGCCTGGGATAAACATATATCTATCCTAAGATAATAAGAAAGAAAATACTAGAAGGGCAGACAAGATGGACCCAGTGGTCTTTTTCTGCCAACAATCTATGTTTCTATGTTTCAGGAAAAAAAAAAAAAAAAAAAAAATCATTTTTGGGGTGTGAAACCAATTGTCTGCATTTCAATGATTTCTTATAGGAAAATTTGCTTTAGTGTAAGAGTGACTAGGATACACACACAAACTTCTTACAGGGGGGACACGATAGATACAGAAGGGATAGGTGGCATATATATATATATATATTCCTTACAGGAAGGATACAGAAGGCGCAGACAGTATATACAGCCGTATGGGAGACACTCACCGATCCATCTGTGTGTGATATTCTGAAATATCGGATCCTGAACAAATGGATATACAACCGTGATATCATTGCGACATATAATATAGGTAGCGTCTGTTATGAAGGTCACGCTGCATCCGTTGCTGCTGTTGTCCATCTTTAGATTTGCTGTGTCGTCATTTATTGGAGTGTAGAAACCATCATGCAGGACATAGAAAGAGAATTCAGGTGAACACGGCTCCAGCCACAAAGTGACGTCATCCTGACCTGAAAGGAGAAGAAGAGGTAAGGCCGGGGTCCTCCCTGCACAGGGCAACGCCAAGCCAGCCTGACCCTGGTGACCCTCACCTCACATTCCCAACAGAGAGGCACAGTGACCACCTTTACCCCAAGAGACCATGCCAACTGCAATGTACCATACCCTTACCCCAAGAGACCATGCCAACTGCAATATACCATACCCTTACCCCAAGAGACCATGCCAACTGCAATGTACCATACCCTTACCCCAAGAGACCATGCCAACTGCAATGTACCATACCCTTACCCCAAGAGACCATGCCAACTGCAATATACCATACCCTTACCCCAAGAGACCATGCCAACTGCAATGTACCATACCCTTACCACAAGAGACCATGCCAACTGCAATGTGCCCCCCCTACTCCAAGAGACCATGCCAACTGCAATGTACCATACCCTTACCCCAAGAGACCATGCCAACTGCAATGTACCATACCCTTACCCCAAGAGACCATGCCAACTGCAATGTGCCCCCCCTTACTCCAAGAGACCATGCCAACTGCAATGTGCCCCCCCTTACCCCAAGAGACCATACCAACTGCAATGTGCCCCCCCACCCCAAGACACCATGCCAACTGCAATGTACCATACCCTTACCCCAAGACACCATGCCAACTGCAATGTGCCCCCCCACCCCAAGAGACCATGCCAACTGCAATGTACCATACCCTTACCCCAAGACACCATGCCAACTGCAATGTGCCCCCCTTACCCCAAGAGACCATGCCAACTGCAATGTGCACCCCCCTTACCCCAAGAGACCATGGCAACTGCAATTTACCATACCCTTACCCCAAGAGACCATGCCAACTGCAATGTACCATACCCTTACCCCAAGACACCATGCCAACTGCAATGTACCATACCCTTACCCCAAGACACCATGCCAACTGCAATGTGCCCCCCTTACCCCAAGAGACCATGCCAACTGCAATGTGCACCCCCCTTACCCCAAGAGACCATGGCAACTGCAATTTACCATACCCTTACCCCAAGAGACCATGCCAACTGCAATGTGCCCCCACCCCAAGAGACCATGCCAACTGCAATGTGCCCCCCCACCCCAAGAGACCATGACAGCTACAGTGTACTCCCTTTTACCCAAATAGTCCATGCCAGCTTCAATGTAGCCCCCCTTTTTCCCCAATAGACCACGCCAGCTTCATTGTACCACCCTTTTACCCCAATAGACCATGCCAGCTTCATTGTACCACCCTTTTACCCCAATAGACCATGCCCACTGCAAATTAACCCCCTTTTTCCCCAATAGACCATGCCAGCTTTAATGTACCCCTCTTTTATCCAAATAGACCATGCCAGCTTCAATGTACCCCCCTTTCCTCCTAGAGACCATAAAACAGCAGATTGCCCCTTTCCCCCACATACTATGCCAGCAGTCAATGGAGCAATATAAACACTTTAGCCCCTTGCAGTGGCTGCTCTATATAAGCCGCCCCGTATCCCTGGACCCACCATAGACCCCGTATCCCCCCCCACACACACACTCATGATCCTCCAGGGTACCAGCAATCACAATCCTCACAAGACACAGACAGGTGATAAACTGATATAGGATAAACACTTCAGGCTGGTCACTAAGGGGTTAATAAAGGGGTTAATAAAGGAGTTGTCCAAGGCAAGAAAAAAAAAATCACGTCTGCCCTCTCCGTAACAGCCCCACACGCGTCCACAGGTTGTGGGTGGTATTACAGCACTCCCTCACCGATATGGAAGAGACAGGAGTGTAAGGTGCAGTGTTGGTTATGGAAGAGACGCTCTGTTATTCTTATCCAGGACAATCCCTTTAAATATCTGCTTCCTGTCAACAGCTTCTGTAACTGGTGACAGCACAAAGCCTGTGATGGAACAGGCCCCCCCTCCCTCCCTCCCCGCATCCCCTGATGGAACAGGCCCCCCCTCCCTCCCTCCCCGCATCCCCTGATGGAACAGGCCCCCCCTCCCTCCCTCCCCGCATCCCCTGATGGAACAGGCCCCCCCTCCCTCCCTCCCCGCATCCCCTGATGGAACAGGCCCCCCCTCCCTCCCTCCCCGCATCCCCTGATGGAACAGGCCCCCCCTCCCTCCCTCCCCGCATCCCCTGATGGAACAGGCCCCCCCTCCCTCCCTCCCTCCCCGCATCCCCTGATGGAACAGGCCCCCCCTCCCTCCCCGCATCCCCTGATGGAACAGGCCCCCCCTCCCTCCCTCCCTCCCCGCATCCCCTGATGGAACAGGCCCCCCCTCCCTCCCTCCCCGCATCCCCTGATGGAACAGGCCCCCCCTCCCTCCCTCCCCGCATCCCCTGATGGAACAGGCCCCCCCTCCCTCCCTCCCCGCATCCCCTGATGGAACAGGCCCCCCCTCCCTCCCTCCCCGCATCCCCTGATGGAACAGGCCCCCCCTCCCTCCCTCCCCGCATCCCCTGATGGAACAGGCCCCCCCTCCCTCCCCGCATCCCCTGATGGAACAGGCCCCCCCTCCCTCCCCGCATCCCCTGATGGAACAGGCCCCCCCTCCCTCCCTCCCCGCATCCCCTGATGGAACAGGCCCCCCCTCCCTCCCTCCCCGCATCCCCTGATGGAACAGGCCCCCCCTCCCTCCCCGCATCCCCTGATGGAACAGGCCCCCCCCTCCCCGCATCCCCTGATGGAACAGGCCCCCCCCTCCCCGCATCCCCTGATGGAACAGGCCCCCTACCCCTGGACCACTATCCCACCACCACAGGGTATAGGACAGCAGTAGGGAACCTTGTCTCGCCAGCTGCTGCAAAACTACGACTCCCAGCATGCCTGGTATAGAGCTATAGCTTTGGCTGTCCAGGCATGATGGGAGTTGTAGTTTTGCATTACATCCCTACAGACACAGCTCACACCAGGCTCATACTGACACTTCTATACAAAGATGAGGTGGAACTACAACTCCCAGAATCCCTAACACAAGTTAAACTATAGACACACACAGAACTACAGCGCCCCCATAGGCTGTCAGTGCAGGTGCCAGCAGAACACACAGGACCACAACGCAGACCGTGTGCCGGTACCTTCCGCCATCACCGCCGGGAGGAGCAGGAGCACGACCAGCACCGGGACCGCCGCGCGCACCATCTCAGCCTCACACAGACAGGAGTCCCGGGACCGGAGCCAGACACATGGAGCGGGGAGCGCCGGCTGAACACAAAGCCGCAGCCAATCAGATGATAGAGCGGGCGGGACTGCAAAAAAGAATCAACCAATCACACAGGCGCCACTAGGAGGTGGGCGGGGCGTCTGTCATTATCGGACAGCGAAACAGCTGAAGTGTCACCAATCAATTTAAGAACGCTCTTAAAGGGGAAGTTCACAATTGTTTTCCTTTTAAATCAACTGGTCCCAGCAAGTGTAAATTTGTAATTAACTTCTATAAAAAAAAAATTCTCCAGTCTTCCAGTACTTATCAGTTGCTGTATATCCTGCAGGAAGTGGTGTATTCTCTCCAGTCTGACACAGTGCTCTCTGCTGCCACCTCTGTCCATGTCAGGAACTGTCCAGAGTAGGAGCAAATGCCCATTGAAAACCTCCCCTCCTCTCCTGACTGAAAATAATACACCACTTCCTGCAGGGCATACAGCAGCTGATAAATACTGGAAGATGAGGTTGTTTTTTTTTTTAAATAAAGGAAAATACAAATCTCTGGCACCAGGTCACATCACAATGACCCTATATGGTCACAAAAAGGATCCGACCAACACATTTCCCCGTACAATAGTGCACTATAGTTCATTAGGGATATATATGCTTTAACCCTTTAAGGACATGGCCCATTTTCGTTTTTACGTTTTCGGTTTTTCCTCCTTGTGTTTAAAAGGCCATAGCACTTGCATTTTTCCACCTAGAAACCCACATGAGCCCTTATTTTTTGCGTCACTAATTGTACTTTGCAATTACAGGCTGAATTTTTGCATAAAGTACACTGCGAAACCAGAAAAAAATTCAAAGTGTGGTGAAATTGAAAAAAAAAACGCATTTCTTTTATTTGGGGGAAATGTGTTTTTGCGCCATTCGCCCTGTGGTAAAACTGACTTGTTATGCATGTTCCTCAAGTCGTTACGATTAAAACGATATATAACATGTATAACTTATATTGTATCTGATGGCCTGTAAAAAATTCAAACCGTTGTTAACCAATATACGTTCCTTAAAATCGCTCCATTCCCAGGCTTATAGCGCTTTTATCCTTTGGTCTATGGGGCTGTGCGAGGTGTCATTTTTTGCGCCATGATGTGATCTTTCTATCGTTACCTTGATTGCGCATATACGACTTTTTGATCGCTTTATATTACATTTTTTCTGGATTTGATGCGACCAAAAATGCGCAATTTTGCACTTTGGGATTTTTTTGCGCTGACGCCGTTTACCGTACGAGATCAGGAATGTGATTAATTAATAGTTCGGGCGATTACGCAAATAGCAAACAGCGATAGCAAACATGTTTATTTATTTATTTATTTGTTTACTTTTATTTAAAACCTGGGAAAAGGGGGGTGATTCAGACTTTTATTAGGGGAGGGGGATTTTTACTATTAACAACACTTTATTTATTTTTTTTACACATATACTAGAAGCCCCCCTGGGGGACTTTTAGTATATACACTTGGATCTCTCATAGAGATCTCTGCAGCATAGATATGCTGCAGAGATCCATGAGATCGGCACTCGTTTGCTTTCGGCTTCTGCAGCCGAAAACGAACGAGTGCCGAGCCGAGGACGGCGCCATCTTGGACGCGTCCCCGGCCGGCATCAGTAACGGAGATCGCTCCTCCGGGACAAGGTCCCGGAGGAGCGATCTCCCCCACTAGACACCAGGGAAACGTTGCCTCCGGTAATCGGAGGCAGCTGTCAACTTTGACAGCTGCCTCCGATTAGCTAATTAGCGGGCACGGCGATCAGACCGTGCCCGCTAATAGCAGCGGTCCCGGGCTACTCGCGGCACCCGGGATCACGGCACTTCAAAGCGGGGCCGCCGCGCAGCCCCGCTTTGAAGTGCTAGTGCGGACATATGACGTACCGGTACGTCATATGTCCTTAAGAGGTTAAACCAAGGATGGCTAAAGCTGCGGCTGTCCAGGCATGATGGGAATTGTAGTTTTGCAACAGCTGGGGGGCCGAAGGTTTCCCATCCCTGCATTAAAAGGGGACTGGAACACCCCTTTAAAGCATACACATTCCGGGACCCCTCCTTGAGCCCTCCCAGCTGATCCACGTGTGTGTGTTTCTGTAAGGGTACTATTATGCTGCGTTTACACGTAACGATTATCGTGCGAATTCGCACAATAACGATCGAATTCAAACGATAATCGTACGTGTAAACACAGCGAACGATCGAACGACAAACGAGAAATCGTTCATTTTGATCTTTGAACATGTTCTCAAATCGCCGTTGATCGTTCGCAAAAAATTCGCAGATCGTTCCGTGTACACAGTCATTCGCCGATTTAACCAATGTGTGAGAAAGGCTTAAGCGATCGCAAAACAAATTTCCGTACGATATATCGTTCCGTTTAAACGCTGATCGTTATAAAAAAAAATCGTTATTTCGAAATCTCTAATCGTACGATCGGGCGAATTATTACCGATCATTACCGATGTCCTTGCAGCCCTTCTTAACTGGCATACATTACATATCCACGCTCCAGGGCTGCTTCTGCCGTCCGCTTCTCCCCGGGTCCCGCGCCCTCTAGCTTGACAGCGGCCTGTCAGCTGACAGGCCGCTCAGCCAATCACGGGCCGGGACCGCCGCGGCCTGTGATTGGCTGGGCGGCCTATCAGCTGACAGGCCGCTCGGAACTAGAGCGCACGGGACCTGGGGAGAAGAAGACCGCAGGAGCAGCCCTGGAGTGTGGATAGGTAATGTATATCGTTAGTCGCCAACCAGGCACCGCTATTACACGTAGTGATGCACGATCGGCGCCCGACAAAGTTAGGTTCTAACCTATAGCAACGATCAGCCGATGATCGTTGTCATCGGCTGATCGTTGTATTTATTACACGGAGCGATAATCGTTCCGTGTAATAGTACCCTAAGCGTCTATGTGCAGATGTGATTGGATGAGACACACAGTCGTGCTGCACATTCACCTTTAGGCCATGTTCACACGGTGGGTCCGGGCCTCTGCTGCTGGTCCAGGTTATAAAATCCTCAGACGTCATATCTGGTGTGGATTTTCCCACTTACAATAGAAAAATTAAATCCAAAGCAAAATCCTCCTGTCCCACACATGGACTATGCAGTGTCTACCTCTGCTGTGCGGACTTATCTGTGGGGTAAGATAGTCACTCACATAAGGCCTGGAGAATAACGGGGTTTCCTGATCGTCCTACCAAACTTACCAAAATTTTAATTTCCTGGAGTCCGTAGGCAGCACAATACTACAAGCTCGTGCTGCCTACAGACTCCAGGAAATTAAACTTTGGTGAGTAAATGTTGGTTATTCCAGCCCCTAAAACGTATGGAGTCTGACAGCTGGGACCCCCTTTAGTCTCTCTGCCGCAAGGCGCAGTCCGCCTCAGGCCGTGTTTACATATCACAATACCGCATCATTTTTGCCATGATTTTCCCAAATTGTGATGATGCGTTTTCACTGCAGTTTGTGCTGAATCCACTTGAAATTCCGCCCCTAAAAAATGAGTTTTGGCTCCCGTTGTCCAGAATTGCATCCAGATTACACGTTTTGTCCAAAGATTATGTCCATACTACGGAATCCAGGCGGATCACCAGCTGCGGATTCCGCAGTTTGTCCCCGCGCACATCTCTGCTGGTCCCCCAGGCTTCATTGTATGGTTTGGCAGATTATGCCTACTGTCCGAAGAATAAGCAGGTTTATTCTTCGGGCGGATGGCGGAATCTGTGGAGGTGAGCTGCGGAATCCGTGGCGGGTGATCTGCCAGGATTCCGTAGTGTGAACATACCCGAGCTGCTAGAGGAATCCTATAGAAGTCAATGGGGCTTAAATTCCGCTCCTATTCTGACAGAGCAGAATAGGCGAGGAATTTTAAGCAGAAATCTTTCTTCTTCAATACCTCACCTATTCCTCAGTGTGCACATACCCTCAGAACATCATTTACAGCAAAAAAAGCAACAATAGTAACATAAACAAACCAAACATAGTCAATAGTAACGTATGACTGGTCTATTAAACTCAATGGGACCAGTGTGTGCCTGTCACTGTCTAAGTCAGCACATAGTTGTAACCAGTGGGTGAGAGAGCCGACGCGTTTTAAACAGGTTACGCGCACCTGTGTGAAATGTGTTGGTTCTAGGCCTGTGTTCACACATTGCTGTTTCTCTGCAGTACTGCATCATTTCATTGCGTACCTGCATAATTTTTGCATTATTATTAGGTATCGCAACAGTACTGCAATAAAATTCCAACGTGTATGAACACAGCCCAACTCTTATCTGTGCATGGATTTGAAATCTGGATATGTAATAAAAGTTAAATGTTATCCATTTGCACAAGTCTGGGGGTTGCTGGATCCTTCACCACTTTTCTACATCTTCTACGAAACCGCGATTGGCTACTCTCGCTGCTGCCATACATGAGGCAAGCTGACCATCAGTTCCTTTTTCTTGAGGGTCTGTTCACACGTACAGACTCGCAGTGTAAATTATGCTGCGTGTTGGTCCTGGCAGTTCACTGTCACTACATACTCGCAGCAGTCTGAACGAACGCTGCGTGTATGTAATTCTGCCGGCCCCTTAACCCCTTCTGCTGCCACGCGGCTCCTGCTCTGTATACATTACCTCTCCTTGTTGCACGGGTTCCCGGCGTACTGCTCTCCCGCCCGGCCAATCAGTGGCTGCGGCTGGGCAACACACCCATTGTCCGGGCGGGAGAGCAGGACGCCGGGACCCCTTCCAGCGAGGACAGGTAATGTATACAGAGCGGGAGCCGGGCGGAAGCAGAAGGGGTTAAGGGGCCGGCAGAATTACATACACGCAGCAGTCGTTCAGACTGCTGCGAGTATGTAGTGACAGTGAACTGCCGGGACCTGCCATACTCGCAGCTAGATTTACGCTGCGAGTCTGTACGTGTGAACTGACCCAGGTACAAACACACACACACCGTATACGCAGCAGATACACTGCAAATACGCAGCAGATACGCAGCAGATTTGATGGTGCAGATTTGATGCTGTGTTCAGTTATTTAGATCTAATCTGCTGCGTATTTGCTGCGTATACGGTGTGTGTGTTTATACCCTTAGGGTCTGTTCACACGTACAGACTCGCTGCGTATTTATTGCTGTGAGTTTCTCGCACATAAGTCCACAGCGATGCTGATTGCTATCAAGTCAATGTATGTGTATTCTCGCTGCGTGTTTGGTGCGATTTTTACATGCGAGTTTTGATTTTCACATGATTTTTACAGGCAAGTTCAACACCACAAAAAACGCAGCTACTTTCATGCGAGTTTGCGAGTGCGAGTTTTACGCTAGTCTGTACGTGTGAACAGACTCTTAAGGTGAATTCTAGCCTGCTGATATCTCCCTATTGCACATGGGGTGCTGAGGATAAGTCTCTTACCTTCATCCTTGGCGCTGTTCCCATGCAGTTATAATGTAATCCTGTGCCCAGTAAGGTCTTTTGCCGCATTGCCCCCAGAGCGCCGATGATAATCATTGGGAAGGGGGGGGGGATAGTGCTCCAAACAGCCCAACCAGACACAACAGGATTACATTAAAAATTGCATGGGAGCAGTGCCGAGGATGAAGGTAGGAGACTTATCCTCAGCGCCCCATGTACAATAGGGAGATATCAGCAGGTTAGATATGTCCGTACTCGGCTTTTTCCAGAGGCTCCATAAAAATGAATAGAGCCAGGCTCGTATTGGCCCACAGGGGGAACAGGGGAATCCCCCTGTGGGCCCTACCCTTTGGTGGGCCCCTGGCAGGAGGTGCGCCTCCCAGTCTGACTCTTTCTACCAGAGAATAAAAACAATTTCTATGCTATAGAATCGAAGACAAATATATGTAAGGTACCATGTGTCTTCTTGACCTAACAGCATCTAACAGTGTCAGCAGTTTGGAACACGAATTACAGCTGACAGAAGTCTCGTAACAAATGACAGGCAGGGAGTGGAGTGTGTGATGATAATAAAGGAACTATACTCACCAGTCCCTGTGCCCCTGGACCGCTCTCTCTCCCACAGCTGCTGGAAGTCATTTTCTGTCACTTTCGACCAGTTTCTATGTATGTCACAGCCCCAGCTTAATGTCACATATGTGGCTGATGGATTGCCTGCTCAGCCAGTCAGTGACTACAGCGGTGTCCATCCCCAGTCAGTGATTGGCTGAGCGGGCAATCCATCAGCCCAGTATGTGATGTTGCAGCTGGAGGAGGCCAGTGGCTACTGGATATTATTAAGGAAGAGCTTCGGGGCACAGGGACAGGTAAGTATACTTTCTTTATTATGTTCCAGCACCCCCCTGCCTACCTGAGATTTGTTAGTTTCATGGGATTTTTCCTTTCAAGAAACTTAAGTGGCAGGTTATGCTGTTTGCGTAGAGTTACTAGTAGTGAGCAAGCATCACTGGTCACATACACAGCTCTGTGCAAAGTTGCTATAGTAATGTGCTTGTTATATCTGGTGTAAGTAGGGTGGGCCCCAAGAATCAAATTCCCAGGTGGGCCCAAGGTACCCCAATCTGACACTGGCCAGCTGGTGCTCCCCCTAAAATCCATAGGATAGGGGATATCAAGCTAAAAAAAAATATTTGAAATCAACCAGTGTCAGAAAGTTATATAGATTTTTAATTTACTTCTACAAAAAAAAAAAACAAGCCTTCTAGTACTTATCAGCTGCTGTATGTCCTGCAGGAAGTGGTGTAATCTTTCCAGTCTGACACATTGCTCTCTGCTGCCACCTCTGTCTATGTCAGGAACTTACTTTGGATTGGAAAGAATACATTATTTCCTGCTGAACATACAGAAGTACTGGTAGACTGGAGATTGTTTTGATAGAAGTAAATTACAAATTTCTGGCACCAGTTTATTAGAATTTTTTTCTGTAGTACCCCTTTAATACTGTGGACATCGCAGCAGATTTTCTGCTGCAGATTTATTTTGAATAACTGAACACAGCATCAAATCTGCTGCAGATCCTGTATGTGTGAACACACCCTTAAACAGCTTGACAACCCCTTTTGTACAGTCAATGCGGTTTCTCCATTGATTAACTAATCAGGTGATCACCGATTTCCTATGAAAACCTGGGAAATGTAGTGTTACATGCCACCCATACAGCTATCCAGGTACTGATACCCTTCTTCTCTATTCAGATTGTCCGCTGTCTCCTTCATATTAACAAATCCGCCATATATATCTGTATGCCAGTGGATTCTAAACTGAGTGACCGGAAATGCTGGGAATTGTAGTGTATAGAAATGTCTGTAAACCACAAGTGTCCCTCCAAAAAGATGGGAGGTATGGAGGAAGGGCAGACTGCAAAGCATTATGGGGAAGCTTGATGTCATGTGTTTTCAGTCATCATCATCATAAACTTTACAGCTTTATCAGCCTGTCAGAGACAAAACACGGTCTGAGTTGCCCATAGCAACCAATCACAGCTCACTTTTCATATCTTAACAAGGATCTTACAAAATTAAAGTTGAGCTTTTATTGGTTGCTATGAGAAGGTTAGACTGTCTGAATTGCACATGGCAACCAATCACAGTTCAGCTTTTATTTTACCAGAGTAATTGGAGAAACAAAAGCTGAGCTGTGATTGGTTGCTATGGGCCACATCAAACCATATTATTTAGTGTTCTTAGTGCGGCCTAACCATAAGCTGTTTGCTTGGTCACAAGTGTGTTTAGTGACCTCTGCAGTAAAGCGCATCACCAGTCATTGATAGGTTAATGCTTCAGATGTGTTTACCTGCAGTAACCATGGCAACCGTGCTCTGTGATGACAAGTGCTTATGTCATAAAGAAGGTTCCATAAAGCAATGCACCGCGCCCTGATCAGTGCCATCTTGGATGCGCCAGAGGACCTTGAGTTTGACTACTTTACTCCCCCCTACCCTTGATGTAATTTGGAGGTTCTAGCAGGGGAAAAGGGGTGGTCTGCTTTAGACTACCCCTTCATCAAGTCTCCACCTTCTTGAGAAGTGGATCTGGATCTGTGAAGGAGAAGAGATACAGCCACCTAGCCATCAGTAAGGTGACAGATATTGCAGCCAGATCTCTCTCACATCCACGTTATTATATTTATAGTATGGTATTACCCTTTGAGCCCAGGGGTGGGGCAACTCTCCAGCCATGGCTCCCTCGAGGTTTCCCCCACAGGGGGTTTTTCCTCGCCTGAATGCTGGAGGGTGACTCTTCGTGAGTCGGGGGTCTGCCATTTTCAGTGTCATGTAATTTTGTAATAAAATTGGGCCCCTTTGACACCTGATTACAATGTGTTGTGTCTTTATGTTGCGTTCTTTGGTTTAACTTATTATGCTTGGGAGCTGGGGATTCATTACATATTGCAGAGTCATAAAGCTGGACATCTGCCTGCTACACAGATCCATCACCTGCACAATGAGCGGACGTAGGATGGAGCAAAGGATAGCAGAACTGCTGCATGTATGTGCGTATCCCTGGAATAAAGGGGCACTCAAATCTTGAAGAAAAAACATTCATCGCCAGGCAGTGATGGATGCAAAAAGACCCAAGGACCTCGTATTCCAAGGATACATCGGGCTCAGGTAGAATGAAGATAGGTTGCAGTGTGGGGTATTCACCGCGGGACATGTAAATGTAAACCAATCCCACGGACTAAAGGTGCAAAGAATAGTTTTATTGTGTGCAATGCGTTTCGGCCATCTAAATAAGGGGTGGCCTTTCTCAAGCTTACAAAACTACAGTTTTTTCAAGTGACAGGTCACACCAATCCTAGCAACATGGACACCTCCATAAATATACACCATATATACACAACCCAGTGGCTCTTGTGTGTGTGGGCAGCATGAGGGGCAAGGTAAAGTATTGCGCCCTCACACCCATACATCCAGGAGTGGGACAGGTAGCTGTCCCCTCCCCCTGCAAAATCCACAGGATAGGGGATATCAAGCTGATTGGTAGGGGTCCCAGTGGAGAATGTTGGGAACGTCTCCCCCTCAAATTAACAGTAGGGACAGTGCTCCACTAATTCTCTATAGGTCTTGTTATCCCTTATCCTGTGAATAACTTTGGGAGAGGGGTATGTTCTCATGTACTATATGGCTGGACCCAGTCTAGGGGTTTTTCAGAAATATGGCATATGACATTTTTTGGGGTTAAAAAACGCAGAGACCAGATGTTAGCTGATGGGGAAAAGCAAAACGCAATACCCATAGGGCATTTTTGTGCTATGTTTTTTTTTTTTGTGTGTGAACTCATAGCAGGCCATGTGTTTGGTGTTTTGCCACAGACTTCTATAGAGGGGAATATGTCTATATGTCATGTCTATATGGAAATGACAGGTTTTTTTTCCCCAGTTCTTCAACAGCAAACCTGGAATCACATGATAAAGATTCACATGACTTGAACTGGAAAAAACAAAAACACGGGATAAAACGCTAATAGTAATTTACACTAAAATGAGAAAATGGGAGAAAGTGCCCGAAAAAAACACCAAAAAGCAGGAAAATGTGCAACAGTCTTGTGCAAATGTGCAAAACACAAATATGGTACTAATAAAAACTAAAGATCATGGCACAAAAAATGACGTCCTATACACCCCCATAGGTGAAAAAATAAAACCGTTATAAAAGTCACAATAAGGACATTTTAATCATATTTGGGGAAAAAAAGTTTTACTGTAATAAAATAGTAAAACATTAGAAAAGTAATAAAAACATAGTTCGGAGATATTGTGTCAGCTTTCCAGTAATGCGCATTACATAGCTATGTAAAAAGTTACAATTTTTTTTTTTTTTTCCTAACAAAATTCAATCCTCCCCCCCCCCCCCCTAAAATTTTACCTAGTGAATAATATTTTTGGGGGTTCTGTCATACATTTTATGGTACAGTTAAACAAGCCATTACAAAGTACACTTGATCTGAAAAAAAAAAACAAAAAAACACAAGCCCTTACATGACCCTGTAGATGGAGAATAACAGCGCTATAGCTCTTAGAGGGCAAGGTGGAACGAAAATGCAAAAATGAAAATTGCCGCCTGGTCATTTAGGCCATTTTAAGCTGGGGGGTCATGAAGGGGTTAAGAAGCAGCAATGGCGATTTCCTCATCTCACACAATTGATTGAAACAAAAGCCGCCCCCTGTGACGGGTATACCCCAACAACATGTCACTGTCTCAATAACTAATAATGGGAGCGGACTCTTTCTTTAGGATGTTAGTATCCTCCTCCACTCCAAGACGGGTATTCAAGACCGGTCTGGTCTCTTTATCAAGTGTCTATAGGATATGTTGGCCTGGTCCCATTCTGAAACCGTTGCTTTATTTGGCGCTGCTGCCTAAATACCAAGCGTTGTATGACCTTTTCCTAAAATTTCCGATATGTCCCCCATATATATTTAACAATCTGCTTCGGATACGTCACCATTTATTAACTCCCTTTTCTCAAATATAACAAAAGCAAAAAGAACAAAGGCTAAAATATCCCAAAATGTCAGCAGCGTTTTCTATGCCATGTCCTGGTCGCCCATTGGGCAGTGTATGGCTGCAGCACATGATCATTTCAATTCTGTGAGCTGGGAGCGGAGGCGCGCGTGCCCTCCCATTCAGACACTGCAAGTACCCTGAACGTGCCCTTATGGGGCAAAGTATTAACATTACAAGTAACTACCTCTAGGAAACAGCAGAGGGCGCTACTATAAAAATAGTCAAAAATTGCTTCCTAGGCCTTAAGGGGGTAAATCAGGTCTCATACAATCTTCCCATTTATTTTCAGCATAGTCTGGGGTCCCCTCCCTCCTGGATGCAGGAGCTGTGTGTATACCCTGAGGTGCTCTCACACGGTTTATACAGCTTCATGTCATACATTCACACATTTTATCTGCTGCATAAGGATACATTCAGGATACATATAAGTGCCCCTGAGTGTACCCTTATGGGGCAAAGTATTAATTGTACAACATGCAGCACTACCTCTAGGAAACAGCAAGGGGGCAGTACTATAAAAATTAGTAAAATAAATTGCTTCCTAGGCCTAAAGGGGTAAATCAGGTCCTATAACATTTTGCCACCAGTCTGGGGTCCCCCCTCATAAATGTAGGAAATGTTTATATACCCTGATGAGCTCTCACACGGTTTATACAGCTTCATGTCATATGTTCACACATATTAAATCCGCTGCATAAGGATACATTCAAGGACCCTGAGTGTACCCTTATGGGGCAAAGTATTAAGCAACACTAGTTCTAGGAAAGAGCAAAGGGCAATACTCTTATTTTCAGGATAGTCTGGGCTCTCTATTCTGAAACCCCTCCTAGATGCAGGAGCTGTGTGTATACCCTGAGCTCTCACACAGATTATACAGCTTCATGTCATACCAATATATGTATTACCAGCCCTTGTAATGCACCAGAGACTTATCTATCACCATGTATATTAGGGGTATAAAGCTGGGCAAATGTTACATTGTAGTGGGTTATAATGGGACATCATGGCTCAGAGGAGGGGGGGGGGTATGGGCATGAATAAAGAATTAAAAAATATATAGTTGCGCTTCAAAGTGAGTCCACGACATATTGCTGAGGTATAATGGTATGGAATATAACGTCTCTACTTGGGTGTGACCCAACTTTGTTTTCACTTAAAGAGGACCTGTCACCCCCGGTGCCGGGGTGACAGGCTCCCCACCCCCCGCTAGAGCACCTTATACGTACCTGATCGCGCGGGGTCCCGCTTCGTGAGACGGTCGGGTGACGGAGATTTCAGCGCCCGAAGCCCGGCGCACACGCTCCTGAGAGGAGTCCAACTCTCATAGAGAATGACTGGTGAGTCCGACGCTCCGTCATTCTCTATGAGTGTTGGACTCCTCTCAGGAGCGCGCACCGGGCTTCGGGCGCTAAAATCTCTGTCACCCGACCATCTCAAGAAGCGGGACCCGGCAGGATCAGCTAAGTATAGGGGGCTCTAGCGGGTGGGTGGGTGTGGGGGGGGGTTGGGAGCCAGTCACCCCGGCACCGGGGGTGACAGGTTCCCTTTAATTATACCGATACTGTATTAAAGCCCCCCCCCCCCCCCCCCAAATTTTCTCATTTCATTGAGTTAGAGGGGGATCCAGTTATCAAGTTCACAACACAAATCCTAATCCGTGACCACTACATCCCCCCAATGTTCTCACATATGATTTGTGTTAGGGGTGATAATAAGAAAAGCGTTTAGTGGTCAGGTTGCTCTGGATGCACCGCCGGGTTCAGCCTGGATCTTGGGCATGGTGTCTTCCTGAACTTGAGGACTTTTTTTGAGGTTTGTTCAAGGCAACTTTGGAAAGTATTGTCCCTTCTAGGAGATGGGTACAGTACAAAGCTGTGCCTGCTCCAACGTGGTCCACTGACCCCAGCCAAGAACATGGTCTCTGCGGTCATATACTGCATCACAGCGGGCAGGAACACTGGAGCTTCCGCCATAGTTCTCTTTCCTTAGATAGCGATGTATATGGACATCTGGAAGCTTCAGTCCGGGTCTGGCTGTTCTGCTGCTCCAGGCGGCGACGGCTCTGAACACATTGTGACGTAGTATAATAAAGGGCAATGGCTCGCAGCTACTACACGATATACAGGATGTAGATACAATGAGCCGTCCTCCAGTGCTGACATCATAGCGATGCTGCTCCGCTTCTCCGCCATCCTGCCGGCTTCATAGGAATCTGAAGGGAAAAAAAACCAAAACTTATTTATTAATTTGTTTTTGCTCCTGTTTCACTAATAAACACTAATTCCCTTTCTGCTCAGACCATTCAATGCATAGAGAACACCCATAGGGCCCTTCTACATTGATTGGCGCTCATTTACAGAGTCTCTGGGCTGCGTTCACACTTAGTTTCATTATAGCACTGTTGTGGTACTGCCTGTTTCTCCCAAAAATTACACAGCACTACAATGAAACTGCAATGTGTGAACACTGGCTTATGCAGACCACTTATGCAGACA
The DNA here is from genome assembly GCF_027789765.1 of Dendropsophus ebraccatus. Taxonomy (NCBI): domain Eukaryota; kingdom Metazoa; phylum Chordata; class Amphibia; order Anura; family Hylidae; genus Dendropsophus; species Dendropsophus ebraccatus. The sequence continues at coordinate 16,451,564 of NC_091463.1, read as the reverse complement.
GTGACTGAGAGTAAAGGGCAAAACTACAATTCCCAGCATGCCTGGACAGCCAAAGCTAAAGCTTTGGCTGTCCAGGCATGCTGGGAATTGTAGTTTTGCAACAGCTTGACGGCCGCAGGTTTCTATAACGACCAGATTGGTTGCTATGCGCAACTGCACCAGTTTAGTGACTTTTAACCTGACCATTACTGGAGTAGCTATCGCCATATTATACCCCCCAGGCTGGCGGCTGCTGCCATGGTTAGTCACCCGGTTACCTGGCTGCTTCCTTCCTACCGGACCAGAGCAGAGAGAAAACGCGGGAGGGAGCTGGTCCGCCCTGCTGCCCTCAGTAGTAATGGCCGCCGCGGCTTACAGGAAGTGACGTCACGGTAGTGTAGAGCGCCGCCCACACCCGGGCTATGTCCGTGCTATGAAGTTGCTGGGAGCGGCGCTGTGGTTACTGCTCCCGGTGGTCTCCCGGGCTGAGCCCATCTCCATCACGGTCGGGACGGTGTCTGTCATCACCGGGATCCTCTCTTACTATGGATTACACAACTACCTGTGGGGCAGCAGCCTTATGGAGGGAGCTGTCAACGTCACCGGTAATAGAGAGCAGAGACTTATACCGTTACTGAACTACAACTCCCAGCATGCCCTGACAGCCCGAAGATGGCTCATATCGATAGCTTAGGCTGTCAGGGCATGCTGGGAGTTGTAGTCTTGGGACAGCCCTGACATATACACTTTGCCACCTACATCTCTGGCAGCTCCAGTCTACACATCACTGCTGGGAGTTGTAGTTCTACAGCAGTCTGTCAGCCAATAGATCAGAGCTGGGAGTTGTAGTCTTAAAACTGCTGCAGGTTGCATGTCATTGCTGGGAGTTGTAGTCCTCCAGCTACATCAGGTTCATCCTTGTAGTCATACACGGCCAAAAGCTCTTGGTCAGACATCTGGCAGCTGTATACCCTGATCCCGCCCATATACATGCACGCACAATGTGCCTGAGGGTGCCTATATGAGAAAGCCGCTGCCAGACACCTCTGATGGTAGGAGAGCTGTAGGGAAAACAAAGCATTGGAAGCTGAGGTCCACCATGGCCGCTCCCTCTCGTCTCCCCGGTATCATCTGTGGATGGAGAGTCAGGAGGCGGCCATACACATTATGTCAGTGACTGATCCTGCAGAGGATTTTCTGACTTGTAGAGATAACCTTGAGTTATAGCAGTAGGGCTGGGTGATATGGCCAATTTATTTTAATTTAAAAGAGAAGTCTGGTGAATTTTTTTTATTAGAGTAAAAAAGCTATACAAATCACCACTATACACTTATTACAGGAATTGCTTATAAAGTGCTTTTTTCCCTGCACTTACTACTTCATCAAGGCTTCACTTCCTGGGTAACATGGTGATGTCACTTCCTGGGTAACATGGTGATGACACTTCCTGGATAACGTGGTGATGTCACGACCCGACACCCAGAGCTGTGCGGGCTGTGGCTGCTGGAGAGGATGATGGCAGGGGGATGCTCAGTGTCCCTCCAGTGCCCTGTGTCCATCAGTGTCCCTCTGCCATCATCCTCTCCAGCAGCCACAGCCCGCACGGCTCTGGGAGTCGCGTCGTGACATCACCATGTTACCCAGGAAGTGACATCACCATGTTACCCAGGAAGTGACATCACCATGTTACCCAGGAAGTGACTCCATGATGCAGTAGTAAGTGCAGGGAACACTTTATAAGCATTTCCTGTAATAGGTGTATATTGGTAATTTGTGTAACTTTTAGGGGGCAATACAATACTTTAATAAAAATTTTCGCTGGACTTCTCCTTTAAATCTTCTTTATTTTGCTAGTGATGATGGGTGTAGTAGTAGATAAGAGGAGTGGGAGAAGTAGTAGGAGTGGGAGTAGTATTGGGACTAGTAGTAGCAGGAGTGGGGGTAGTATTGGGAGTAGCAGGAGTGGGGGTAGTATTGGGACTAGTAGTAGCAGGAGTGGGGGTAGTATTGGGAGTAGCAGGAGTGGGGGTAGTATTGGGAGTAGGAGTAGCAGGAGTGGGGGTAGTATTGGGAGTAGTAGTAGCAGGAGTGGGGGTAGTATTGGGAGTAGTAGTAGCAGGAGTGGGGGTAGTATTGGGAGTAGTAGTAGCAGGAGTGGGGGTAGTATTGGGACTAGTAGTAGCAGGAGTGGGGGTAGTATTGGGAGTAGTAGTAGCAGGAGTGGGGGTAGTATTTGGAGCAGGAGTGGGGGTAGTATTGGGGGTAGTATTTGGAGCAGGAGTGGGGGTAGTATTGGGGGTAGTATTTGGGGTAGTATTTGGAGCAGGAGTGGGGGTAGTATTGGGAGTAGTAGTAGCAGGAGTGGGGGTAGTATTGGGAGTAGTAGTAGCAGGAGTGGGGGTAGTATTGGGAGTAGTAGTAGCAGGAGTGGGGGTAGTATTGGGAGTAGTAGTAGCAGGAGTGGGGGTAGTATTTGGAGCAGGAGTGGGGGTAGTATTGGGGGTAGTATTTGGAGCAGGAGTGGGGGTAGTATTGGGGGTAGTATTTGGAGCAGGAGTGGGGGTAGTATTGGGGGTAGTATTTGGAGCAGGAGTGGGGGTAGTATTGGGGGTAGTATTTGGAGCAGGAGTGGGGGTAGTATTGGGAGTAGTAGTAGCAGGAGTGGGGGTAGTATTGGGAGTAGTAGTAGCAGGAGTGGGGGTAGTATTGGGAGTAGTAGTAGCAGGAGTGGGGGTAGTATTGGGAGTAGTAGTAGCAGGAGTGGGGGTAGTATTGGGAGTAGTAGTAGCAGGAGTGGGGGTAGTAGTAGCAGGAGTAGTAGTAGCAGTATTGGGAGTAGCAGGAGCAGTACTGGGAGTAGTAGTAGTAGCAGCAGGAGTGGGGGTAGTATTTGGAGTAGTAGCAGGAGTGGGGGTAATATTGGGAGTAGTAGTAGCAGCAGGAGTGGGGGTAGTATTGGGAGTAATAGTAGCAGGAGTAGTATTGGGAATAGCAGTACTAATAGTGGGAGTAGTACTAGCAGTTACAGTACTTGGTAGACGTGGTGGGGGAGGGAGGGGCGCCATGCCGGGTCCTCACCCGCACTATAGAGAGTCACTGGTTGGGATGGCTTCCTTAGAGGGTGACTATTAGCTGATATCACTGTCGTCTCCCACCCCCCCAGCTCTACAGATGGACTTTGATGAGAATATCTTCGGGCAGCATCTGGCCAAGCAGGTGATCCTGAAGGCCGTACCTCGATTCCTGAGCAACGAGAACCCCAAGAAGCCCCTGGCGCTGTCCTTACACGGCTGGACCGGAACCGGCAAGAACTACGTCAGCCAGATCCTGGTCAACAACCTTTACTCTGAGCACATGAGGAAGCAGTGCGTGCACACCATTGTAGCCACGCTCCACTTTCCACATGCCAACCAAGTGCAGACATACAAGGTACAGAGTGTCAGCCTGCCGTTTGGTGTATACAGCTCCTGTGCAGACTTATGGGTCTCCAGACTACAAACAGTGCCAGTGTATTGTCTGTATGGGAATGATGACATTAAAAGGATTATCCAGGATTACACAATCCACAGTTACTTTCGTGCATCAACAGTGCCCACTCTGTCCTCAGGTTGTGTGTGGTATTACTATTCAGCTCCATTCACTTCAGTGGAACTGAGTTGCAAAACCCCACACCCAAACTGAGGACAGGGGTAGCGCTGTTTCTTGAAGAAAGCCTGGATAACCCCTTTAAGAGCAGTATATTAAAGGGGTAGTTTAGCAAAAAACTTTTTCTTTCAAATCAACTGGTGTCAGAAAGTGCCAGGATTTGCAATTTACTTTTATTAAAAAATCTTCCGTCTTCCAGTACTTATTAGCTGCTGTATGTCCTACAGGAAGTGGTGTATTCTTTCCAGTCGGACACAGTGCTCTCTGCTGCCACCTCTGTCCATGTCAGGAACTGTCCAGAGCAGGAGAGGTTTTCTATAGAGATTTGCTGCTGCTCTGGACAGTTCCTGACATGGACTGAGGTGGCAGCAGACAGCACTGTGTCAGACTGGAGAGAATAAACCATTTCCTGCAGGACATACAGCAGCTTATAAGTACTGGAAGACTGGAGAGTTTTTAATAAAAGTAAATTACAAATCTGGCAAATTTTCTGGAAATTGTTGATTTGAAATAATTTTATTTTTTTGCTGAACTACCCCTTTAAGGGATCCCCATTTATTTTGTTCTCTCATTCTTGAAGGGGAATTACATTATTTTATATTATTAGTAATTATTAACCCCTTCATGTCAGTAATCTGTATGTATACGTTCCTACTGCACATACTGCCCGTGCTGTAGGAATGTTCATATACATTCCTGACTGTAAGACGGTTTGGTGTGTGTGGGAATGCTGCAGTGAGAGCGGCCCCGCACACATCAGTGTCCCCAGAGCTGAGGATAATGAGATTCAGCTGCCTCTCATTAACTGCTTAAATGCCGTGATCACGGTGTTTAAGGTACTCAGTGACAGGACAAGCCCCTGTCACTGAGTGATCGGGATCCCTGCAGCCATGCTGTGGGGGTCCCGATCGCTTGTACCAACAGGTGGGGGTAAGTCACTTACCTTTGTCCTGTCGGATCGTCGCTCCATGCATAGAGAGTCTGCTTTCAGGCAGGCTCTATGCATAGATTGCCGATAACACTGATCTGTGCTATTCTATGGCATAACATAGATCAGTAAACTGTAAAATAAAAGTGTAAAAAAAAGTTTTTAAAAGTATATAAAAAAAAAAAACCCTAACAAACCCATCTCCCAATAAGTTTAATATACCCCCTTGCCAATTATAAAAATAAAAATATAAAAAAAATAATAATAAACATATTATATATTGTAGCATGCAAAATTGTCTGATCTATTCAAATATAATTTACGGTGTAAACGAAGAAAAAGAAAACACCAGGATTGCAGATTTTTAAAAATTTTACATATCAGAAAAAAATAAAAAGTGATCAAAACTTTTTTTACACCAATATGATATTTATAAAAACTAGAGATCATGGCGCAAAAAAAAACTGACACCCCAACCAGCCCTGTAAGTGGAAAAATAAAAGCCCTATCACTCTTAGAAGGCGAGGAGGAACACTGTATTAATTTGGGCTCGGTCTTAAAGGGTTAAAAAAAAAAAAAAAGCTGAGTTTTACGAACATATAGTAACACGTCTCATTACGCCAACAGGACCAGTTACAGACGTTGGTCAAAAACTCAGTGAAAGGCTGTGAGCGCTCGGTCTTCATATTTGATGAGATTGATAAGATGCACCCGGGACTCATTGACGCCATCAAGCCGTTCCTCGATTACTATGACAACATCGACGGCATATCGTACCGGAAGGCGATTTTCATCTTCCTCAGGTAAGCTTTATCCAGGAGTAGTAAAACATAGCTGCTTTCCTCCAGAAACAGCGCCACCCCTGTCTGCAGGTTGTGTTTGGTATTACAACCGATTTCTATTCACTTTTATCGGAACTCAGCTGCAATACTGCACCCAAACTGAGGACAAGTGTGGCACTGCTTTTGAAGGAAAGCTTTTCTATTCCTGGATAACCCCTTAAAGTGGTAAAGCATAGAGGACCCCACCCCAACCATAGTTGTATAGAATCAGGCTATGTCCATTGGTGTCAATGGGTGGCCGTAGTGCTCCAGAGGGAAGCAGCTTTGAAGAAGCCGTTCTCCTGCCACCACCTTACTGGATAGAGTCCCCGCTCATTCTGGGTAATCTACCCGTTCATTACCAGCTCACCACACTCTTACACCGGCTCTACCAGTCCTGCGGCTTGTCCTGTACTTCACTGCCGGACTACCAGACTTTCTAGAATATCAAGTGATGGATTTTATATCTCAGTAATGCAGGGGGAGAGAAGATCACCGAACTATCGTTAAAGTTCTGGAGGGCCGGAAGGAATAGGGAGGAAATAAAACTATCCGATGTGGAGAAAGATGTGTATCTGTCTGCCTTCAACAAGAAAGACAGTGAGTATGACCTATGACCCCCGCAGCATAGTTATACAACAGGGATGGGGAACTGCGGCTCTCCACCTGTGGCAAAACTACAATTCCCATCAGGCCTGGACAGCCAAAGCTTCGCTTTGGCTGTCCAGGCCTGATGGGAATTGTAGTTTTGCCACAGGTGGAGGGCTGCAGTTCCCCATCCCTGCTATAGGGGGCGATTTTGCAGCTGACTCTTCTTCCCCCTCCTCCTCAGGTGGATACTGGCACAGCAGCCTTATAGATAAGAACCTCATCGATGTCTTTGTGCCCTTCTTCCCCATGGAGTTTCAGCATGTGAAGATGTGCGTGAAGGCGGAGCTCCAGCGGCGCGGCCTGCCCTCAGACGAAGAAACGGCGGCCATGGTGGCCAAAGAGATGACCTACTACCCTCCTGAGGAAAAAATCTACTCTGTAAAGGGCTGCAAGACTGTGTCCACAAAGGTGGATGTTTTACTATGACCTATCCACACTCCAGACGCCCGGCCTACATGTTGGGTAACAAGATGGCGGCCATCTATGAGGACCTCTGAGTGAACTCTGCACCTGTGTCTCCCGCGGCCTTCGGACTCACATTGTTAACCCCTTGTGGACAGGAATTCTGGGTGCAGATCTGTGTTTTTACAGTCAGATCTTTCCTGTGATACAGAAGTTGTACATATATGTGATGAGGAATCGATTTCTATGCCAAGACTGAGTAATTCTTCCATGATTTAGTGTTAAGAGGAGGCCGGTAGATGAAGCTATCCGGTGCAGAACTATAACTCCCAGCATGTCCTGACAGCCACAAGCTAATGAGTTATATGGTACACCTTTTAAAACGTTACTATTGGGGTCCTCCTACACAGCCCGATCAGAAAGTGTAAATGAGCGCCGATCTGCTTACACGGGCTGTTAGTGATGTCTGTGCAGCCCTTACCTTTAGTGTAAAATAATGAAGTACTTACTTCACCACGATCCCTGGTGTCCCTGGGCCTTCCCTGGTCTCTGCACCTCTACCTTCTGCTCCGGTCTCTGCAGTGACAGGGTGGTTGCTCAGCCAATCTCTGGTTGCGGTCCTGTCTTGGCCAGTGATTGGCTGAGCAGCCTGTCAGTGCAGAGGCCGGAACAGAAGGCAGAGCTGCAGACAGCAGGGAAGGCCCCAGGATATACGGGAACCTGGTCAGGTAAGTAAATACTTTATATCTTATACTACCATCATTAGCCGTCGGCCAAGTATCACTATTACAGGTAGCGATGCAGGGTCAGCAGCCGACGATTTTAGATCAGGGCCTAAAGAAACGATCAGCCAATGATCATTTCATCAGCTGGACGTTCTCTCTATTACATAGAGCCTGATTTGGCCGATTATCGGTGTGTTTAATAGGGCCCTTAGAGATGAGCCATCCTCAAGCACACACGGGTTCATCTGTAACCAACCATTTGCAGCAGTGACATCAAGTTGAATGCCTGGAAAACATGGCTACATCCTAAGGCCTATGGCTACCACCGGTAATCAAATGCTGAGAGTTCGGCTATAAGGGTGGGTTCACACTACGGAATCCGATGGAACTTATCCGCATGGTATCCATGGTGTGAACCCACCCTAACCCTGATAGAGCCAGGAGAAGTGTGTGCTGTGTGCTTCGCTCCTCAGTAGCAAGTCAGGGAGCCAAGTGCACAGCAGCGCACTTCTCCCAGCTATATCTGTTGATTGGTGGGGGGTCTGCACACACATCCCACAGCAAAACTTTTGACATGCCTGTTCAATGTGTCAATTTTTTTAAGAGACACTTTAAAAGGACAGGGCTAAGAACGTATTCTTTTCGCACAATACAATGTGCCTAGTTACCACCTCCATCATATTGGTATGGAGCTGTGATTTCTTTTTGTACTGGCGGGCAGATCAAGATATGTGCTGAAGAAGGTGGTGGGGGTGGGGGCGTTCTATTGGGAAGTGTGCAGTCTGGGTAATAAATGAGCATCCATTGACCACATACACCTACTAAATGGCCCATGAAAGTGGCAAGGAGCTGACGTCCCCATCCTGTGTCTGAGCCGGTGAATCCTCTCTGCACCCCAGGTACTGAGCAGGGAGCACTTGTACACCCTCCTCTGTCCCTGTGTCCCCCTGTGGAGTTTACCTAGTATACACGTCCATCCAATAGGTAATATATATATTATGGCCACTTATTGTTCTGAATGAGACCAAATGGCACAGGTTCACCGCCTTAAAGGGCTAGTCCACTTTTTCTAAATCAATGTAATTTTGTATAATAAAGATGTATACAATTTTATAATACACTTTCCCTATCAGTTCTTTACTGCCTGCAAGATCTCTGCTTGCTTTGAATCATGGTAACACACAGTGCTTAAACCAATCCGCTGTGATCATGTGATGATTGCACAGTGCAGTCATCTCAGCTGTGTACCTGCCTGTCCATCACATGACCAGGACAGATTGTTAGCAGTCACACAGTAGAGGCAGATTGGGATTTTACGCTTCGCGTCTACATCAGCAATATGTAACTGGCATTGAAACAAAAAAAAAAAAAACGATACATGTTGTCAAAAGTTTTTGGATGTTTAGATAAAAGCTTCTCTGTCTGTTCTCTGCGTATGACTGAGATTTATTAGGAGTCTCAGCCATGTGGTACAGAGCCAGCAGGGGGCGCTGTTAGTTCGCACTTCTCCACTTGGCATCTGACAATTTTTTTTTTTGTGACACTCCCCAAATAATTGCCTTAATATATTCATAGGATATTTTCTAGGACTCATTAGGCCTTATTCACACATTCGATAATTTTGTTGCGGATCTGCGATTACGGACACATTGACTTCTATTGGGCTCTTCACGCTGTCTGTAGTTTTACAGATTCACAATCCATGCTGCAAAAAAATAGGACACGTCCTAGCATGGGCTGTTATTGCAGCACGGACTCACCCACACAAGTCTATGGAAGCGCCCCTAATCCGTAATTTTTACAGAAGTAACATCCTCAAAAAATACGGATCACCTTAATATAACTTTCTAAAAAGATTCTGAATGCACTACGGACAGATATTTTGTGGATTGTGTATGTAATACACAGGTGTCTGTGCAGGAAAGTTACTAAGGGGGGGATTTATGAAGACCGGCGTACAAGTACGCCAGTTTTATATTAGGCCCCGCCCCCTTTTCCCCTGCAGCATTCACTAAGAGGCGCACGCCCGAACCAGCGTTCGGCATTTGATTAGCGGTAGCTGCTGAAGTTGGATAAAGCCCTAAGGCTATGTAGAAAACATGGATATAGTCATTGGCTGTATCGGATCGGCCATTTTTCTTCACTGCCGCACAGATACGGTAATACATTATACAGACACATCTATATGACTTTAAATGTACTTTTAATAGAACTTATGTGGAGTTCCCCTTTAAATTGAACAGGACAGCTGCCAGCACATGTGTATAGACCATGTCTATGTCATGTGAACAGGCCCTTATTTCACATTGAACATTTTGTGCGCCTGTTCCTGCTGACTGACAAGCGGAGATCATGGCAGCTATGAGCAATTACTACAGACGGGTTTTTTATTTTATTTAGCAGACAAAGAATATCACTTATGTGGTGAGACCAAGATGGGGCCACTAAACAAGCATGGCTGAGCCCTTCACTCCCTGCCTCACAAAATGTATTTTTTTTAATTCCGTGAACGTAGTAAGCATAAGGGACCGCAAGCATGAAAAACTTCCAGCTGTGCCAGGAAGGGGTTAAATAGAAACACACTCTCCATTGTAAGATCAGTCAGCAGCAGCCAGCCTCCATGCTGATGGTCTCCAGGAAGCAGCAGTGGATGTTTTCTATTGATGGGTAAGCAGCCTCCATGCTGATGGTCTCCAGGAAGCAGCAGTGGATGTTTTGTATTGATGGGTAAGCAGCCTCCATGCTGATGGTCTCCAGGAAGCAGCAGTGGATGTTTTCTATTGATGGGTAAGCAGCCTCCATGCTGATGGTCTCCAGGAAGCAGCAGTGGATGTTTTGTATTGATGGGTAAGCAGCCTCCATGCTGATGCTCTCCAGGAAGCAGCAGTGGATGTTTTGTATTGATGGGTAAGCAGCCTCCATGCTGACTGTCTCCAGGAAGCAGCAGTGGATGTTTTCTATTGATGGGTAAGCAGCCTCCATGCTGATGGTCTCCAGGAAGCAGCAGTGGATGTTTTGTATTGATGGGTAAGCAGCCTCCATGCTGACTGTCTCCAGGAAGCAGCAGTGGATGTTTTGTATTGATGGGTAAGCAGCCTCCATGCTGATTGTCTCCAGGAAGCAGCAGTGGATGTTTTGTATTGATGGGTAAGCAGCCTCCATGCTGACTGTCTCCAGGAAGCAGCAGTGGATGTTTTGTATTGATGGCAAAAAGTGAAAACAGTCTGAGTAATAATAAATGTGATCGTAATAGTTTACCTTTTTGTGACTACAAACTGAGGTGGAGTTACCCTTTAATTTCTAAGCTTATATACAACCAATCTATCTCTCTTTCTGGGAGTTGTGAGGTCTCAGCCATTCCCGCCGCTGGGTGAGAGGTCGGGGTCACCGGCTGTATATGTTATCGCTCACAGTTAATGTATAATCTGTCTCTCCAGTCACAGCGTATCCTGGTGGAGTATATATGAGACTGTATGAGACAGGAACCTCTGTAAGGCAGTGTTCACATGACTAGATTGTGACTGTGACCACATAACCACACATCCAAAATTGAGCCTGGCCCGGGGTTGCCAGAATACTGATCGGAGTGTTCCCACTAACATTTCTGTGCAAATTCCATAGTGGGAACATATGCTAAGAGGGCAGAGATTCAGGTCACTTCTCCGTGACACTTGGCTCATAGAGATGCTATGCTATGACTGCATCCATGTTTTCCAGGACTCTTTAGGGCAGGGGTACTCAACAACTTTTACTGAAGGTCACCGGGGTCTATTGTCAGGTGAGGGTCCGAGCTGAACATCAGCAGGAAACGTGTTTTGTTACTTTTCACAAAAATTGTTGAACTATTTACATACAGAATTCATGCTTATTAGTGGGAAAACTGGAATTTTATCTCTCTCACCGGCCCTTTGAAATTAGATACAAAGGGGGTGAGTGCCCCAGTAGTATATAGCCCCCCTGTGCTCTCCCCAAGCAGTATATAGACCCCTGTGCGCTCCCCCAGTAGCATATAGCCCCTCAGTGCTCCCCCCAGTAGTAAATAGCCCCCCTGTGCACTCCCCCAGTAGTATATAGCCTCCCTGTGCACTCTCCCCCAGTAGTATATAGCCCCCCTGTGCGCTCCCCAAGTAGTATATAGCCTCCCTGTGCACTCTCCCCCAGTAGTATATAGCCCCCCTGTGCGCTCCCCAAGTAGTATATAGACCCCTGTGTGCTCCCACAGTAGTAAATAGCCCCCCTGTGCACTCTCCAAGTAGTATATAGCCCCCTTGTGCGCTCCCCAAGTAGTATATAGACCCCTGTGTGCTCCCCCAGTAGTATATAGCCCCCCTGTGCACTCTCCCCCAGTAGTATATAGCCCCCCTGTGCGCTCCCCAAGTAGTATATAGACCCCTGTGCGCTCCCCAAGTAGCATATAGCCCCTCTGTGCTCCCCCCCAGTAGTAAATAGCCCCCCTGTGCGCTCCCCCAGTAGGATATAGCCTCCCTGTGCACTCTCCCCCAGTAGTATATAGCCCCCCTGTGCGCTCCCAAGTAGTATATAGACCCCTGTGTGCTCCCACAGTAGTAAATAGCCCCCATGTGCGCTCCCCCAGTAGTATGTAGCCCCCCTGTGCGCTCCCCCAGTAGTATATAGCCCCCCTGTGCACTCTCCCCCAGTAGCATATAGCCCCCCTGTGCGCTCCCCAAGTAGTATATAGACCCCTGTGCGCTCCCCCAGTAGTATATAGCCCCTTGCGGTGTGCTCCCTTAATTATATAGATTCCCTGTGCTTCCCCCTCCCATCTAGCATATAACATAAAAAATTCTCCCGGCGTGCAGCCACTTGGACTCGGCTTATGGAAAGATTAGATTGAAATGTGACTATGAGGCGGAGGGGAGATGGGTTTGGCTGGTACCTCCTGTGCCGCCATTCCTGCCCACCTGAAGAGATGCTGGGTGCCATCCAGCTGAATCATATATTATATACCCCAGTCCCATCTATGGGGTCCTACACCCCCACCTCCCAAACATCACTGTCTGGCACCAAAGGTGAATAATTGGGGTCACATTATTGTATTTCCTGCACCTGAGGGCTCTCAGTCATTGCCATTACTGCCCTGGCTGCCATGCACATGCTGATGTCTGCCTCCACCACTCCTCTCAGGGACATCATCATTATGACTTTGTGTGTGAACTCCCCAGCTCACTGCTCCCGCCTGTAGTATCACACTGACATGTAGAATTAATGACCTCCAGAGCGGAGTTTCATTTCTCCGGCAGAGGATCACACAGGTGGGCGTGGTCAGCTGGGCTAAAGTGGGCGTGGTTATAGGATGGGGGCAAGGGCTGGAGCGCGCAGTGTGGGCCCCGCGGGAGCCCGTAGCTCCTCTGCGCCTGCGCGTTACTCCCAGCTGTCATGGCTGCAGTCAGGCGCTTTCGCTCCGGTATTTGGCTCTTCCTCCTGCCCGTGGTCGCTCAGCTCCTCCATGTCGCCGTGTCCCTGGAGCCCATCAGCATGGGCATCGCCATAGCTGCCGCCTCAGCCATCACAGGATACGTGTCATTCCCGGAGTTCTACTGCGGGCGGCTGGTGGAGTGCTGCCAGGTGGACAGACCCCTCAACAGCACAGGTGAGAGAGCTCCCAGCATGCTCAGCGGCAGGGGCTGCTGGGGGTGGTAGTGTGCGAGCCTGCCGGGCAGTGAGATTGGGGTAGAGCCTAGAATGTATCCTCTCCTTTGAGTTTCTCACTGTAGAGGATACATTCTAGCATCTTCAGTAGTGAAAATGCTAGAATGTATCCTCTCCTTTGAGGCTCTCACTGTAGGGGAAACATTCTAGCATCTTCAGTACTGAAATGGCTAGAATGTATCCTCTCCTCTGAGTATATCCTCTCCTCTGAGTGTCTCACTGTAGGGGATACATTCTAGCATCTTCAGTACTGAAATGGCTAGAATGTATCCTCTCCTCTGAGTGTATCCTCTCCTCTGAGTGTCTCACTGTAGGGGATACATTCTAGCATCTTCAGTACTGAAATGGCTAGAATGTATCCTCTCCTCTGAATATATCCTCTCCTTTGAGTTTCTGCAGGGGATACATTCTATCATGTTTAGTATTGAAATGTCTAAAATATATACCCTCTCAGAGGAGAGGATACATTCTAGGCACTATAATGAATCCCCTATAGTGAGACACTCAGAGGAGAGGATACATTCTAGCCATTTTAGTACTGAACATGCTAGAATGTTTCCCCTACAGTGAGAGCCTCAAAGGAGAGGATACATTCTAGCATGTTCAGTAGTGAAAATGCTAGAATGTATCCCCTACAGTGAGAAACTCAGAGGAGAGGATATACTCAGAGGAGAGGATACATTCTAGCCATTTCAGTACTGAAGATGCTAGAATGTATCCCCTGCAGTGAGAAACTCAAAGGAGAGGATATAGTCAGAGGAGAGGATACATTCTAGGCATTTCAGTACTGAACATGCTAAATGTATCCCCTGCAGTGAGAAACTCAGAAAAGAGGATACACTCAGAGGAGAGGATACATTCTAGCATGTTCAGTACTGAAGTGTCTAGAATGTATCCTCTCCTCTGAGTTTCTCACTGCAGGGTATGCATCCTAGCATGTTTAGGGCTATGTTCACACATAGTATTTCGGTCATTCTTTCTTCGACCAAAACCGAGTGCTGTGTTTTATGTGTGAACATAGCCTAGTAATGTAAAGTCCATCGAGTATCCTCTCCTCTGAGAGGGCATACATTCTAGAATGTTTAGTACTGAAATGTCTGGAGTGTATCCTCTCCTCTGAGAGGGCATCTCCACCAGGTGTACCCTCTCCTCTGAGAGGGCATCTCCACTAGGTGTATCCTCTCCTCTGAGAGGGCATACATTCTAGCAAGTGCAGTTTTGAAAGGTCTAGACCACAGGTGTCAGACTTCATCCCTCGGCTGTTACAGACTACATTTCCCATCATGCCTTACTTGTCCAGACATGGTGGGAATTGTAGTTCTGCAACTGCTGGAGGGCCTGAGTTTGACATCTCTGGTCTAGAATGTTCTCTTTTCTAACTGCAGGGTATACAGTCTAGTATGTATCCTCTCCTCTGAGCGTATCCTCTCTTCTGAGCGGGTCATATTACACAGCATGATTAAGAGGTGAAAACGAGCGGCGATGTTTTAGGTCAGTGCTTTCTTCCCCTTTGTTCCCTGCACATTTTCTGTGTTATTACACACACAGACAGTGACTGGGGGAACTGCGGGCAGCTGCGGGAGGGGCAGCCCAAAAAATCCTTAGATTGTTCAAGCTGCCCATTGTAGACAGCAGCACTATCGTGATCTGGATTACTCGACCAGTTTGAAGACCACAATCAGCTGATAACATGGATTATTACACCAAATGATTATCAGACGTAACGGCCAGGAAACCTTTGGTGTAATACACCATTATCTGTACAAGGAACAGGACTGGTGTGTGGGGTCTGTATACAGGGGAGAGGACTGGTGTGTGGGGTCTGTATACAGGGGGAAAGGACTGGTGTGTGTGGGGTCTGTATACAGGGGGAGAGGACTGGTGTGTGTGGTCTGTATACAGGGGGAGAGGACTGGTGTGTGTGGTCTGTATACAGGGGGAGAGGACTGGTGTGTGTGGTCTGTCTACAGGGGGAGAAGACTGGTGTGTGTGGTCTGTATACAGGGGGAGAGGACCGGTGTGTGGGGTCTGTATACAGGACGACAGGACTGGTGTGGGGGGGGGGGGGGGGGGCTGTATACAGGGGGAGAGGACTGGTGTGTGTGGTCTGTATACAGGGGGAGAGGACTGGTGTGTGGGGTCTGTATACAGGGGAGAGGACTGGTGTGTGGGGTCTGTATACAGGGGGAGAGGACTGGTGTGTGGGGTCTGTATACAGGGGGAGAGGACTGGTGTGTGAGGTCTGTCTGTATACAGGGGGAGAGGACTGGTGTGTGTGGGGTCTGTATACAGGGGAGAGGACTGGTGTGTGGGGTCTGTATACAGGGGGAGAGGACTGGTGTGTGTGGGGTCTTTATAGAGGGGGAGAGGACTGGTGTGTGTGGGGTCTTTATACAGGGAAGAGGACTGGTGTGTGGGGTCTGTATACAGGGGGAGAGGACTGGTGTGTGGGGTCTGTATACAGGGGGAGAGGACTGGTGTGTGGGGTCTGTATACAGGAGGAGAGGACTGGTGTGTGGGGTCTGTATACAGGGGGAGAGGACTGGTGTGTGGGGTCTGTATACAGGGGGAGAGAACTGGTGTGTGGGGTCTGTATACAGGGGAGAGGACTGGTGTGTGTGGGGTCTGTACACAGGGGGAGAGGACTGGTGTGTAGGGTCTGTATACAGGGGGAGAGGACTGGAGTGGGGGGCGGGCTGTATACAGGGAAGAGGACTGGTGTGTAGGGTCTGTATACAGGGGGAGAGGACTGGTGTGTGTGGTCTGTATACAGGGGAGAGGACTGGTGTGTGGGGTCTGTATACAGGGGGAGAGGACTGGTGTGTGGGGGGTCTGTATAGAGGGGGAGAGGACTGGTGTGTGTGGGGTCTGTATACAGAGGAGAGGACTGGTGTGGGGGGGTCTGTATACAGGGGAGAGGACTGGTGTGTGTGTGGGGGGGTGTATACAGGGTGAGAGGACTGGTGTGTGGGGGGGGGTCTGTATACAGGGGAGAGGACTGGTGTGTGGGGTCTGTATACAGGGGGAGAGGACTGGTGTGTGTGGGGTCTGTATACAGGGGAGAGGACTGGTGTGTGTGGGGTCTGTATACAGGAAAGAGGACTGGTGTGTGTGTGGGGGGGTCTGTATACGGGGGAGAGGACTGGTGTGAGTCTGTATACAGGGGGAGAGGACTGGTGTGTGTGTGTGGGGGGGTCTGTATACAGGGGGAGAGGACTAGTGTGTGGGGTCTGTATACAGGGGGAGAGGGGACCAGTGTGGGGTGTCTGTGTACAGGGGTTCTCTCCCCCTGTATACAGACCCCACATACCAGTCCTCTCCCCTGTATACAAACCCCACATACCAGTCCTCTCCCCCTGTATACAGACCCCCCCCCCACACCAGTCCTCTCCCCCTGTATACAGACCCCCCCACACACAAGTCCTCTCCCCCTGTATACAGACCCCACACACACGCCTGTACTCTCCCCTATATACAGACCCCACACACCAGTCCTCTCCCACTGTATATAGACCCCACACACCTGTCCTCTCCCCCTGTATACAGACCCCACACACCAGTCCTCTCCCCCTGTATACAGACCCCATGTACCAGTCCTCTCCCCTGTATACAGATCCCACACACCAGTCCTCTCCCCCTGTATACAGACTCCACACACCGGTCCTCTCCCCTGTATACAGACTCCACACACTAGTCCTCTCCCCCTGTATACAGACCCCCCCACACACCAGTCCTCTCCCCCTGTATACAGACCCCCCACACCACTCCTCTCCCCCTGTATACAGACCCCCCACACCAGTCCTCTCCCCCTGTATACAGACCCCCCCCCACACCAGTCCTCTCCCCCTGTATACAGACCTCACACACCAGTCCTCTCCCCCTGTATACAGACCCCACACACCAGTCCTCTCCCCTGTATACAGACCCCACACACACCAGTCCTCTCCCTGTATACAGACTCCACACACCAGTCCTCTCCCCCTGTATACAGACTCCACACACACCAGTCCTCTCCCCCTGTATACAGACCACACACACCAGTCCTCTCCCCTATATACAGACCCCACACACCAGTCCTCTCCCCCTGTATACAGACCCCACACACCAGTCCTCTCCCCCTGTATACAGACCCCACACACACCAGTCCTCTCCCTGTATACAGACTCCACACACACCAGTCCTCTCCCCCTGTATACAGACTCCACACACACCAGTCCTCTCCCCCTGTATACAGACCACACACACCAGTCCTCTCCCCTATATACAGACTCCACACACACCCGTCCTCTCCCCCTGTATACAGACCCCACACACCAGTCCTCTCCCATGTATACAGACCCCACACACCAGTCCTCTCCCCTGTATACAGACCCCACACACCAGTCCTCTCCCCTGTATACAGACCCCACACACCAGTCCTCTCCCCCTGTATACAGACCACACACACACCAGTCCTCTCCCTCTGTATACAGACCCCACACACCAGTCCTCTCCCCTGTATACCCCTCCATGCTACTGTGGATATTGCAGCTTCCTTCACTCTGTTTCTGCACAGTGAATGGTGCAGCAGCTCACTACTTCCTACTTCCGGTCGAGGCCCCGCCCCTCCTGGTGACATCACACCTCAAAGGAGAGGATACACTCTAGCATCTACCGTGAGATTGGTTGTACATCACGTGTAGTTATGGCTGTGCTCTCATGATGGGAGTTGTAGTTGTAGGACAGGTTGGAGAGCGGAGACCACTGAGTTATGGGGTAACTGGAGAGCTGGATACAGGGGGAGATACAGCTGGATATGGCGGATACAGGGGGAGATACAGGAGGAGATGGTGGATACAGGAGGAGATACAGCTGGGCATGGGGAATACAGGGGGAGATACAGGAGGATATACAGCTGGGCATGGGGGATACAGGGGGAGATACAGGAGGATATACAGCTGGGCATGGGGGATACAGGGGGAGATACAGGAGGATATACAGCTGGGCATGGGGGATACAGGGGGAGATACAGCTGGATATGGCGGATACAGAAGGAGATACAGCTGGGCATGGGGAATACAGGGGGAGATACAGCTGGATATGGTGGATACAGGGGGAGATACAGCTGGATATGGCGGATACAGGGGGAGATACAGGAGGACATGGTGGATACAGGAGGAGATACAGCTGGGCATGGGGGATACAGGGGGAGATACAGGAGGATATACAGCTGGGCATGGGGGATACAGGGGGAGATACAGGAGGATATACAGCTGGGCATGGGGGATACAGGGGGAGATACAGGAGGATATACAGCTGGGCATGGGGGATACAGGGGGAGATACAGCTGGATATGGCGGATACAGAAGGAGATACAGCTGGGCATGGGGAATACAGGGGGAGATACAGCTGGATATGGCAGATACAGGAGGAGATGGGGGATACAGGAGGAGATACAGCTGGGCATGGGGGATACAGGGGGAGATACAGCTGGATATGGCGGATACAGAGGGAGATACAGCTGGATATGGCGGATACAGAAGGAGATACAGCTGGGCATGGGGAATACAGGGGGAGATACAGCTGGATATGGCGGATACAGGGGGAGATACAGCTGGATATGGCGGATACAGGGGGAGATACAGGAGGAGATGGGGGATACAGGAGGAGATACAGCTGGGCATGGGGGATACAGGGGGAGATACAGCTGGATATGGTGGATACAGAAGGAGATACAGCTGGGCATGGGGAATACAGGGGGAGATACAGCTGGATATGGCGGATACAGGGGGAGATACAGGAGGAGATGGGGGATACAGGAGGAGATACAGCTGGGCATGGGGGATACAGGGGGAGATACAGGAGGACATGGTGGATACAGAAGGAGATACAGCTGGGCATGGGGAATACAGGGGGAGATACAGGAGGATATACAGCTGGACATGGGGGATACAGGGGGAGATACAGGAGGATATACAGCTGGGCATGGGGGATACAGGGGGAGATACAGCTGGATATGGCGGATACAGAAGGAGATACAGCTGGGCATGGGGAATACAGGGGGAGATACAGCTGGATATGGCAGATACAGGAGGAGATGGGGGATACAGGAGGAGATACAGCTGGGCATGGGGGATACAGGGGGAGATACAGCTGGATATGGCGGATACAGAAGGAGATACAGCTGGGCATGGGGAATACAGGGGGAGATACAGCTGGATATGGCGGATACAGGGGGAGATACAGGAGGAGATGGGGGATACAGGAGGAGATACAGCTGGGCATGGGGGATACAGGGGGAGATACAGCTGGATATGGCGGATACAGAAGGAGATACAGCTGGGCATGGGGAACACAGGGGGAGATACAGCTGGATATGGCGGATACAGGGGGAGATACAGGAGGAGATGGGGGATACAGGAGGAGATACAGCTGGATATGGCGGATACAGGAGGAGATACAGCTGGGCATGGGGGATACAGGGGGAGATACAGGAGGAGATGGGGGATACAGGAGGAGATAAAGCTGGGCATGGGGAATACAGGGGGAGATACAGGAGGAGATACAGCTGGGCATGGGGGATACAGGGGGAGATACAGGAGGACATGGTGGATACAGGGGGAGATACAGCTGGGCATGGGGAATACAGGGGGAGATACAGCTGGGCATGGGGGATACAGGGGGAGATACAGGAGGAGATAAAGCTGGGCATGGGGAATACAGGGACAGATACAGGAGGAGATACAGCTGGGCATGGGGAATACAGGGGGAGATACAGGAGGAGATACAGCTGGGCATGGGGGATACAGGGGGAGATACACGAGGAGATACAGCTGGGCATGGGGGATACAGGGGGAGATACAGGAGGAGATACAGCTGGGCATGGGGGATACAGGGGGAGATACAGGTGGATATGGTGGATACAGGAGGTGATACAGGTGGATATGGCAGATACAGGAGGAGATGGGGGATACAGGAGGGGATACAGCTGGACATGGGGGATACAGGGGGAGATACAGCTGGATATGGCGGATACAGGGGGAGATACAGGAGGAGATGGGGGATACAGGAGGAGATACAGCTGGGCATGGGGGATACAGGGGGAGATACAGGAGGAGATACAGCTGGATATGGCGGATACAGGGGGAGATACAGGAGGAGATACAGGAGGAGATGGGGGATACAGGAGGAGATACAGCTGGGCATGGGGAATACAGGGGGAGATACAGGAGGAGATACAGCTGGGCATTGGGGATACAGGGGGAGATACAGGAGGACATGGTGGATACAGGAGGAGATGCATGGGGGATACAGGGGGAGATACAGGAGGAGATACAGCTGGGCATGGGGGATACAGGGGGAGATACAGCTGGGCATGGGGGATACAGGGGGAGATACAGCTGGGCATGGGGGATACAGGAGGAGATACAGCTGGGCATGGTGGATACAGGAGGAGATACAGCTGGGCATGGGGGATACAGGGGGAGATACAGGAGGACATGGTGGATACAGGGGGAGATACAGCTGGGCATGGGGGATACAGGAGGAGATACAGCTGGGCATGGGGGATACAGGGGTAGATACAGCTGGGCATGGGGCATACAGGGGGAGATACAGCTGGGCATGGGGCATACAGGGGGAGATACAGCTGGGCATGGGGGATACAGGGGGAGATACAGGAGGACATGGTGGATACAGGGGGAGATACAGCTGGGCATGGGGGACACAGGGGGAGATACAGCTGGGCATGGGGGATACAGGGGGAGATACAGCTGGACATGGCGGATACAGGAGGAGATACAGGTGGATATGGCGGATACAAGCGGAGATACAGGAGGAGATGGGGGATACAGGGGGAGATACAGGAGGACATGGTGGATACAGGAGGAGATGGGGGATACAGGAGGGGATACAGCTGGACATGGGGGATACAGGGGGAGATACAGGAGGAGATACAGCTGGACATGGGGGATACAGGAGGAGATACAGCTGGATATGGTGGATACAGGTGGACATGGGGGATACAGGAGGAGATACAGGTGGACATGGCGGATACAGGAGGAGATACAGCTGGACATGGGGGATACAGGAGGAGATACAGCTGGACATGGGGGATACAGGAGGAGATACAGCTGGACATGGGGGATACAGGCGGACATGGCGGATACAGGAGGGGATACAGGCGGACATGGCGGATACAGGAGGGGATACAGGTGGACATGGCGCATACAGGAGGAGATGCGAATGAGGCTGGACGTGGCGGATACAGCTGGACGTGGCGGATACAGGAGGAGCCAGAGAAGAGGATTTTATGCATCAAGAGCCGATAAGAATAAAACAGGGAAAGAGTGCAAGATAGGTTATACATGTATAACCGGCTTGTACATTCGGATAGCTGCTTTTAATCCAAGATCTGTCCTGGGGTCCGTTCAGCAAATGATGCAGTCATTGTCCTAAAAAACAACTTTTAAACTTGCAGCCCTGTGTCAAATTGGGGTGTTTGTGCATTAGACTTGCACCGCCTCTCCGCCCCTCCTCCCCACCCTCTTCATCATTAGGAAAACTCCAGGCAGATTGTCTCCTATTCATCACCTGTGTGAGCACTGCACATGGGCTGGATTGTTAAGGCACCTGTGCAGTGTTTAGACAGGTGAGGAATACGAGAAGTTCTGCCTGTGGCATTCCTAATGGTAAAGAGGGTAGGGAGGAGAGACGGAGGTGGTGCAAGCTTAGGGCATGGGTACTCTAGGCTACACCAATTTGACACAGGGCTGCAAGTTTAAAAGTTGTTTTTTAGGACAATAACTGCATCACCTGCCGAACGGACCCCAGGACAGATCTTGGAATAAAAGCAGCTATCCGGAGGTACAAGCGGTTTGGGGGGTCAGATTGTGGGTACAGAGTCACTAATGGACTGAATGTTGTCTGATAGTCACACTTAAACTGATTGGGCCCCCAAGGAGCACAGTGCATTATATATCACCCACATATACTGATGACCTGTGCCGCTATGGGAAGCATTAGGTCTGTGCAGTTTGTAGTCCCCTGCATGTGACCCGGACTGTTCCGGTTCTGGCAGTTCTTAGAAATGTTGAGGAATTGAAACCCTCTGTGCAGCGATCTCCATAGACCCGGCCGCTCCCGTCTACGGGGATTTCCAGGGAATTTCAGACCGAAACCGGCCTGACAAAGCAAAAACCCTTACTACCCTGCCTGATCCGTCATCACTACTACAACACCCACATTGTTGTCACCTGCTGTACTGACATCCTCCCAGGACGCAAATCACCAGTGCAGCAATGGCAAAGTAGATGCAGAATAGTGAGTGCAGATCTGGAGTATAATATAGGATGTAACTCAGGATCAGTAATGTATGTACACAGTGACCTCACCAGCAGAATAGTGAGTGCAGCTCTGCAGTATATAATACAGGATGTAACTCAGGGTATCTTTCTTTTTGCTCCTTATTCCCAGCCCTACAGATAGACTTGAAGGAGAAGCTGTTTGGGCAGCACCTGGCACATGAAGTCATCTACAGGGCACTGACTGGGTTCATGAGCAATGAGAACCCCAAGAAGCCCCTGGCGTTGTCCCTGCACGGCTGGACCGGCACCGGCAAGAACTTTGTTAGCAAAATTATTGCGGAGAATCTTTATCCCTTGGGAATGAAAAGTAAATTTGTCCATCTCTTTGTGTCTACCGTGCACTTCCCCCACAACAACCTGATCCCGCTGTACAAGGTAGGTCTATCCGGCCATTCCCAGTATGTGTGCCCGTCTGTCTGTAGCCATTCCCAGTATGTGGGCTCGTCTGTCTGTAGCCATTCCAGTATGTGGGCCCGTCTGTCTGTAGCCATTCCCAGTATGTGGGCCCGTCTGTCTGTAGCCATTCCCAGTATGTGGGCCCGTCTGTCTGTAGCCATTCCCAGTATGTGGGCCCGTCTGTCTGTAGCCATTCCCAGTATGTGGGCCCGTCTGTCTGTAGCCATTCCCAGTATGTGGGCCCGTCTGTCTGTAGCCATTCCCAGTATGTGGGCCCGTCTGTCTGTAGCCATTCCCAGTATGTGGGCCCGTCTGTCTGTAGCCATTCCCAGTATGTGGGCCCGTCTGACTGTAGCCATTCCCAGTATGTGGGCCCGTCTGTCTGTAGCCATTCCCAGTATGTGGGCCCGTCTGTCTGTAGCCATTCCCAGTATGTGGGCCCGTCTGTCTGTAGCCATTCCCAGTATGTGGGCCCGTCTGTCTGTAGCCATTCCCAGTATGTGGGCCCGTCTGTCTGTAGCCATTCCCAGTATGTGGGCCCGTCTGTCTGTAGCCATTCCCAGTATGTGGGCCCGTCTGTCTGTAGCCATTCCCAGTATGTGGGCCCGTCTGTCTGTAGCCATTCCCAGTATGTGGGCCCGTCTGTCTGTAGCCATTCCCAGTATGTGGGCCCGTCTGTCTGTAGCCATTCCCAGTATGTGGGCCCGTCTGTCTGTAGCCATTCCCAGTATGTGGGCCCGTCTGTCTGTAGCCATTCCCAGTATGTGGGCCCGTCTGTCTGTAGCCATTCCCAGTATGTGGGCCCGTCTGTCTGTAGCCATTCCCAGTATGTGGGCCCGTCTGTCTGTAGCCATTCCCAGTATGTGGGCCCGTCTGTCTGTAGCCATTCCCAGTATGTGGGCCCGTCTGTCTGTAGCCATTCCCAGTATGTGGGCCCGTCTGTAGGCATTATGATGAGTATGTTTCCAGTGGTCGCATACCCAGAAGTCATCCAGTCTAGTGGATTATGTGGTCGTTGTACAATAGGCAAGCATCTGTTCAGTCCGTGATACAGCGGAGTGTTTCTTCCTCCCTCAGGATCAGCTACAGTCGTGGATACGAGGGAACACCAGCCGTTGTGCCCGCTCCATCTTTATATTTGATGAAATGGACAAGATGCATCCTGGTCTTATCGATGCCATCAAGCCTTTCCTGGACTACTATGAGAATATTGATGGGGTGTCGTACCGCAAGGCCATCTTCATATTCCTCAGGTACTTTCCAACTAATTCCACATGCAAATGTTCCTTTAAAGAGTAACTCCGGCACTTAAAAACTTGATATAGTGCCGCCTTTATGTAAAACATCATAAACCTCTTATTATCACCACGCCACACTCCCCTGGCATCCACCCGGGGCACCTCCAGGTCCCTGCCGCTTCCGGGATGGACTTATGTTTGGAGTGATACCCTGCTCAGCCAATCACTGACTGAGATGGGACAGGAGGAGCCACAGCCATTGACTGGAAGGGCTCTCACTGCCAAGAGTTTCCCCAATAAGTGGTGGCAGCGGGGGACTCGGAGACACCACAAGAGGACAACATGGGAGCGTGGAGAGGTAAGGACAGCATGTTATGTTTTATAAAGGGGCAGCACTATATCAAGAGTGCCGGAGTAACCCTTTATTGTTCTTGTCACTTCGAAACAATTTTAACATGTAGTAGAGATCCATGAAAAGTTTTACCAGATAGGATCCAAGTGCAAACTTTGTTCTTTAATGAGTAGCAACTTTAAAGAGACTGTCAGCAGGTATATACTCTATCTAAGGGTAATATAAACTAGTGACAGAAAAGCTGAACAGAATGATGTATTACTTCCATTGTTCTGTGCTGCTGATTCAGAGATATCCTCCTGAATAACATGGGACCTTAAGTAGTCCTCCATTATGTGCATGAGCGCAGCAGTCCTGGATATTCATGAGCACCAGCTCTCTCTGCCTACCAGCCACAAATTTGCAGTTATCTATACTGTGTATATATAGGCAGACAGCTGGCAGTCAACATCTGGAGGGGGGTGGAGCAGCACAAAGCCAATTCTGCATATCAGGAGACCAGTTGAACAGAATGATGTAAGTAATACACTGATCCTGCTCAGCATTTCTTTTGCTGCCCTCACTGTTGCACCATGTCTGACAGATTCCCTTTAAAGGAGTTGTCCAGGCTTAAAAATACATGGCTGCTTTCCTCCGGAAACAGCGCCACCCCTGTCTTCAGGTAGTATGCAGTATTACAATTCAGCTTCATTCACTTCAATAGATCTGAGCTACAAAACCCCCACACCCAAAGTGATGACAAGAGTAATTCTGTCTATGGAAAAAAACAGCCATGTTTTTTTTTAAGCCTGGACAACCCCTTTAACATAGTGAGCAGTGGCATAAAACCTGTAACCAATTGCATGTTCAAAAACTAGAACTAAAACTAGAACTACAGTCTTGTTAGCCATAGGCCTCTGGTGCATGCTGGGATTTTGCACTAGTTAGAGCCCTTCTAGACAGGCCGGCTGCTGTATACTGTGAGTCCGCCAGCATCGTACAATAACAGTGTGATCTGTAACCCCCAGCAGGGTATCCTACAGGGAATGTCTGTTGTTTTTTCTTCTAGCAATGCCGGCGGGGACCTGATCAATAGACTGATGCTGGATTTTTGGAATGGGGGGAGGAGGAGAGAGGATCTAGAGCTGAAGGATGTGGAGAACGTGCTGTCTGTCGGGCTGTTCAACAACAACAACAGTAAGTGTAGCACTGTATCGTTAAATGGACAACCTTTTCTTTACACACATAAAACACTTTGCATAGTGTCCTTAACCCCTAGACGCTCCAGGACGTTACTGTATGTCCTGGCATCGATAGAGCAGTTCAGAGAAAGGTTGCGCGGCATCCCGCTCTGAACTGCTGTGATCCTGGGTGCTATATGCAGCCTGGGACTGCGGCTATTAGCTGGCACGGTCCGGTCGCCGTGCCTGCTAATTAGGCATTTAGATGCAGCTGTCAACGTTGACAGCTTCATCTAAGTGCTTGCTGTCCCCCATTGTTGGTGGTATAGAGGGGGGATCGCCCCGGAGGAGCGATCCCCACATCTGTACCGGGCCGGGGTCGGTGCCATAATAGTGCTGATCCTGGCTCCGCATTCTATTGCTCTTGGCTGCAGTAGCCGAGAGCAATAGAACACTGATCTCATGGATCTATGCAGTAAATCTTTACTGCATAGATCTCAATGAGAGATCAGAGTAGTAATACTAGAAGTCCCCCAGGGGGACTTCTAGTATAAGGGTATAAACACACACAACGTATACGCAGCGTATTTACTGCTGCGATACGCAACAAATACGCAGCAGATTAGATCTAAATAACTGAACACAGCATCAAATCTGCTGCGTATACGGTGTGTGTGTGTTTACCCTAAGTGTAAAAAAAAAAAAAAATTATTAATAAAAAAAAACAAACAAAACCCTCCCCTAATAAAAGCTTGAATCACCCCCCTTTTTCCAATTTATAAATTAAAATAAATAAATATTTGGTATTGCTGTTTGCGTAATCGCATAAACTATTAAATGATCACATTCCTGATCTCGCACAGTAAACTGCGTAAGCGCCATAAAACTTTTGGTCGCACCAAATCTAGAAAAAATGTAATAAAAAGGGATCAAAAAGTCGCATATGCGCAAAGAAGGTACCAATAGAAAGTACAGATCATGGCGCAAAAAATGACACCTCACACAGCCCCATTAGCTGGGACGGGCATTTTCCCCTGAGTCTTGACATCATCACCACTCGGGGGAAAATGCTTTCCGGCTGGGTCACAGGGTCGGTCAGATGTCGCATTGCGGGCACAGAGACAGGTAAGCAATGCTTCATTGTTACTCTCTCCCCTATCCCTGCCACCTGTAAAAGAATTAACTGAGGCTGGACTACTCCTTTAAAGGGGTTTTCCAGGATGGCCAAAAACAGCACCTCCCCTGTCCTCAGGATGTGTGTGGCATTACATTTCAGCTTCATTCACTTTAATAGAATGGAGCTGGAAAACCCCACACCCAAACTGAGTACAAGAGTGGTGCAGTTTCTGGAAAAAAGTGGCCATTTTTTTTTTAACTTGTCTAACCCCCTTTAAGTGGTTAATGTAGCACTCCAGGGACACCGTGCATGAAGTGTAACCCTTTGTACACCATGACCTACAGGGGAGCAGACATATGGGATGGATGTTTTCCTGCAGCAGCTCTAAGCTGACCCGGTACAGTGGCGATGACATCATCACTCATTATGTCTCTGCCCTCTTCCTGCCCAGGTGGCTTCTGGCACAGCGCCCTCATCGAGAAGAACCTCATCGATTACTTTGTCCCTTTCTTGCCATTGGAGTTCAGTCACGTGAAGAAGTGTGTGCTGGCGGAGCTCAGACATAGAGGCCTGGAGGAGGATGAAGAGCTGGCATCTCGGGTCGCAAAGGAGATGACGTATTCCCCCAAAGACAATAAGTTGTTTTCTGACAAGGGATGCAAAACCGTATCGGCCAAGCTGAGCCTCCATCTGTAGCTGTACGGCTGCACCAGAGACTTGGCAGGCATTGACTGCCCCCTCCGCCTCTCTCTTCTATCTCAGGAGTGAGAAGGTTTTTATTCACATTGAATGACTGTTACATTTGTATCTACAGATCTCAGGGAAACACTAGACATGGCTCCGGTGGTATTGATCATCAAGTTTAGTAAATGGCTCTTGGTGCCCCATCCATTAAAGGGAAACTATCTGCAGGTTAGACCAACCTAACCTGCTGATATCTCCCTATTGCACACGGGGCGCTGAGGATGAAGTTTGTCTCTCTCCTCCATCATTGGTGCCGTTTCTGTGCTGTTTGTAGTTTAATCCAGCATCTAGTAAGGCGATTTGGAACACTGGGAGTGGGGCTACCACCCCCAGGGCACCAATCCGGCCTGCCCCACTGATGATCAATAGAAGTAGTGGGCCGGCCAGGGACAGAACTGTGCTTTGGGAGTAATAGCCCCGGCATCAGTGCTCCAAACAGCCTTACTAGATGCTGGATTAAACTACAAACCGCACAGGAACAGTGCCGAGGATTAAGGTAAGAGCCTTAACTTCATCCTCTGTGTCCTATGCACAATAGGTTGATATCAGCAGGTAAGATGTGTCTACCATACTGATAGTTTCCCTTTAAGATGGGTCAGCTTTTGCCCCTTTGGATTGGCAGCTGAACAATGCCTGCATCGGGGTGGGTGCCGGAGGGCGGTCTATCTGCCAGCTGGATGCTCTTGGTTTGTGCTGATGCCACCACCATAGCGCTGAGTAGTGATCATTGAATGAATTTAATTTTTTTTTGGCTAATCCCTTGCCAATCTACAGGGCGCCCAATGACCACCTTACTATACAGCGTTTATACAACCTTATGCGAGCATCAAGATTAATGGGACTTCTGGTCCAACAGAGTCCATTGGCATGATGGCCGCCAGGATGCTCTGCAGCAGATCTCTCCATGAGGATTGTAAGCTATGACTGATACCATTGGACGGGAGTGATCTGGCTTCACTCTAACAACCACTTACTCACATACTCCACTACATGTTAATGGCTTGCCATCATGATGCCAGGTGGTTCAAATCGCATTAAATCTTTTTGCTACTGTACTGAAAATGTCAGTACAGTAGCGCAAAGATTTAAAATGATTTGGACATCCCAGCATCATGATGGCGGGAGCTCTGCAGTCCGTGCTGCACCACATTATCCATGTATATGGACTGTGCACAGAACGTAAGGAATAAGTGTTTATAGGTTCTCCCCAAATGTGGCCCAGTTTTCTAGAGGGCGCTCACTGCCCCCCTAACCATGAATACACCACTGATTTGAGGCTGAGGGTCACTGCACTAGTAAGTAGATCCTTGTCTTTTTTTACACTACCCTTCTCTATATACAGGTCCTCCAATAAACTGGGGGCAGTATCTGGTTACTGCAAGGTAGCCACCCATAGCACGGATATAAAGCCAATGCATGAATATGGCAGGACGTTTCAGGGCTAATAGAGCAGGGTCCTAAAGGAGACCCCGGGCCATTACCAACTCCATAATAGGACATAGAGAACGGTTGCACTCCTAGTCACATGACCAGATCCCGTCACAGAATGATTGCTCCTATCACATGACCGTATTATGATCATGTGTTACTTATATTATAATCGCTGCCGCTTTCTCCCCTTCTGTGTGATTTTTATGCTGTTGTGATCAGTGATGATTCCATTAATCTGGACTCTGTGTAGCAGATAGTCCGGATTATTGGATGGTGAATGGAAGAGAATGAATGTTTGTCTCTCATGGGTCCCAGTCTGCCCAGATCCTGCCAGTCCTCCCACAGACACGGCACTTTGGGACTAGATGGGGTCTTTTTGCACATGCCAGACCAGCGAGAGCCGGGTTACATATCTTATAGGTAATAGATGTATATTCATAGTAATGGAAAAGAGAGATTTTTTAAAATATTTTTGTACGGCTGCAGAAAAATATGGGAAAGTGGGGGATACAATTTAAAGGGGAAGTGCACTACAATGTCATCCACCTTCTGAAAGGAAGAAATCACTGGAAAATAGAAATATTCAGCTGTTTCTTGTAAAACTGTGTGACAACCAATATGGCCGCCATCACTGGCGCTGCCATCTGCGTCTCCCAGGCTCTGATAATTCCTGTTCTGCCTTGTGATAAGGCAGATGGACTGTTTGGGGATGTAGACCGCTGGGTGTTGAACCTTTGGCTACTAGAATCGGCCATATCAGTTGTCAGACGCTGAAAGAAATAACGCCACTCTTGTGCACTGGTTATGTCTGGTATTGCTTCTCTGCCCTGTTCTAATGGATGAGGCTGAGGGGTAATACCAGATACTTCGTATGGATGAGGGAATACAGACAACCCCTAATAATATAAGGTGATTGGAAATTTCTTATATTGAAGACTTGTAACCAATAGTGATATATATTTTTTGGGGGGTGACCGTGCTCCTGTAAGTGCCTCGCAGGGTCATCCATCATCTCCATCGCTTCTTGTTACCAGCCTTCATGTATTGATGATGAAAATTAGGACCAACGTCCATTAAATATTTTACTTTTGAAACGTGTCCTGGTTTTTATCCTTTATCTATACCGTAACCGTTCCTGTAGGTATAAGCTTCCTGTACCGTCAGATCGGGACCACATCTCTTCTGAGGATCCGTCACATCCAGGCATCAAGCAGGTCACATGACCCGGCGCCCCCATTCCTATCCTGTATACAGGTGATGAGTTGTAGTCTTGTGATAGTAACCCCTTGTTATGCTTTATAGCAGATATGTGTCCTGTAGACGCTGTATATTAGATGATGGTGGTATATTAATATCAGGGGATCCGTATGTTTCCATTCCATCGAGGAGGAAACTATACATGTGTCTCTTTCTATTGTAGTTAATGGGAGTTTCACCTTACCCATAGGAGACGTCTCCACCTTGGCTACTGCTCTTAAGAGTGCCAGTGGGTGGGGGGGGACCCATGTTTTCCTGATATTTGGCAGTACAGTGCACCTTTGGGGGGGACCGCACTGATCGGCATCTCTTCCTTGTGTGGCAGCATCCTGGCTATCTGCCGCTTTTTAGTTCCCAGTACAGTAAGTGGATAGAAAAGCTGTGAAAGAGCCGAGCACTGTTGCTTCATTGTGAGGAGGGGATAGGAGGTCTCCAAATCCAGACCCTCATGATCGAGAAGTAATGGACTATTTGGGTAGAACCAAGAACTCTGACTCCCTCCGAAACATAGACCGTCTATAAGGGCAGGTGTGGATGGCAGCACATTGTGGGGTAGAGCAGAACTCTAAAGGTCTATAGTATATAACAATGAAAGCACACAGCCGCCATGTACACCACCCCGAGATGGGATTCCTTGTAATTTATTATGTTATTTCCTTTTGGGAATTTTTGGACTCTTCTGTTTCTTTGGTTTCTTTGGTTTGATCTTCTTCTCCTTTTTTATCTTCTGGGTCTTCGCCTTTGTTTTGAGGCTCCTCTCCTTTGCTTTCCCATCAGGTTTCTTGACAGGATTTTTCACGGTCTTCTCGGCTGCCGTTCTGTCCTTCAGGTTTCTGCTGGTCTTCCCCGGCTCGGATTTCCCTGCCTGTTCCCCCTTTCTTGTTACGTTAATTTTTTCCCTCTTGGGAAGTTCTCTTCTTTCTGCACCCTTTGCTTTTCCTTGGATCCCGGCCTGGTTTTCGCTTGGCTTCTTTAGATCTCCACCTTGGACTTGGCTCTCATCCGGCTCTTTATGTCTAGTTCTGTCTCTCCTTGTCCTGTGTGGTTCATCCTCCTCCTTATTCTCTTCTTCCCTGTCCTCACCCTCCTCTCTTCCCTCCTCTTCCGGTTGTTTTCTCCATTTATTTCTTTTGATCTTTCTCATGAAAGAATCTGAAACACAGAGAACAGTGGTTATTAGAGAGAAACTGCTCAAAAAAATAAAGGAAACACTTATATATTGTGTTTTTAACTCCAAATAAATAAAACGTCTGTGAAATCAAACTGTTAGGAAGCAACACCGACTGACAATCAAAGTCATGTGCTGTTGTGCAAAAGGAATAGATAACAGGTGGAAATTATTGGCAATTAGCAACACAACCTCAATAAAGAAGGGTTCTGCAGGTGGGGACCAAAGACCACTTCTCAGTACCTATGCTTTCTGGCTGATGTTTTGGTCACTTTTGCATGTTGGTGGTGCTTTCACACTTGTGGTAGCATGAGAAGGACTCTACAACCCATACAAGTGGCTCAGGTAGTGCAGCTCATCCATGAGCACATCAATGCGAGCTGTGGCAGGAAGGGTTGCTGTCTCTGTCAGCGTACTGGCCAAAGGCTGGAGGTGCTACCAGGAGACGTGGAGAAGGCTATAGGGGGCAACAACCCAGCAACAGGACCGCTACCTCCATCAGGATTGGCAAATTAGCCACTGGCACCCTGTGCTCTTCACAGATGAAAGCCGGTTCACACTGAGCACATGTGACAGAGTCTGGAGACGCCGTGGAAAGGGATCTGCTGCCTGCAACATCCTTTAGCATGGCGGGTTTGGCAGTGGGTCAGTAATGGTGTGGGGGTGGCATTTCTTTGGAGGGCCGCACAGTCCTCCATGTACTCGCCATAGGTAGCCTGACTGCCATTAGGTATGGAGATCCTCAGACCCCTTGTGAGACCACATGCTGGTGCGGTTGGCCCTGGGTTCCTCCTAATGCAGGACAATGCTAGACCTCATGTGGCTGGAGTGTGGCAGCAGTTCCAGCAAGATAAAGTCATTGAAGCTATGGACTGGCCTGCCCGTGACTCAGACCTGAATCCCACTGAGCACATCTGGGACATCATATCTCGCTCCATCCACCGTCACGCAGCACAGATTGTCCAGAAGTTGGATGCTTTAGTCCAGGTCTGGGAGGAGATCCCTCAGCAGACCATCTGCCACCTCATCAGGAGCATGCCCGGGCGCTGTAGGGAGGTCATACAGCCATCTCATCAGGAGCATGCCCAGGCCTTGTAGGGAGGTCATACAGCCATCTCAGCAGGAGCATGCCCAGGCGTTGTAGGGAGGTCATACAGCCACCTCATCAGGAGCATGCCCAGGCCTTGTAGGGAGGTCATACAGCCATCTCATCAGGAGCATGCCCGGGCCTTGTAGGGAGGTCATACAGCCATCTCATCAGGAGCATGCCCGGGCCTTGTAGGGAGGTCATACAGCCATCTCATCAGGAGCATGCACGGGCCTTGTAGGGAGGTCATACAGCCATCTCATCAGGAGCATGCCCGGGCGTTGTAGGGAGGTCATACAGCCGCATCATCAGGAGCATGCCCGGGCGTTGTAGGGAGGTCATACAGCCATCTCATCAGGAGCATGCCCGGGCCTTGTAGGGAGGTCATACAGCCATCTCATCAGGAGCATGCCCGAGCCTTGTAGGGAGGTCATACAGCCATCTCATCAGGAGCATGCCCAGGCGTTGTAGGGAGGTCATACAGCCATCTCATCAGGAGCATGCCCGGGCCTTGTAGGGAGGTCATACAGCCATCTCATCAGGAGCATGCCCAGGCGTTGTAGGGAGGTCATACAGCCATCTCATCAGGAGCATGCCCGGGCCTTGTAGGGAGGTCATACAGACACCTCATCAGGAGTATGCCCGGGCCTTGTAGGGAGGTCATACAGCCATCTCATCAGGAGCATGCCCGGGCCTTGTAGGGAGGTCATACAGCCATCTCATCAGGAGCATGCCCGGGCGTTGTAGGGAGGTCATACAGCCATCTCATCAGGAGCATGCCCGGGCCTTGTAGGGAGGTCATACAGCCATCTCATCAGGAGCATGCCCAGGCGTTGTATGGAGGTCATACAGCCATCTCATCAGGAGCATGCCCGGGCCTTGTAGGGAGGTCATACAGCCACCTCATCAGGAGCATGCACGGGCCTTGTAGGGAGGTCATACAGCCATCTCATCAGGAGCATGCCCGGGCGTTGTAGGGAGGTCATACAGCCGCATCATCAGAAGCATGCCCGGGCGTTGTAGGGAGGTCATACAGCCGCATCATCAGGAGCATGCCCGGGCGTTGTAGGAAGGTCATACAGCCATCTCATCAGGAGCATGCCCGGGCCTTGTAGGGAGGTCATACAGGCACCTCATCAGGAGAATGCCCGGGCCTTGTAGGGAGGTCATACAGCCACCTCATCAGGAGCATGCCCGGGCCTTGTAGGGAGGTCATACAGACACCTCATCAGGAGCATGCCCAGGCCTTATAGGGAGGCCATACAGCCGCATCAGCAGGAGCATGCCCGGGCCTTGTAGGGAGGTCATACAGCCATCTCATCAGGAGCATGCCCAGGCCTTGTAGGGAGGTCATACAGCCACCTCATCAGGAGAATGCCCGGGCCTTGTAGTGAGGTCATACAGCCGCCTCATCAGGAGCATCCCCGGGCCTTGTAGGGAGGTCATACAGCCACCTCATCAGGAGCATGCCCGGGCCTTGTAGGGAGGTCATACAGCCACCTCATCAGGAGCATGCCCGGGCCTTGTAGGGAGGTCATACAGCCGCCTCATCAGGAGCATGCCCGGGCCTTGTAGGGAGGTCATACAGCCATCTCATCAGGAGCATGCCCAGGCGTTGTAGGGAGGTCATACAGCCATCTCATCAGGAGCATGCCCGGGCCTTGTAGGGAGGTCATACAGGCATGTGGAGGCCACACACAATACTCAGACTCATTCTGACATGTTTTAATGACATTACATCAAAGTTGGATCAGCCTGGAGCCTGGAGTCAAATCCAGGCCTCCATTGGGTAATAAATGTGATTTCCATTGATGTTTGTGTGATTTTGTTGTCAGCACATTCAGCTTTGTACAGAACAAAGTATCAATGAGAATATTTCATCCATTCAGATCTAGGATGTGTTATTGGAGTGTTCCCTTTATTTTTTTGAGCAGTGTATATATATGAGCGGAGACCCTCCTCCCTGGCTGGTCCTGGTTCATTCTACCATCCCAGAATAGTATAATTCAGAGGTGTCAAACTCAGGATCTTCAGCTGTTGTAAAACTAAAATTCCCATCATGCCTGGACAGCCAAAGCTTTACCTGGGCCTGATGGGGATTGTAGTTTTGCAGCAGCTGGAGTTCCGCAGATTCCCCATCCCTTATCTAGCTCCTGCCTGTAATACAGTCCAGCAAAACATGAATGAATAAACTATGTAACTGTACAACTCGGTGATCCATTGGCTCTTATTATTACCCGGCTTGTCTGTACCGATTCCGAGGAGACCCTTCTTCTCATCGTCCAACTGGGGCCTAAATTGACGTCTTCCCGTCAACAGGTCTTCTTCAATCTCTGCGTATAGGTCTTTATATTTGCAGCTGAATTGTAAAGGATGAAATAGGAAACATAAGCAGAGATGAAACCAGCGTGTACCTGCCCCACCACCACCCCATCCTATAACTTACTAGACGTAACAGAATAGGGACAGTCCGGCAACCAAAGCTGTGAGTATGAAGATGGATCCACCAACTACAACTTTAGAGAGCGTCGGTCTTCCAGTAATTACTGTCCAGGAAAGAAAGAATATCTGGTGTATGAGAAGCGGTGGAGAAGGAAAAGATCTAGTACAGTGGTGGGAAACCTGCGGTCCTCCAGCTGTTGCAAAACTACAAATCCCATCATGCCTGGTCAGCCAAAGCTTCGCTGATCTAGTAATTACGGAAAGGAAAACACCATGTACCTGAACTCCAGCTGCGTTTTACCAGTGTATGATGGGATGACACTACGGATCCTTTAAGAATAGAGACGTCAATGAGTGACAGGGATTGTACAGTATTAGAAAAACATGGCTGATTTCTTCCAGAGAACAGCGCCATCCTTCTCCACTGGTTGTGTGCGGTATTACAGCTCTATTATATGGTGCTGTGATGCAGTACCACATACAACCTGTAGCAGGTGCTACTTCCTATCCTGTACAGCCTGAGATGGTCAGTAATATGTGACCCATGTACTGACATACTCACCATTTATTTTGCCGGTAGATATATTATATTTATCTGAAAATAAGACATTCTAGATGCTGAGTGTGTGCAGCGTTACCCAGTGATCCGCCAGATCTTATAATGATACCAACTTATTTAATATAGACTTTATTCTCAACAGCTTCAGCACCAAGACATTGTGGACAATCATGGCCTCCATCTTTGCAGGAACAGTTTTACCTGTCTTGTTCTCTGTTGTTGCTGGCATCCACAGGACGATCAGGATTAATAGAAATTTAATGGTAAAGTTTTTCATTTTCTTGCAGACATCACTCAGAACCTGTAATGTAATAATGTAACAGGTCACCTGATGTCTTATCTATGGCCTGCTACATATTCCTTGTCTACACCTTCAAATCTCATTATCTATCTATCTATCTATCTATCTATCTATCTATCTATCTATCTATCTATCTATCTATCTATCTATCTATCTCCACATTTTGCTGCTGTACTTCCACTTTTCAGCAGCAGGGGTCTCTCTCATATCACAATAGGCTTACCTCTACAGTTGCCAGTTGGGATTGCAGCGCCATCACACACTGCTAGTCACATGACCCGGAAGTCATCAGGCTATTTCTGCCATGTTGGTAGAGGACCATGCTGCAGTCGGTGAGAGCCCTGTGGTGTCTCGGTTCGGGCCGGTGTATGAGTCAGGCAGCCGGGGGAGGTCCGGGTAGGGGGCAGCGCTTCATGGTGAGTAGATAAGTATGTGTAGTGTGGGTTATGAGATACACAGCCCGAAGGTCTCGGCCATATTTGTATGGGAAGGTGCCCTGTGTGATAGAGATGACAGGAAGCATATCACTTGTATCCTTCTGTATCAGCTCTATGCAGGGTGTCCTGTGTAATGTGACATGGTTATACATACTGTACTCTATGTAATATATAGCAAAGCTACTCACTGTATAGCAGTACCCTACACAGCAGATATCAGATATCCCTGCCCATAGCAGTACCCTACACAGCAGAGATCACTGCCCATAGCAGTACCCTACACAGCGGAGATCAGATATCCCTGCCCATAGCAGTACCCTACACAGCAGAGATCAGATATCACTGCCCATAGCAGTACCCTACACAGCAGATATCAGATATCCCTGCCCATAGCAGTACCCTACACAGCAGAGATCACTGCCCATAGCAGTACCCTACACAGCGGAGATCAGATGTCCCTGCCCATAGCAGTACCCTACACAGCAGAGATCAGATATCCCTGCCCATAGCAGTACCCTACAGAGCGGAGATCAGATATCCCTGCCCATAGCAGTACCCTACACAGCAGAGATCAGATATCCCTGCCCATAGCAGTACCCTACACAGCAGATATCAGATATCCCTGCCCATAGCAGTACCCTACAGAGCGGAGATCAGATATCCCTGCCCATAGCAGTACCCTACACAGCAGAGATCAGATATCCCTGCCCATAGCAGTACCCTACAGAGCGGAGATCAGATATCCCTGCCCATAGCAGTACCCTACAGAGCGGAGATCAGGTATCCCTGCCCATAGCAGTACCCTACACAGCAGAGGTCAGATATCC
Source organism: Dendropsophus ebraccatus (assembly GCF_027789765.1). Taxonomy (NCBI): domain Eukaryota; kingdom Metazoa; phylum Chordata; class Amphibia; order Anura; family Hylidae; genus Dendropsophus; species Dendropsophus ebraccatus. Next base: position 16,414,883 of record NC_091463.1, on the reverse strand, counting down.
CTGCCCATAGCAGTACCCTACAGAGCGGAGATCAGATATCCCTGCCCATAGCAGTACCCTACAGAGCGGAGATCAGGTATCCCTGCCCATAGCAGTACCCTACACAGCAGAGGTCAGATATCCCTGCCCATAGCAGTACCCTACACAGCGGAGATCAGATATCCCTGCCCATAGCAGTACCCTACACAGCAGAGATCAGATATCACTGCCCATAGCAGTACCCTACACAGCAGATATCAGATATCCCTGCCCATAGCAGTACCCTACACAGCAGAGATCACTGCCCATAGCAGTACCCTACACAGCGGAGATCAGATGTCCCTGCCCATAGCAGTACCCTACACAGCAGAGATCAGATATCCCTGCCCATAGCAGTACCCTACAGAGCGGAGATCAGATATCCCTGCCCATAGCAGTACCCTACAGAGCGGAGATCAGATATCCCTGCCCATAGCAGTACCCTACACAGCAGAGATCAGATATCCCTGCCCATAGCAGTACCCTACACAGCAGAGATCAGATATCCCTGCCCATAGCAGTACCCTACAGAGCGGAGATCAGATATCCCTGCCCATAGCAGTACCCTACACAGCAGAGATCAGATATCCCTGCCCATAGCAGTACCCTACAGAGCGGAGATCAGATATCCCTGCCCATAGCAGTACCCTACAGAGCGGAGATCAGGTATCCCTGCCCATAGCAGTACCCTACACAGCAGAGGTCAGATATCCCTGCCCATAGCAGTACCCTACAGAGCGGAGATCAGATATCCCTGCCCATAGCAGTACCCTACAGAGCGGAGATCAGATATCCCTGCCCATAGCAGTACCCTACACAGCAGATATCAGACATCAGTGCCCATAGCAGTACCCTACACAGCAGAGATCAGATATCCCTGCCCATAGTAGTACCCTACAGAGCAGAGATCAGATATCCCTGCCCATAGCAGTACCCTACAGAGCAGAGATCAGATATCACTGCCCATAGCAGTACCCTACAGAGCGGAGATCAGATATCCCTGCCCATAGCAGTACCCTACACAGCAGAGATCAGATATCACTGCCCATAGCAGTACCCTACACAGCAGAGGTCAGATATCCCTGCCCATAGTAGTACCCTACAGAGCGGAGATCAGATATCCCTGCCCATAGCAGTACCCTACAGAGGGGAGATCAGATATCCCTGCCCATAGCAGTACCCTACAGAGCGGAGATCAGATATCCCTGCCCATAGCAGTACCCTACAGAGCGGAGATCAGATATCCCTGCCCATAGCAGTACCCTACACAGCAGAGGTCAGCTATCCCTGCCCATAGCAGTACCCTACAGAGGGGAGATCAGATATCACTGCCCATAGCAGTACCCTACACAGCAGAGATCAGATATCCCTGCCCATAGCAGTACCCTACACAGCAGAGATCAGATATCCCTGCCCATAGTAGTACCCTACAGAGCAGAGATCAGATATCCCTGCCCATAGCAGTACCCTACAGAGCAGAGATCAGATATCACTGCCCATAGCAGTACCCTACAGAGCGGAGATCAGATATCCCTGCCCATAGCAGTACCCTACACAGCAGAGATCAGATATCACTGCCCATAGCAGTACCCTACACAGCAGAGGTCAGATATCCCTGCCCATAGCAGTACCCTACACAGCAGAGATCAGGTATCGCTGCCCATAGTAGTACCCTACAGAGCGGAGATCAGATATCCCTGCCCATAGCAGTACCCTACAGAGGGGAGATCAGATATCCCTGCCCATAGCAGTACCCTACACAGCGGAGATCAGATATCCCTGCCCATAGCAGTACCCTACACAGCGGAGATCAGATATCCCTGCCCATAGCAGTACCCTACACAGCAGAGATCAGATATCCCTGCCCATAGCAGTACCCTACACAGCAGAGATCAGATATCCCTGCCCATAGTAGTACCCTACAGAGCAGAGATCAGATATCCCTGCCCATAGCAGTACCCTACAGAGCGGAGATCAGATATCACTGCCCATAGCAGTACCCTACAGAGCGGAGATCAGATATCACTGCCCATAGCAGTACCCTACAGAGCAGAGATCAGATATCACTGCCCATAGCAGTACCCTACAGAGCAGAGATCAGATATCACTGCCCATAGCAGTACCCTACACAGCAGAGGTCAGATATCCCTGCCCATAGCAGTACCCTACACAGCGGAGATCAGATATCCCTGCCCATAGCAGTACCCTACACAGCAGAGATCAGATATCCCTGCCCATAGCAGTACCCTACACAGCAGAGATCAGATATCCCTGCCCATAGCAGTACCCTACACAGCAGAGATCAGATATCCCTGCCCATAGCAGTACCCTACACAGCGGAGATCAGATATCCCTGCCCATAGCAGTACCCTACAGAGCAGAGATCAGATATCCCTGCCCATAGCAGTACCCTACACAGCAGAGATCAGATATCCCTGCCCATAGCAGTACCCTACAGAGCAGAGATCAGATATCACTGCCCATAGCAGTACCCTACAGAGCGGAGATCAGATATCCCTGCCCATAGCAGTACCCTACACAGCAGAGATCAGATATCACTGCCCATAGCAGTACCCTACACAGCAGAGGTCAGATATCCCTGCCCATAGCAGTACCCTACACAGCAGAGATCAGGTATCGCTGCCCATAGTAGTACCCTACAGAGCGGAGATCAGATATCCCTGCCCATAGCAGTACCCTACAGAGGGGAGATCAGATATCCCTGCCCATAGCAGTACCCTACACAGCAGAGATCAGATATCCCTGCCCATAGCAGTACCCTACACAGCTGAGATCAGATATCCCTGCCCATAGCAGTACCCTACACAGCAGAGATCAGATATCCCTGCCCATAGCAGTACCCTACACAGCAGAGATCAGATATCCCTGCCCATAGCAGTACCCTACAGAGCAGAGATCAGATATCCCTGCCCATAGCAGTACCCTACAGAGCAGAGATCAGATATCCCTGCCCATAGCAGTACCCTACACAGCAGAGATCAGATATCCCTGCCCATAGCAGTACCCTACACAGCAGAGATCAGATATCCCTGCCCATAGCAGTACCCTACAGAGCGGAGATCAGATATCCCTGCCCATAGCAGTACCCTACACAGCAGAGATCCCTGCCCATAGCAGTACCCTACACAGCGGAGATCAGACATCAGTGCCCATAGCAGTACCCTACAGAGCAGAGATCAGATATCCCTGCCCATAGCAGTACCCTACAGAGCGGAGATCAGGTATCCCTGCCCATAGCAGTACCCTACAGAGCAGAGATCAGATATCCCTGCCCATAGCAGTACCCTACACAGCGGAGATCAGACATCAGTGCCCATAGCAGTACCCTACAGAGCAGAGATCAGATATCCCTGCCCATAGCAGTACCCTACAGAGCGGAGATCAGGTATCCCTGCCCATAGCAGTACCCTACAGAGCAGAGATCAGATATCCCTGCCCATAGCAGTACCCTACAGAGCGGAGATCAGGTATCCCTGCCCATAGCAGTACCCTACAGAGCAGAGATCAGATATCCCTGCCCATAGCAGTACCCTACACAGCAGAGATCAGATATCCCTGCCCATAGCAGTACCCTACAGAGCAGAGATCAGGTATCCCTGCCCATAGCAGTACCCTACAGAGCGGAGATCAGATATCCCTGCCCATGGCAGTACCCTACAGAGCGGAGATCAGATATCCCTGCCCATAGCAGTACCCTACAGAGCAGAGATCAGATATCCCTGCCCATAGCAGTACCCTACACAGCGGAGATCAGATATCCCTGCCCATAGCAGTACCCTACAGAGCCAGAGCGCCAGTCACATCTGTAAAAGTCACAATAAAAAAAATGGATTATTGTCAGATATGATGTGTGATCATGATTATTTCTTCTATGTCTAGGTGGTCGGTCTTGGCAATCATGGCATGTCTGGCACTAGACACAGTGTGGGCATGACGGCTATCAACCAACTGGCACAGAGGCTAAATGTGGTTGATCAGTGGAAGACGGACAGGAGGACAGGAGCAGATTTGGTAACGGCCCAGCTTGATGGCGCCCACCTGGTCCTGATCAAACCGCGTCAGTTCATGAATGTTAATGGGACGAGTGTGGCCAATGCAGGTGAGGAGGACGTCACATCTGTCATCTACAGGGCGCTTGTGACCAAATAAGTAGGTAATATTACTGTAACCTCATGACCTATAACAGTGCCCCCATAACAGAGCCACCCCCACAACAGTGCCCCCATAACAGAGCCACCCCCGCAACAGTGCCCCCATAACAGAGCCACCCCCGCAACAGTGCCCCCATAACAGAGCTACCCATGCAACAGTGCCCCCATAACAGAGCCACCCCCGCAACAGTGCCCCCATAACAGAGCCACCCCCGCAACAGTGCCCCCATAACAGAGCCACCCCCGCATCAGTGCCCCCATAACAGAGCCACCCCCGCAACAGTGCCCCCATAACAGAGCTACCCATGCAACAGTGCCCCCATAACAGAGCCACCCCCGCAACAGTGCCCCCATAACAGAGCCACCCTCGCAACAGTGCCCCCATAACAGAGCCACCCCCGCATCAGTGCCCCAATAACAGAGCCACCCCCGCAACAGTGCCCCCATAACAGAGCTACCCATGCAACAGTGCCCCCATAACAGAGCCACGGCCACAACAGTGCCTGCATAACAAAGCCACCTACCGCAACAGAGCCCCCATAACAGAGCCACCACCGCAGCCATGCCCCCATAACAGAGCCGCCACCGCAGCCATGCTTCCATAACAGAGCCACCCCTACAACAGTGCACCCATAACAGAGCCACCACCGCAGCCATGCCCCCATAACAGAGCCACCACCGCAGCCATGCCCCCATAACAGAGCCGCCACTGCAGCCATGCCCCCATAACACAGCCATCTCCGCAACAGTGCCCCCATAACAGAGCCACCCCCGCAACATTGCCCCCATAACAGAGCCACCCCCGCAACATTGCCCCCATAACAGAGCCAGCACCTCAACAGTGCCCCCATAACACAACCAGACATCATTGCCTCCGTTATAGATTCAGCTTACAGCTGTTTCCCCTTAGGATGTACGTCTCATGCCCCCTATACAAGTTTATAGGACATTTTCTTTGTCCTCCCACAGTTCCAGATGTTTTTGAGGACACTGTCACCATTGTTACTGGGGAATGGTTACAGACTGGGTTTGTTATGGGGCAGTTGTAGACACATTTGTTTTTTCTTTCACTGTCGCCTACTGTTATTATATCCTCAGTGTGTAGGCTGGCTATGGCAATGCCTGTAGGGGAAATACATAGAACATTGTAGCCATCAGGTTGTAAGACAGGGATGGGGACAGGGATGTCTGTCCAAGCATGATGGGAATTGTAGTTTTGCAACAGCTTAAGAGCTGCAGGTTCCCCATCCCTGTTGTAAGAAATGAGGCCACTTCTGGGTTTCACTTTTATTGATAATTATGGGAAGATAAATCTTGTGTGGACTTTCATTTATTTTTTATTCAGCTGGAAAGTTCCGCCTGACCGCAGAGAACATCTATCTACTGCACGATGAGCTGGACAAACCTCTAGGGAAGGTGACACTGAAGCTCGGAGGAAGCGCAAGGTGACTAGCTAGATAGGGAACCATACACCTCATACACCTCTCTATCATCTGCTTCCAAATACCTTGACTATTAAAAGGGAAAGCATATGAGTCCTTGTGCCCGCCCATTAAGCTGTCACTCACTTTGTGGGTGGAATAAGAAGGACTCACATACTCGCTCTTTAAATAGAACTGACTGAAGATATAGAAAAATCTATATCCCTGAGCTTTGAAAAACGTGAGAGCGCCCTGCCTGTCCTGTCCTCAGGTTGCGGTAATAAAACTCACTTCAAAGGATCTGAGCTGCAATACCGCACACAAACTGAGGACAGGAGTGGCGCTGTTTCTGGCGGCAGACATGCTTTTCTCATCTTGGCCACCCCCTATACTGTTCCCGTATCACATAGAACTTTAATACAGATTTAGGCTGCGTTCACACTACGTATATTTCAGTCAGTATTGCAACCAAAACCAGGAGTGGATTAAAAACACAGAAAGGATCTGTTCACACAATGTTGAAATTGAGTGGATGGCCGCCATATAACAGTAAATAACTGCAATTATTTCAATATAACAGCCGTTGGTCTAAAATAACAGCAAATATTTGCCATTAAATGGCGGCCATCCACTCAATTACAACATTGTGTGAACAGATCCTTTCTGTGTTTTTCATCCACTCCTGGTTTTGGTTGCAATACTGACTGAAATATACGTAGTGTGAACCCAGCCTAACCTAAAGATAATCTGACCTGAGCCAGACTCTTTGTTTTCTAGGGGCCACAATGGTGTCCGTTCCTGCATTGACCACCTAAAATCAGACGTAAGTTGTACAGCAGATGCCCCCCTATATTTATAAGGTTTCTGTACTGGAAGACTTTATATCTTTATGTTTCTTTTCCTTGGCAGACGATGATCAGGCTCTTGATCGGTATCGGTCGGCCGGCTGACAAGTCTTCAGTGACCCCTTACGTACTTGGACGCTTTACGAAGAGTGAGCAGGAGATGTTGTCCCCGGTTCTGGAGAAGGGTCTGGACTTGTTACTTGGACACATCCAAAAAAGAACTCAGGTGAATAGTACTATGGCAGACACTAAATCGATGGAGAAGAGAGTATGACGGTGGCCACAATCTAGGAGGCTCACTTCAAGGAGCTGAAGATAAGCCGGCTGAGAGCTCCCCTACATGTGGTGTCATCTGAAGACTTTTAGGGACTGCTGACATCTTCCCTGGTGTCATGAAGGAGGAGGAGGAGGAGGCAGATGTGCTGTGCTGACCTACACACTAATATGCATTGATGCAGTGCGGTCAGTCCTGCACCGTGATCTACTACAGTATGGGCACCCCTATATCCTGTGTAATGGCCAATCACTATGACTAACTTATTCAATGATTTAAAGGAACATTACAGGTTATGCTACGTGAAGTCTAAGTCCAGTGCAGGAGCGGAGGATTGGTGTTCTCTCACCTCCGTACCTGTACAGTGTATATAAAAGTGTATAGGTGTTTTGCCTTATGTTCCTTTCATTTTGTGAATGGGAAATCACAAGAAATTGACATTTTCCATGGACACAGATCTCTCCCAGTGTATTCCCTTTATTCACTACTAATGTCAGCTTACAGCTATGACCCACAGCAATGTACAGAGAGCAGACCGCCATGTTTTATGTATCCCCGAATCTAAAGGAGAAACAAAGAATGATATTGGTGGGGAAAGAGCGGGTGTCTACAACTGTACGCTGGTCACATGATCTCTGATGGCTTCCGTGGGTGCTTCACATCCATTAGTCTTTATTAGAATCATTCTAGCTTTACACCTCCTATCTACTTCTGCATTTAGATGTAGTTTACTGTCATTTAGCCATTAGGAGGCCATTGCTGGGCGATGATGAGGAGATTCCTGGCAACGCCTTTTGTTTCGGGAGATTTCCGTCTTGGCTTAGTGTAAGCAGGTCCTGAAAGCACATAGAACAATATATGTATATATAATATATATAAGATACATAGATATACCAGGAAGAGCAATATCCCCCATGGCTCACTAGAGGAAGCTCACCTTTGCCAGAGCGGGGTGTGCTTGTATTGGACCAAGCTTTGTGGTTCTGGACAGCATGCCGATCTTGCTGAGTATAGCGTTGGAGACATCTGGTCTTGGCACCAGTCCTAGATCTCCTATCTGATAATGAGGGATAACACCGGGACCCTTAAAGGTAGGGGGCACTGTCTGCCTAGAGAGGAGAGCAAACAGTTCATGTCGTATTAAGTATACATTGAATGGGATCCATGTATTACCATAGGCTCAGCTTCTATTTTTGAAGATGACTGGTATCACAACAAAGGCCGGTGAATAGAGCCATGTTGTAACTGGTAATGTAATCCATGGCCTCAAATGATCATTTCGCTGCAGCACCATAACTGGGAAAAAGAAGCATGGCACAGTGCACACTGAAAGGAATAGGTTGTGGCTGTAAGGCTCCGTTCCCACTGAGCAAAGGTAGCGGAATTCCGCGACGGAATTGTCCGCCGCGGAATGCCGTTAGCTTCCCGCTCATAATGGGACTCTATGGGAGGCGCGCGCTCCTGCCCTGTCCGCGCTGAAGAATGAACATGTTCATTCTTCAGCGCGTACAGAGCAGCAGCGCGCGCCTCCCATAGACTCCCATTATGAGCGGGAGGCTAACGGCATTCCGCGGCGGACAATTCCGTCGCGGAATTCCGCTAGCTTTGCTCAGTGGGAACGGGGCCTAATATGCGGATGGTCATTGGTGCTCTATGGAAAAAGATGCATTTTGTTGCCTCAGAAAGATGCAATGAATAATGCGTACATATTGGGACATGTTTCTTGATGTGCACCGGGTGTACACCACAGAAATGGGGCAGATTTTTTTCCTTTTCCATGGCGTACACCAGTCAAAAGCCACGGTCGCCTCATGTGTGAGCAGGAGGCACAGCAAGGTGGGGAGAAGGCCATGCTTAAAGGGGTGCTCCAGCGTGGGGGCACTTTTTTGGGGGGACCGGGGAGGAGGTGGCTGAAATAAAAGACGTCCACATACCTCCCCGATTCCAGCGGCGGGTCCCGCATCACGGCGCTCCGGTCCCCGGTACCCGGCCGCTTCCGGGTGTCTGACGCCGCCCGAGCTGCTACGTCTCAGGGCCGCTCAGCCACTCAGTGAAGGAGGCGGGATCCGTTTGAAGTCTGCTCGGATCCCGCCTCCTTCATTGAGTGGCTGAGCGGTCCTGAGACGTAGCGTCTCGGGCGGCGTCAGACACCTGGAAGCGGCCGGGAACCGGGCACCGGAGCGCCGTGATGCGGGACCCGCCGCTAGAATCGGGGAGGTAAGTGGACATCTTTTATTTCAGCCACCTCCTCCCCGGTCCCCCCAAAAAAGTGCCCCCACACTGGATAACCCCTTTAAAGTGTTTCTGTACCCACAATCTGTCTTTCCCAAACCACTTGTACCTTCGGATAGCTGATTTTAATCCAAGATCTGTCCTGGGGTCCGTTTGGCAGGTGATGCAGTTATTGTCCTAAAAAACAATGTTTAAACTATCTGTGCTGTAACTTTGCACCAGCCCTCCATCCCTCCTCTCCACCATCTTCATCATTAGGAATGCCCCTAGAACATTTTCTCCTGTCTGAACATTACACAGGTGCCTTAACAATCCAGCCCATGTTCAGTATTCACACAGCTGATAAACAGGAGACAATCTGCCTGGAGCATTCCTAATGATGAGGAAGGCGGGGAGGAGGGACAGAGAGGTTGTGCCAGCCTAATGCATACACAATCTAGGCCACGGCCGTTGGACACAGCGCTGCCAGTTTAAAAGTTGTTTTTTATGACAATAACTGCATCACCTGCTGAACGGACCCCTGGACAGATCTTGGATAAAAAGCAGCTATCTGAAGGTACAAGCGGTTTGGGGGGGTCAGATTGTGGGTACAGAGTCGCTTTCATTTATCATGGTTTACACCAGTGCCTCTTAGTATTAATATAAGGGTCCCTCATTCTGCAGTAATATTCTCCCTGTACCTGCTGCCCTTGGCTGGCATATACTGCTCCATGTAGTGAGGGTCTCTGCTCTGGAATTCATTCAGGGCCGGTCCCAGTCCGAGGATGGCCGCGCTGTTCAGCAGCACCAGGAGACTGTGCAGCATCTGGTTCCGTCTTGCCAGGGAGTCAACTAGTTTATCATCATCCTCGTCACTTGATTTCTCCTATAAACGTGCAAACAAATCCAATACAAGTATACTCTAACTGCATCCCAGCTGCCATGGGGTCTCAAAACACTGAACAGGATGAATAAGGTATTACACAGCGCCTAATAAAAAGAATGGGTGACTATGTAATATAAAGTTTCCCTCGCCTATAGCAATTTGTGGAAAACAGCCATGACGCCTCCATCATGTCTGCTTATAAAAGGAGCAGGTTAGGTAATGTAAAGGTTTGGGAGTTTTACTGCATGGCTGTTACTGCCAGTAAATTCAAGGGTTAATTTCATCAGAAGGTTAAGTGGCCGAGACCTTCAAATATTGTCAGTAGTGTCTTATAACCCACTCACAGCTAATATTATCAGTAGTGTCTTATAACCCACTCACAGCTAATATTATCAGTAGTGTCTTATAACCCACTCACAGGTAATATTGTCAGTAGTGTCTTATAACCCACTCACAGGTAATATTGTCAGTAGTGTCTTATAACCCACTCACAGGTAATATTGTCAGTAGTGTCTTATAACCCACTCACTGCTAATATTGTCAGTAGTGTCTTATAACCCACTCACAGGTAATATTGTCAGTAATGTCTTATAACCCACTCACTGCTAATATTGTCAGTAGTGTCTTATAACCCACTCACTGCTAATATTGTCAGTAGTGTCTTATAACCCACTCACTGCTAATATTGTCAGTAGTGTCTTATAACCCACTCACTGCTAATATTGTCAGTAGTGTCTTATAACCCACTCACTGCTAATATTGCCAGTAGTGTCTTATAACCCACTCACAGGTAATATTGTCAGTAGTGTCTTATAACCCACTCACAGGTAATATTGTCAGTAGTGTCTTATAACCCACTCACTGCTAATATTGTCAGTAGTGTCTTATAACCCACTCACTGCTAATATTGTCAGTAGTGTCTTATAACCCACTCACAGGTAATATTGTCAGTAGTGTCTTATAACCCACTCACTGCTAATATTGTCAGTAGTGTCTTATAACCCACTCACAGCTAATCTCACCTCTACTAATCAGAGTCAAATCAGTATGGTGCTCAGAGTAATTCTGCACCTTAGTTCTAGTCATAGCCGGGGGTTATAGCGCCACCATCAGTCAATACCTCTAACATGTCATATCATTTATTACGATAGTGATCTAAGAACATATCCTACATTTAGTTACAGGTGTGTGGGAGAGTTCCTAACCACACTGTAAATCCAGCCTAATGTGGCATTGTGAATGGTATACAGTAAGATTTCCTACCATTAGCATGTCCTTTAGAGAAGATGCTGCCTGGCTTAAGACCTTCTCCACCGATTGCTTCTTCTTCACCTCATCTTCTAGCTGCTGGTTTGCTTTGTTCATCTCGTCCATCAGTCTTTGCACCTCATCTTCCAGATTCATCAGTCTCTGCCTAGAGGAAACACATTCTCTGCCATTAATCATCCATGTAATGTTGCTTTTTGGTGCAGGAAGCCTTGTAGTGATCTGTGACCCAAACCCAATCAAAAGTGGATTGGATAAAAGTGACAGTAATTCTTGTTGCTTCTTTTTTTGATTTCTTTGCTTTTTCATAGTCCTCACCTCAATGCTTGTGCCTCCTCCTGAAGCGCCTGATGCTCCATGTGCAGGTGATTCAGGTCATGCTCCTTCTCTATGGCCACATCCAGCATTTTCTGCTGCTGCTGACATCTCTCGGTCAGCATACGGATCACCTGTCACATGGATATAAGAGAAGATCTACTGTGTTACTGCTGAGCCATCAAGCAGGCATTGTCAGGTTCTGTCTGACCAGGTCACTTATGGTGTCTTTTTCAGAGAGATTTATCTGACAGATTTTTGAAGCCAAAGTCAGGAATGGATTTGAGAAGAGGAGAAATCTCGGTCTTTCCTTTATGACCTGTTCCCTGTTTAAAGTCTGTTCCTGGCTTTGCCTTCAAAAAACTGTCAGATAAATCTCTCTGTCTGAACACACCATTAGTTATGATGTCTTTACAGGCTGTACTGCTTCCCTACGCTTACATGATGGTATTTGTTATATGAGCGCTTCATTCAGTATTACATATAGACAGGAGCTAAAACAGTAGCCTGCAAACTGCCCCTATATCAACCAATCCTGGACATCTGCGTTGTCCCTTGTAATGATGATGGTGGGCCGCTTGTCTGCAGAATCGGGCTTCACCTTTCCAGGGTCCTAATAATGGTTGCCCTTACTCAAATGCCCCCAGAACTTAATGGTAGGGGTGAAAAGGAAGACCCACAAAAAAAATATAAGCTTGTATTAGTGTATAATTGCATAACTACTCCCCAGGGATGATGAGGGTGGTATAACTAGCATGATAACTCAAACAACCAAAAAACAGGTTCAGTCCACATGTAACAGGATCTCACAATCCAATAAACGGGGCCCAGGCATGCACTGTTTATTGGATTGACATATATATATATACATATACTTAATCTATACCATGAAAGTCTATGACCCGATCTCCTACCCACTGAACCCTTCAGAAGATCCATTGGGCACGTTACCTTTTGGCTGCTGAGGTTGTTCTTCACAAACTCTTTCTCGTTTTCCTCCAGCATCTCCAGCTTTTTCCTCAGCTCTGATTCCTGTTCTTTCAGCTCATCGTTCTCTTGGATCAGATCTAAACTCTTTTCGGACATTTTAGCAAGCTGGGTGCTGATCGCTACATTCTCACGGATTGCACGCTTTGTGGTCTCCGCCATTTGATCGTTGGACACTCTGCGGAATTCTGCCGCCACGGTGTTGACCCTCTGCACCATTTCCTTCTTTAACCTGAGAAGATAAACGTAACAGGTCACGTGACTCACATATTAACTGGTCACTGAGTGGCAGCTTTAAGATAGCAGAGCCCAGGCATTACATCACATGACTGAGGGTGTTTTTGGGTTGGCATTCTCTAATACCCGCTAGCTAGGAATGAGCGATGTCCCTTGTTACACAGCACTGACCTGTCCTTGTCCAGCACCGCCTTCTTCTCTAGCGTGTACATCATGTCTTTGTGTTCTTCCTCCTGTTTTCTTAACTTCTCCTCCAGGGCAGCAAACTTGGCCATCAGGTCTTCTTTCTGCACCCTGAACTCCTCCAGGGAGGCTAGTTTACCCGCTGGTAATAAGGAAAACAGATTAGTTAAAGGGATTGGCCAGAATTACAACAACATGGCTGCTTTTTCCTTAAAGGGGTAGTGCGGCAATTTACTTTTTCTGCCTAATTAACACACATTACAAAGTTATATAACTTTGTAATGTGTGTCAATAAGCTGTCTGGCCCCGTTCCCCCCCCCAATTTCCCCCTTTTCCCATGGAAGCCATGGAGCGCATGACATGGCTTCCAGATTGCTCAGCCCTGATTGGCTGAGCAAGCTGGAAGCCATGTGATGTGCTCCAGCCAATGAAAAGGCTGCCAGTGCGCATGTGTACCAGCAGCCTTTTCTCTCCCATTCACTGCTCCGCAGTGAGGATGGCGGACGAAGATGACGGGGACGTGGTGGTGAAGAAGACGCAGGAGCGGCGCAACGGAGGCATGGGGATGGGTGAGTTTACTTGTTTATTACTTTCTCACCACCATCCTGCCTGACGATTTTGAGTTTGGTGGGACTTCTCTTTAGGGTAGCTTCACATGTACGCAGTGAATTTTTTGCTGCGGATTCGCATCAGATTTGACAATGTGGATTGGATGCTGTGTTCATTCATTCATGTAGTCAAATCTGCTGCAATACGGTACGTGTGAAGCTACCCTTCCAAAAAAAAAAAAAAAAAGGATGAATGTATTGTATAGAGTGTGAGCTCTTCAGGTGCAGAGCGTTACCTAACAGCATGTTCTCTGACGTGAGCCTGTCCTTAGTCTCCTGGAACTCGTGCCTCATCTGCGCCAGCTGCGTCTCATAGGCGTCCTTCTCGGCATCCTTGGCCTGCTGGAGGCCGGACAGCTGGTCATTGAGGTCGGCTATTTCATCGATGCGCTGGTTCAGGGTGCGCTTGAGGAATGATACAATCTCCTTCTTGTCACTAGAGAGCTGGTCAAACTGCGTCTTGAAGAAGTTCTCCTTTGCACTAACTTCATCCGATTTCTTTTGATATCTGGCGGAATAAGGAGTAAGAGTAAAGTACATTCACCATAGTTACATGCATTTACATATATATATATATATATATATATATATATATATATATATATAATTGAATAGAGGACTCTGCTGGGGATGCACCAATATTGAAGATTGCAGGGGTGTAACTAGAATCGGCTTCTCCCCACCGACCTTGATTGATAGATCTCTCCTCTCTGGGTATAGCGGCAGATCTGTCAATCAAGGCCGCCAGGGTCCGCTCTGATGACTGGAGGTTCGGGCAGCATGTACTGATGACAGGTTCCCTTTAAGCTGCCCATAGATGCAATGAGAAAGGTTAAAGGGGTGTTCCAGCCAAGGGACCCCACCGGAAACAAAATGAAGGAAGGATAATATGACGATGACATGTTCTGTGCTGCGTCCATCACTCATAGAGCATGAATGGAGTCCCAGCATTCAGTATCCCAGTCAGTGATGGGTGGGAACCCCAATGGTCTGACATTTATCACAGTCACTGGAAAGGAGATGAATAATCCATTAAATCAGGCAAAGTGAACCTGCGGCCCTCCAGCTGCTGCAGTACTACAACTCCCATCATGCCTGGACAGACAGTTTTGCAGCAGCTGGAGGCCCCAGATTCCTCATCTCTTATGTTTATGTGTCTTATTATTATTATAAATAAAGTTATTTCAATGGCAGTGGACATAACACAGGCTCTTGTTTCGAATAACTTTATTTATACAACCTAAAGCTGTCAGTCTCCATAGAGCAGTGCTGGGACTTGTAGTGGCACATGTCACCTCTCCAGGCGGCCCTCCAGGTCCCGGATCTGCAGCTGGTAGTGCTCCTTGCTCTCCTCGGACACCGGCTCCACTTTGCCCTTCTCCGCCGGTTTCTCCTTCTTCCCGGCAGCGCTTCCTTTCCCTTTCTTCTTCTTGGGCGGCATCTTGCGGCTCCGGGTCTGAGGCGACGAGATAACACCGTCACCGACTGTAGCGTCCCGTTGCTGAGCAACCAAGATGGGCCGCCCTGCTTCCTGTACCGCCCACGTGGAGAAGGCTCCAGGAGACCACGCCCACTGGCGCATTATGGGCGTGTTCTAACTGTTGGGCGGGGCTTGCCGTACAGAATGCCATGCTGGCAGCAGGAGACGCCTGGCTGTGATTTAATCCTGTATACTCCTGTTATTCCTCTTATATCTGTTCACTTGTGACGTATGAGGTGAAATAACAGCTGCAGAAGTTATTATATCATGTACTTTCTGCATCTCTTACTCAAGATCTCTGCTTGCTGTCATTCTAGTGATGAACACACTGAAGCAAGCAGAAGTCTTGTAAATCAGAGGCAATGGGGAATGGATAAGGACAAACCAAACATTTCAGTATAACATTGCAATAAAACTGTGCTGCAATACCACGAGCAACCTGTGGGTAGGTGTGGCGCTGTTTCCGTCATATATAGATGCCTATATATTTATAGACAGTAATTTTACTACAGGGATTTAGCAAGCATAGAGAGCCGCCTCCGTCTGGTCGGCCGGACCTCTGGTGGGTCGTGAATTCCTGACATCTTGTTACACAGAGCAGCATGCTGCCCCTGCGGCCGCCCGGCAGGGTTTCCCAATTAGTAAATCTTCCCGTTCCGCACACGGCGCCTCGGTAGCCAAGTGCGGGCTCTGGAGGACTGGAATCCGTCCAGATTTCTGATCTGCTTTCATTAGTAGATAATTAATGTAAACCATAATTAACGCTCGTCACAGCGGCTCCGCTTCCGGGCAATGTGCTTCCCAGCATGGAACGTGCAACTTCTGCACTCATTTTATTTTATTTTACTTTACTTTATAACATTTTGACTTTCACAAAGGAGAAAGGGCACAAAAAGTAAAAAAAAAATAAAAATGCTAACTTTGTTAGGGGCTGTGACCAGCGATGCAGCTTGGTCTTAAAGAAGCCCTCCAGGTGTGCGTATATATATATACAGTTCTGCTCAAAAGATCAGTTCTGCCTATAGAGGCCAGGAGAGCAGATATATAGTAGATAAGTCCATACAAGGATTAGCTGTAGAGATACATAACTCACATTCCCAATTTTTGCTGTGTATTGTGTCCTATGAGATGCAGCTGCACACCGCTGACCCTGCATCTAGCTTGTAAGGTCCAATTTACATAGCATTTTTTTTTTTTGCATTGAGCTTAATAGAAAATGTATGCAAACATAAAACAAAACGCTTGCTTATTTTAACATGGAGAAAAGGGGAAACACTATGCGCACACCATAAACAACTTATTACCAAACACACAAAAGTGGAGCTAAAAAACGTATACTTTTACGCCGAAAAAGACGGAAACTGATGCAAACATGCTATTAATTATTAATGTGAAAAAAGCAACAACTAATGGATAACAAAAGCAGGTGTTTTTACATTTAAAAACTTGATTGATGGAGAAAGCTCTCACAAGGAGACAGGCTGAAGCTGCATCTCATAGGAATACACTGAGACTCTGCAGGATGAGTTATAGAAGTTACAGAAGTTCTACATCATTGATCCATCACTTTACACGCTGTAAAACTAGACGTAATCTACAGCTGGCCATAGACATTAGATGGTTGCCATCCAACAACAAACAGCTATCACCCCCTTTCCACCATATACATAGAGGCTCCAGTCAGCCAAGGGTTCATGTGTTCTGCGAACAGACAGCTCTAGCTGCAGCTTCTCCCCCCTGAGGACAAAAGGATCAGGCATGTTGCAGTCTGCTTGATCCTTTTCTACCCTGACATTTGAGAGACATACATAGAGACGTGAAGCTGGTACCAGATTTTTAGATGTTCAAGATTATCATGCATTTCTATATCTAATAGAAATGCTACATGCACGATAATATCTGATAGTCCATAACATTTAATAATCCGGCATCAGATGCTAACCGCCTGGCCTCTTCGTCCCGACATGTTTTGACAAGAACAAATTCACAAATTTTATTTAAAATGTATATAAACTTTATTTGTAATGACATATCAGAAACCTGAGTTTTTAGGTGTAACCAGTGAATTTGTACTGAAAAAAACGATTGTCACTGCCAGCGTCTTACAGTTCAGTATTAACCGTACCCTCTTCTAGATACAGCCCGGGTTCAGACTAGCGGTAGCGGTAACATGCTGCAAAAGTGCACTTGCTTAACTGTGAATGGCCGCCGTATGGTGATGCAGCTATTGATCACATGGTTTTCACTGGTAAAACACGTAAAAAAACAAAAATCAAAAATCGCTTCATACTTAAAACCCACACGGTCACAAATTGCTGTGTTCACTTTTGCCGCATGTCGCATTAGCTTGGTGTGAACCCAGTCTTACAGAATAATATTGTCAAACCTTTACCATGTAAATCAATGGTCTCCAAATTGCAGCTCGTCAGTTTCATAACTACTACTCCCAGCATGCAAGAATTAAGGAATAATCCAGCAATAAAATTAATACGGGGGTGGTGGGGGGGGGGAGCGGAGCTTGACACTTTGGGCTTCATTTATCAAACCAATCAGAGCGCTGCTTTCATTTCTCAAACTGCTCTGTTAACATGAAAGCTGAGCTCTGATTGGTTGCTATGGACAACAAAGGCCAATTCCTATACAATGCCCAGTCTTTGGCACCCACAGCAACCTATTAGAGCTCAGCTTTCATTTTACCATATATGTTCTACAAATTAGAGCTGAGCTCTGATTGGTTGCTATGGGCGACAAGGCCAGTCTTACTACTTGGGTTTGAGACCGCGTACAGCGCTGTGTCATGCCGTTTCCATTGAGTCTAATGAGAGTGTCAAAGTAGGACTGTGTGGAAAAAGGGACATGTCCCTTCTTTCTCCATGCAGTCCCACGTCTTTCAATGCAAGATTGTTTTGCGCTTGTTTAGATCACTGATCATCTGTATGTAGTTCTGATAGTGACCATAGGGGAACATCTGCATGTATACAGTACTGCCAGCTTATAATATAATGCAGACTGACCGCAAGCATCAAGCATTCACAAGCTAAACATACCCCCTCCATGCTATATTCATAAAGACAAAACTGTTTGTGGAAAAGCTGGGTGGCAACCATTGTGACTTTTGTCATAGTTTCTATAAGGATATCACCCAACTTGCCTTATAGAACACCGGTCAGATCCCCCGACATGTCCCTGATGAAGTGCTGGCATGCACTGATTGGCTGATGGGGAGCGAGGGGACCCGGGAGCTTTAGGGTACATTCACACGTACCGGATCCGCAGCAGATTTCATCTAAATAACTGAACACTGCATCAAATCTGCTGCAGATCCTGTACATGTCAACGCACCCTCACACAGCCGTGGCGCAGAGCAGGTAATGTATGCTTCGGACCGGGGATGCGGGATGCGGGGGGGTTAAACCGGCCGGGTCACATACAGGCAGCGGAATGAAAATTCCGATGCGGGTATGTGACCCATTCAGCTCCACACTACTAGGAACTACCAGTTATGTCTAATATTCTGACTCCAACCAACCCGCTGGGGGGTGTACAGAAAAAAAATGTATGTAATGTGTGATGCCTGTAAGGGGTTAAGTTAAAGGGTTATCCAGCGCTACAAAAACATGGCCACTTTTCCCCCTCTCTTGTCTTCAGTTCAGGTGTAGTTTGCAATTAAGCTCCATTTACTTCAATGGAACTGAGTTTGAAACCCCACCCAACCTGGAGACAAGAGAGGGGAAAAAGTGGCCATGTTTTTGTAGCGCTGGATAACCCCTTTAAGTTAGAGGGTACTCATGGTATTGCTATAAGGAGAAGAAGCAGTTGTCTTTGCTTGAATGTAAAATGCAGCAAAATGGCGGATTTAGCAGGTCCTCTGCCATAACCCTGTAAGGGGTGTATGACATATGTATGTGTGCTATATGAGTAAATCAGCTGACTCTAGAGAAACCTGAGAGATCTATGAAGCACTGACTGCATGGTACCAGACAATAAGAATGAACATACGGCATCTGTTCCTATTTCCAGGACGGTATGATGGACGGACAACGTGGTGCCAAGTCCTCTGCCAGCAGGGGAGCAGTGTGATAAGGGTTCTTTCTCCAATGTTAAAGCTCTGTAGGGGGCGACACTTTCCATGCGGCAGGGTCACAGCTCATCTCGTGATGTAGATCGCAGCCCATGATGATGCATGTTCCCTCGAGAATCCTTAAGAGTCTTCTGCGATCCGCTCCAGTCTGTCCGTATGTTGTCGTCATCCCAAAGGGTGGATGTCTCCGTGTCACTTTGCCAGCTGGGATCCCCGGTGTAATGAGTGGGGTAAACAAGAAGAGGATGCACCGAGAAAACCTTCAGATCCCGATTGGGGAAATGACTTTTATATTCCTTACTGTGAAAGGACATAGGAGGAATAAGTGAGGAGTGGACACGGGGTACGACATAGGACAGGGAACCTTTGAATCTCCAGATGTTGCAAAACTACAATTCTCAAGCTAAAGCTTTGGCTGTCCATGCATGATGGGAATTGTAGTTTCACAGCAACTGGAGGGCTGCAAGTTCCCCAGCCCTGGCATAGAACGATACATAAGTGCTACTTACTTTGGATGTGTGTCTGACATGATGGGCAGAAACTCATCAACTGGTAGCATCTTAGAGAGGGGTTCAGCATTCACCAGCTTCTGGGCCCCCCGCAAGGAGATCACGTAACACAGGGTCCAATAGGAGTAATCTGCTTCCACTAGATTCCTCACGTTCTCCACCGGCTTCTCGGGATCTGTGGTCACTTGTTTCCTTCCTATGTATCTATAAGAGGAGGAATAGTCAGTTCTCACAGACATATACTCAAGTGGCAGGAACGTCCTCTACAACAGACTGACGTCTTACATCAGATCCCAATCAAGATCGGCACTGCGGATGTCATCCAGAAGGCGGATCATCTTTCTCTTGAAATAGGATTCGAAGCGGACGTCATCCTCGAAGACCAGAGTGACCTCCAGCTGCCGATCGACTACCTGAAATGTGGACACGACAGAGTTTAGCACAGGAGATACTTTCTGTGCTCACTATCGCCACCTATGGATTACAAGTTAGTGGACAGCACTGGAAGCCGTTGGTGTTGGCTATATAAATAGAACCGAAACCACAGTAGCAGACGATACAATAGACTATACCTCTTTCCAGATTTTGTAGTGGCTAAGGAAACAGCCCACCTCCCCTTTGGTGAGGGTCCGACCAGAGAACGGGTCGTAGAATCCGGGCAAAAGGTTCACACCTAAACGCTTGATGTCGCTGCTGTTCAGCGCCCTATTGGAGATGAGACAAGGGGGGTACATAGTAAGGGATGATAAGGAGACGTAATCTCCTGTTCACCAGTTGTATGGATATATACATGGTTACTGCACAGTGATGGCAGAATGCACCAGGTGACCACACGGTGCTGCCAGCAGATGGAAGGAGTAGAGCAGGTTGTATCCAGCATCAGTGACAGGATCCATGGTCCATCTTCCACTCCCCAGGGATCCCTCCTCTACTGTACAATACACAGCCCAGCTGCTGCAGAACCTTGTCTCCAGGAGGAAGCGGCCTATAGACTCACTGATGGATTGACATGCCGCTCACAGACAGGTTGTGCGGCAGCTGCCGATACTCTCCAGAGACTGAAGGATGATGGGGGGGGGGCTTCATATATATCATTCAGTAGACTTCAAATATTCATATAAGCATCTGCATTATTGTGAATATAATTGGTGTAATGCTGGGAAAGCTTCTGGCTCATCCATAGGCCGCCATTCACCCCACAGGCTGCTCTCTGATAATAGGTTTTGGGAATCAGCTGTGTCTTACAATAGAAATGGATACAGTATTGATAGTGATCAGAGGCATTATATATACAGGGAGGATACACCAGGCATATATATATATCCGATAGATGCAAGAAATTAAATGTTAACAGAGACTAATTCACTTCAATACATAGAGATAAAGGATGCTTCACAGGCCTACACCACAGCTTCTATACAGCAGGATAATACACACCCCAGCTGCTGCAGAACATCATACTACACACCCGAGCTGCTGCAGAGCATTATAATACACCTGAGCTGCTGTAGAACCTCATAATACACACCTAAGCTGCTGCTGAACCATATAATACACACCTAAGCTGCTGCTGAACCATATAATACACACCTCAGCTGCTGCAGAACGCCATAATACACCTCAGCTGCTGCTGAACCATATAGTACACCAGAGCTGTTGCAGAACCTCATAATACACCTCAGCTGCTACAAATTTTAATAAACAATATCCCCTATCCCCTCAGAGATAGATGTATACATATACATGTCACAGGACTCCTTGACGATCTCTAATAATCCAAAAATTTACAGTCAGGGATGGGGGTCGTGGATTATCCCATACATGCAGTCTGATGAGATCCTCTACTACCCAGCCCCCCTTCCCCCCTCCCCTTCACTGCCAAGTGTCATCCCTGGAAGGTAATGAAGTAGATCCGGTAGCTGGTTACCTTCCATCTACTGCGTCCAGTACACGGCAGGAGATCTCCTGCTCATACAGGGAGTGCAGCATTCTCTCACGGCGTTCAGGGCGACGGAGAAGATTTATGAGGAATACCTAAGGCAGAGAGAAGAGGCGGGTTATGGGGGGCTGTGGAATGGTGATAGACTGCCAGATAATTCAGACTCAGGGTCTATAGCTGATACTGATCATCTGCTGAGAAGGGCTGGGAGATTATATATAGTCTATAGCTCATACTGATCATCTACTGGGCATAGGTTATTATTCCCATATGAGTATCATATATACACAGCCCTATGGCTCTTGCTGTATATAAGGATAAATGATACATACACTGTACTTAGTATGACAAACCTCATCAAACCCCATTTTGTCTGGATTCTTTTCCGGCAGGGACACATACTGGGAAGCTGTGAATGGGAAGCCTTCCACTGTAACACAAAGGTTAGGTTATTATAAGACGGACAGCCATGATCTGCACCAACTATTAGGAAATCGGAATTTCCTGACATGTATAGTATAAATCTCATCTGCTGCCCCTCCATCTATAAAGACTGGCTCTGGATATTGGACACAGATGTAGCTAGAATACATTAGCTGGGATTGGATCAATATGGTATATGTTACTGTCCCAACACCTCTGCATTGCATCACTGGGCTACGTGTCTTATACCTGCTTTATATCCCAGTGTGTGTTCTGTATTGTTTCCTTACCTGTTCATACACCACTTATCTTACTACTGAGTAATAATCCCTATCTATATTTATTTTGCATCTGGAGGTCCATCCTGTATTATACTTCAGAGCTGCACTCACTATTCTGCTGGTGGGGTCACTGCGTACATACATTACTTATCCTGTACTGATCCTGAGTTAAATCCTGTATTATCCTCCAGAGCTGCACTCACTATTCTGCTATCCTCTTAGACATGTCCATGCTCACCCATTGCTTCTAGTATAAGGTGTACAAAATTCAGCTTGTCGTCCTCCAGGTCATGGTTCGGTAGCGGCGGTACATTGATGTAACCAAAGCGATGGTCGTTGCACACGTAACCTTGTACTCCTGAAAGATAAAACTGTTACCTACAAATAGTCAACCACTAGGATGAAGAGTGTGATGTCTCACGGTACATACCTGATGCCAGACATGAGTACGCGAACACGATGATGTCATCGAAGGTCCAGGTGTAATTGGGATGAGGAGGGTGAAACGCCAGCTTGGTGCTCTCTTCCTTGCGCAGGTCCAGCAGGAAGGTGGCGTGCACCATGGGGACAGGGAAGCAGCCGACGCGCTGACGGTTCCTTGTGGGGTAATAATCTGGTGTCCGGCGATAGAAGCCCTGATAATAGGAAGAATCACTGACATCACCGATGGCTGCTACAGGGGGTCGGGGACCTCACTGTATGATGTCTAGGACACTTGGTCACGTACCTGCGGAGTTATCCCACACCAAAAGTTAGAGAATCCCGTCTGGGCATCCAACATTGGCGCCACCAAGGTCTTATTCTTTGCCATGAGCAAGTGCACCGTCTGATCGTTGGTCAGGACATTGTCCGCATCTGTGTACTGTAATATATATTTATGATAGAAATATACTTATAATGGGTTACTGTGACTTTATAAAAGTTTTGATATGTCAAAAGTTATGTTCTATGTTCAGTCGGGGTCCGGGTTTACCGATCCCCCATCAGTTGGGATATAGCTGGGAGAAGCGCACAGTCATGCACTTCACTCCATGGGGGGGTGATCTTACCAGGATATAATCAGCTTTATTCTCTCTTGCGTAGTCCAAAGCCTCCTGCCTGAGCATCATCACGCGTTCATATCGCTCCCTGGGCCACTGTTTTGGGCCGGTCTCTTCAGGATACCATCTATAGACCAAAGGGCAAGGAGTCAGATACACATGTGTCCTGTTCACACCATACTGCTCTGCACACTGCCCAAATTATGCCGCCAAACCGTGCCCCGAAAGAGGGAGGCACAAGCAGCACAAGCATGGCTATACGTGAGGTGGTGGAGGGGCCATCAGTGTGGGTGGCATGTACTGTATAAATGTGGCCCTATTCAATGTACGCGGATCAGGGGTTGTCACCCACGGCCTACGTCCTCTGTTACTAAGCTGCAGCCCTCACATCCAACACCCTCTCTATGGGGCTGAATTCTGGTATACTCTGTATGTGCTATACTCTGAAACGTCTTAAAGGGGGTGTCCAGTTTAGAAACCTGTCTCCCCAGTGGTTATTAAAGGGAGTCCTCAGTGCAGGACCTCTCTGAGGGGGGGGGGCAGATAAAGTCTTGCATGATTTGATTTTCAAAGAGTTTTAATAATTTTTCAGTATAGTCCTGCACGATTTCAATGGACACTGTGTAATGCTTTTCCTTCTACCAAATAGCTATTGTTCAAAATGGAGAACCCCTTTAAGGTGTTCTGTGCAGGGGACATCTCCATAGACGTACAAAGAGTGAAGCCCATAACCGTGCGCTTCTCCCTGCGGCCATATTGGACGTTACCCAGCTTTCCCAGACACGGATATGTCTAAGCGACTGCTTCATACTGAGAGGAGACGGCACAAGGACTTGAAGGGGGAATAGTGTCCAGTGTAGGAAGGAATTTGTAGAATCCTGCCCCCCTCCACTAGACGACTAGCTATGTCACTTATCTGCCTGCAGGCGACAGAACAAGCGGCGGCGTGCAGCCTCACCTGGGCGCTTCCTGCGCTCTCCACACCACCGAGCGATACAGGGGGCGCACCGACTCCAGCCACTGCCGCAGCACCTCCAGCGTGCCGTCCTCATTGTGGTCGGTCACACACCTGGGGGGACAAACAACAAAAAGTTGCGACTGAAGACCCACCACCACAACCGGTATAGAACCACAACTCTCAGCAGTTGTAGTCATGGGCTGCAAACCTCAGAGATAGCAACACAAGAGCGATTAATGCAAAACTACAACTCCCAGCATGCCCGGACAGCCAACGGCTGTCCGGGCATGCTGGGAGTTGTAGTTTTGCAACTTTTTGCATTTTTCAGTGTAGTGCAGTCTGGTCCATGGATTTGCACTATGGAACATATAGTATATAGTCACATTATAGTACATGATCACATGACCAAAGCCCCTCTAATCTCTGATCCCCCTCACCAGATAGAGATCCTCTCCTTAGGATACTGCAGCCTCTCCAGCGCCCCCAGGCTGTAGGGCAGCGCATGTGCCGCGTTACGTGCAAGAAACGCAATGAGCAGGGAAGGAGGCGGCGGGTCCTCCCCGAGCACCGGGGCCAGGCCCGGGAGGACGAGCAGCAGCAGCAGCGGTGCCAGGGAACGGGCCATGCAGGAAGACCGGGGGAGGACGTGTCAGAGGAGAGGAGGGGAGTGCCGGGAGGAGGAGGGGACGGGGGGCGGCACTGCTATCATCCCGGGGGTCCTGCCACTACTACTACTGCGCTCTCTGCCCTCCAGCACGTCACGTGACCCATCCCTTCCCTGTCCCACAGACTTTTATGGGATTATTTCCAGGTTCCTTCTAAGGATTTCCATCTGCAGATCAGGGAAAGCTGGGTGCAAAGTAAGTGGAGGGGACTCAGCTTTCCTGGGATCCTGAATGGCAAAGTAAGTGGAGGGGACTCAGCTTTCCTGGGATCCTGAATGGCAAAGTAAGAGGAGAGGACTCAGCTTTCCTGGGATTCTGAATGGCAAAGTAAGTGGAGGGGACTCAGCTTTCCTGTGATCCTTAATGGCAAAGTAAGAGGAGGGGACTCAGCTTCCCCTGGGATCCTGAGTGACAAAGTAAGTGGAGAGGACTCGGCTTTCCTGGGATCCTGAATGGCAAAAGTAATAGGAGGGGAGTCAGCTTTCCTGGGATCCTGAATGGCAAAGTAAGAGGAGAGGACTCAGCTTTCCTGGGATTCTGATTGGCAAAGTAAGTGGAGGGGACTCAGCTTTCCTGGGATCCTTAATGGCAAAGTAAGAGGAGGGGACTCAACTTCCCTGGGATCCTGAGTGACAAAGTAAGTGGAGAGGACTCGGCTTTCCTGGGATCCTGAATGGCAAAAGTAATAGGAGGGGAGTCAGCTTTCCTGGGATCCTGAATGGTAAAGTAAGTGGAGAGGACTTAGCTTTCCTGGGATCCTGAATGGCAAAGCTGGGTGCTAAGTGGAGAGGACTCAACTTTCCTGGGACCCTGAATGGCAAAGCTGGGTGCTAAGTGGGGAGGACTCAGCTTTCCTGGGATCCTGAATGGCAAAGCTGGGTGCTAAGTGGAGAGGACTCAGCTTTCCTGAGATCCTGAATGCCAAAGCTGGGTGCCAAGTAAGTGGAGAGGACTTAGCTTTCCTGAGATTCTGAATGGCAAAGCTGGTTGTAAAGTAGTAGAGATGACTCAGCTTTCCTGAGATCCTGAATGGCAAAGCTGGGTACAAAGTAAGAGGAGGGGACTCAGCTTTCCTGGCATCCTGAATGGCAAAGCTGGAAGCAAAATAGTGGAGAGGACTCAGCTTTCCTGGGATCCTGAATGGCAAAGCTTGAAGCAAAATAGTGGAGAGGACTCGGCTATCCTGGGATCATGAATGGCAAAGCTGGAAGCAAAATAGTGAAGATGACTCAGCTTTCCTGGGATCCTGAATGACAAAGCTGGGTTCAAAGTAGTGAAGATGACTCAGCTTTCCTGGGATCATGAATGGCAAAGCTGGGTGTGAAGTGCATTAAAATAAGAGGACCAGTCACATGGGTCAGATCTGATGACAGCACAGTCACATGTATTGGATCTCATAAAGGATGGGGAACCTTTGCCCTTCAGCTGTTGCAGAACTACAATTCTCATCAACCCTGGACAGCTAAAGCTAAGCAATAGCTAGAGGGCTGAAGGTTCCCCATCCCTGGTCTGCAGCCTATAAATCCAGTGCACCAGTGTTAAATCTAATAACAGTTCTCATCCCATGAATCCCAATCACATTCAGTAAATTCCATTAAAGGGGTACTCACGGAAAAACAAAACCTTTTATGTTATGTACTAGAAAGTTATACAGATTTATTATTTACTTTTATAAAAAAAAAATGTCCAGTCCAAGTACTTATCAGCTGCTGTATGTCCTGCAGGAAGTGGTGAATTCTTTCCAGTCTGGAGAGCAGGAGAGGTTTTCTATGGGGATTTGCTACTGCTCTGGACAGTCCCTGACATGGACAGAGGTGGCAGCAGAGAGCACTGTGTCAGACTGGAAAGAATACACCACTTTCTGCAGGACATACAGCAGCTGATAAGTACTGGAAGACTTGAGATTTTTTTTTAAATACAAGTTAATTACAAATCTCTGGCACTTTCTGACAGCTGTTGATTTGATTAAAAAAAATAACTGGAGTACCCCTTAAATATGTGTTAGATCTGAGGATAGTCCACATCTTGGGAATCCCATTATTGTGTGTCAGATCTGATGAGCAGCCACAGCCACATGTGTCAGATGTATGGGATCTGATAACAATACACATTCCATGACTCCTATCCACATGTGTTAGATCTGATCACAATCCAGTCCTGGTCACGTGTTGGAGCTGATGGCAGAATCCCATCACATATGTCACAGCGGATGACAGTCCGCTTTCCATGAATTCCATTCTCATATGTTGGATCTATTGACATACTGTAAAACGCCTTCACAAATGTAAAATCTGGGGACAGTCCACAACCCATGAATCCCAGTCACATGTGTCAGGTACGGAAAAAAAATTTGAAGTGATAGCATACTCACCTGCCCTGATCCCTCGCTGCTGCTGTTCTGACGACTCCCGGTCCCTGCTGCTTCCTCTGACACTTTGGCCCTGTAAATGATGGCTACTCAGTGCAGCAATGCCCGGCCTCAGCCAGTGACATGCTAAATGGGTAGGATAGTAAGGGTAAACTGCCTATACATGTTAGCTATGTGTTGGCCAAACCTGCTGACCTTCGCGGCATCAGCTGGCCATCTAATGAGTATTAATGCAATACCCACTGTGTGTTTTTCTTGTTGCGTTGTGGTTGTCGGACATGCACCCTTATATCTGTGATTTGCCTTATTGAGTTTTCACCTTATGCTATTGTAGTGTCCCAGAACCCTGTACCACTACTAGGTCGCTGTCCATGTCAGTGTATTGTATCAGGTTTCCTATATCACTTTTTGGCCACTAGATGCCACTAGAGACTATTTGCCTTGAATTTCTGCCAGCCCATTGAAGTCTAGGGGGGTTTATGAATTTCATGTTATGTGTTATATTGTGTATGTAAGGAATTGATTGCCAGCCACATCCCACTTCCTCAGCCTATCAGGGACAACTTCTAGAATGTTCCAACCAATAGGACATTGAGATAAATCAACCTCTCCCCCACCAATTGGGGACTAACCCAGTTTAAGAAGGGAGTTTTGAACAGTTCTGGGACTCTAGGAGAGTTTCTTTTTCAGGGTCTGGCCCTTGCTGACTACTGCTCCATCACCTTGGGTGATCCTAAGGGATTAGCTCCACCAGGATGTCCTAGCCCGGGGCCTGTGCTCCTAGCCCTGACACTCTGTTACCTCTTCTGACAAGAGATGGTAATGTCTAAAGTGTGAGTACAGATTTCTTCAGAGTTCTGCACTGCCTGGACAGGCCCCTTGGTAGCCCCCTACTCTTATCTTACACTTACAGAGACTTTGTCAGTGCTGATAGGTAAAGTATAACCTACCTCGTCACTATAGGCCGTATTATACCTGTCAGCTTAGCGTTCCCTTCCCCTTTGTTCCCCGCTCACTGTCTGTGCCATTACACACATAGTGAGCGGGAGGAGCCTTAGGCTGCATTCACGTGTTCCGCACGGAACACAGACGTCGAATGCCTGTAACGCACTCTTCCCCGCCCGCATTAATTATGGGAAATGCACATATACTGCTATTTCCCTTAATTTAGTAGATCAGGGAGACTTCAAATTCTCTCAGAAACCATGACGTCACGAATCAGGTTTAATTGCAATCCAGTGTCCAGCAGGGGGCGCACTATGTATATAAAAGTCAATGAGAACAATTGACTTCTATATATAGTGCGCCCCCTGCTGGACACTCTATGGATTCAATTGATGTGTATGTAAAAATGTAATGTACAGTATGTTTTTGATTAAATACACTTATGGAATACTTTGGGGAGCAAGTGTCCTTGTTCCCCAAAGTATTCCATCAATGTATTCAATCAGTACATTTGGAGGGCACCGAGCAGGGAGGGAGAGAGGTGCCTGTGCATCTACCTCCTCCCCCCTCCCTCCCTGCTCGGTGCTGCTGTCACATATACATAGTACTACTCTCCCATCATCTGCTCACATCCGGGCACCAATGACCTTGGTCATGAAGGTGTTAAACCTGTTGAAGGACATTGTGCATGTCAGCTGATCCTTGCCTTTTAAGGGTGAGTTTACACAGAGAGATTTATCTGACAGATTTTTTGAAGCCAAAGCCAGAAATGGACAATAAACAGAGAACAGGTCATAAAGAAAAGACTGAGATTTCTCCTCTTTTCAAATCCATTCCTGGCTTTGGCTTAAAAAATCTGTCAGATAAATGTCTGTGTGTAAATGCACCATAACACTACCTATTACACCAAACAACTATCGTCCAGAGCGGTAGGTAATTGGCCAAGTACGGCTGATAATTGTTTGGTGTAATAGGGCCCTTAAGAACTTTTCAGTTAAGTTATTCAAGTGTTTGAAGGGGTTATCCAGCATTTAAAAAATCTTTATACATTGCTGCCCTGTTGGTAAACAAAATAATCACTTTATACTCACCTCTCTGAGCTCCTCCGGTGTCCTGATACGGTCTTTTTGGTTATCCCGGCTGACTGCTGCTCCGCTACTTCCGAGACAAACAAAATCTCGGGAGTGATAGTTTGTGCAGCCAATCACTGACTGAGATGGGACACTGCCACAACCAGTGATTAGCTGAGCGTGCTGTCACTTATGAGATGAGTTTGTCTCAGAAGTAGCGGTGCTGCAGTCAGCGAGGGACACCGGAGAGGCCACATCAGGACACTGAGGGAGTGCGGAGAGGTAAGTATAACATAATTATTATGTTCTCCAACAGGGCAGCAATATATAAACAGTTTTTAAACGCTGGATAACCAACATTTCTTTCAAATCAAATCTGGTTTCAGAAAGTGCCAGAGTATCGAAAATTACTTTTATTAAATAATCTCTACTCTTCCAGTACTTATCAGCATCAGCACTTGTCATAGACATAGATATAGATATGTAGGACATACAGCAGCTAAAAAGTACTGGAAGACTGGAGATTTGTTAATAGAAGCAAATTACAAATCTCTGGTACTTCTTGACACCAGTTGATTTGAGGGTAAATTGTGATCAATCAGTCTTCTATGTCTCTATTGTAGGACCAGTGGGGCTTCAGGCCGGGCCTTGTCATAGGAGTAGCTGGGATAGCAGCACCTCAAGCTCCTGTACCCTGCAGCTTTGGACATTACAGAGCATCAAGGAGTACTAAAAGCCCCAGCCTGGAGCCAAACGATGTGAACCAATCCCCACTTTGGTGAAGTGGATAGACTGTGACTGCCAGTACCTGCTAAACTACTGTGCAAAATGATGACAGGGACTGTACCTCACCATGCCCTCTCACTGCGAGAGAAGCAGTCGCTCTGCCTTCTCTGTTAAGAACACATGCATGCTTTGTCAAACCAAGCATGCATGTGTATGGGGCCGAACAGAAGACATGTAAAAAAAAAAATGTACAAAAAGTTGAATGACTATAAATACATTCACCATTAAAGGGGATAACCAGGATTAGAAAAGCTACAATCTTGTAAAAACAGCGCCATTGCAACTCACCACCATTTACTTCACTGGAACTGAGCTGGAATACCCACACCCAAACTGAGGACAAGAGAGGTGCTGTTTCTGGAAGAAAGCAGCCACGTTTATCTGTATAATACCTTTTATATTACCACCCAGGGTGCAGGGGGAAGGAAACAACTTTTTTATTTTTTTTTATTTTTTTACTCTCTCACCTCCTGTTCAGACTTGCCAGTAAATCTGATGTCTTTTTGAGGGGGGGTAGGGGGCGAGGTATGGTCAGGTCTGGTGTGGTGGTGGTGTTCAGGTTTGGTATGGCTGTGAGTCCTGGAGCTATTACCTACCAATCTACCAATCTACTAATCCTGTGGTGAGAATTCTCTCAGACAATGTGCAGACGGCTCTAATCATTGATTCAATGTGGAAATTTATGTTTAAGGGTACAAACACACACAGAGTACACTCACCGGCCACTTTATTAGGTACACCTGTCCAACTGTACGTTACCACTTAATTTCTAATCAGCCAATCACATGGCGGCATTTAGGCATGTAGACATGGTCAAGACAATCTCCCGCAGTTCAAACCGAGCATCAGTATGGGGAAGAAAGGTGATTTGAGGGCCTTTGAACGTGGCATGGTTGTTCGTGCCAGAAGGGCTGGTCTGAGTATTTCAGAAACTGCTGATCTACTGGGATTTTCACGCACAACCATCTCTAGGGTTTACAGAGAATGGTCCGAAAAAGAAAAAACATCCAGTGAGCGGCAGTTCTGTGGGCGGAAATGCCTTGTTGATGCCAGAGGTCAGAGGAGAATGGGCAGACTGGTTCAAGCTGATAGAAAGGCAACAGTGACTCAAATAGCCAACCGTTACAACCAAGGTAGGCAGAAGAGCATCTCTGAACGCACAGTACCTCCAACTTTGAGGCAGATGGGCTACAGCAGCAGAAGACCACACCGGGTGCCACTCCTTTCAGCTAAGAACAGGAAACTGAGGCTACAATTTGCACAAGCTCATCGAAATTGGACAGTAGAAGATTGGAAAAACGTTGCCTGGTCTGATGAGTCTCGATTTCTGCTGCGACATTCGGATGGTAGGGTCAGAATTTGGCGTCAACAACATGAAAGCATGGATCCATCCTGCCTTGTATCAACGGTTCAGGCTGGTGGTGGTGGTGTCATGGTGTGGGGAATATTTTCTTGGCACTCTTTGGGCCCCTTGGTACCAATTGAGCATCGTTGCAACGCCACAGCCTGCCTGAGTATTGTTGCTGACCATGTCCATCCCTTTATGACCACAATGTACCCAACATCTGATGGCTACTTTCAGCAGGATAATGCGCCATGTCATAAAGCTAGAATCATCTCAGA
This sequence comes from Dendropsophus ebraccatus, assembly GCF_027789765.1. Taxonomy (NCBI): domain Eukaryota; kingdom Metazoa; phylum Chordata; class Amphibia; order Anura; family Hylidae; genus Dendropsophus; species Dendropsophus ebraccatus. Next base: position 16,383,292 of record NC_091463.1, on the reverse strand, counting down.
CTGGTTTCTTGAACATGACAATGAGGTCACTGTACTCCAATGGCCTCCACAGTCACCAGATCTCAATCCAATAGAGCATCTTTGGGATGTGGTTGAACGGGAGATTCGCATCATGGATGTGCAGCCGACAAATCTGCGGCAACTGTGTGATGTCATCATGTCAATATGGACCAAAATCTCTGAGGAAGCTTCCAGCACCTTGTTGTATCTATGCCACGGAGAATTGAGGCAGTTCTGAAGGCAAAAGGGGGTCCAACCCGTTACTAGCATGGTGTACCTAATAAAGTGGCCGTTGAGTGGATACGCAGCAGATACGCAGCAGATTTGATGGTGCAGATTTGATGCTGTGTTCAGTTATTTAGATCTAATTTGCTGCGTATCGCAGCAGTAAATACGCAGCGTTTTATGCCATGTGTGTTTGTACCCTTAGGCTATGTTCACACTGCGTATCTTTCCGTCCGCAGTTCTTACACCACCGTACATGTGCGGCCAAGACTACGGCCGTGGGAAAAATCGACATGCAGCCGGATGCTTACGCACCGCGAACATACGCCCGTAGTACAGTTATGCTTCCCTAGCTTGTTTCGAAGCGATCTGAAGCAGGTCATTTACTTGGAAATCTTCGCCCAGCCCAGTAAAACTCACAGAACCTTTTGGATCAAAAAATCAAGTTCAATTTGACTGCAATAAGTACTCCGTACAGGACCGCATGGAAATCCACGGCCGTGAGTTCGAACATTTCCGTCCTCAAACAATGGTCTTGTTAATTTTCTTATTCTGCTTTTTTATTTTTATTTTTTCAGAATAAAGATACGGCCAACGTCTTCTACCTTCAGGCTGTGAACCTGCCACAGTGTACCGGGCCTGGCAGCAGTACCAGCTACACTCCTGGCAAGTGGTTCACAAAGAAGGAGATTGGCAGAGACCTGGATACTGTATAGAGGTTCCCAAGAACATCCGTGTACAGAGATGGTTTATAGACTGGGCCTCCAAAGTCAGGGTTCAGAAGACTGCGGCCTCCAAATGCCCACACTGCTAGGTAATTTAACTACAGCTAGGTCCCTTTCACTTTAATGACACTGAGCTGCAATACCACATACAATCTGAGGACAAAGGGTGGCGCTGTATGTGAAAGAAAGCAGCTATGTTTTTCATATTCTGCATAATTGCTTAAAATAGTGTTACAAGACCTGTGGCTTCCCAGCTTTTGTAAGGCTACAACTAACAACTGTCAGGGCATCCTGGGAATTGTAGTTTGCAACAGGTTAGTTTGAAGGTACATGGCTGGCAAAAGTAATACATAGTGTTATGCCTAGTGCAGGGCCTGATACACAGTGTTATGCCTAGTGCAGGGCCTGATACACAGTGTTATGCCTGGTGCAGGGCCTGATACACAGTGCTATGCCTGGTGCAGGGCCTGATACACAGTGTTATGCCTGGTGCAGGGCCTGATACACAATGTTATACCTAGTGCAGGGCATGATACACAGTGTTATGCCTGGTGCAGGGCCTGATACACAGTGTTATACCTAGTGCAGGGCCTGATACACAGTGTTATGCCTGGTGCAAGGCCAGATACACAGTGTTATGCCTAGTGCAGGGTCTGATACACAGTGTTATACCTGGTGCAGGTCCTGATACACAGTGTTATACCTGGTGCAGGGCCTTATACATAGTGTTATACCTGGTGCAGGTCCTGATACACAGTGTTATGCCTAGTGCAGGGCCTGATACACAGTGTTATGCCTGGTGCAGGGCCTTATACACAGTGCTATGCCTGGTGCAGGGCCTGATACACAGTGTTATACCTGGTGCAGGGCCTGATACATAGTGTTATACCTGGTGCAGGGCCTCATACACAGTGTTATACCTGGTGCAGGGCCTGATACACAGTGTTATACCTGGTGCAGGGCCTGATACACAGTGTTATGCCTAGTGCAGGGCCTGATACACAGTGTTATGCCTGGTGCAAGGCCAGATACACAGTGTTATGCCTAGTGCAGGGTCTGATACACAGTGTTATACCTGGTGCAGGTCCTGATACACAGTGTTATACCTGGTGCAGGGCCTTATACATAGTGTTATACCTGGTGCAGGTCCTGATACACAGTGTTATGCCTAGTGCAGGGCCTGATACACAGTGTTATGCCTGGTGCAGGGCCTTATACACAGTGCTATGCCTGGTGCAGGGCCTGATACACAGTGTTATACCTGGTGCAGGGCCTGATACATAGTGTTATACCTGGTGCAGGGCCTCATACACAGTGTTATACCTGGTGCAGGGCCTGATACACAGTGTTATACCTGGTGCAGGGCCTGATACACAGTGTTATGCCTAGTGCAGGGCCTGATACACAGTGTTATACCTGGTGCAGGGCCTCATACACAGTGTTATACCTGGTGCAGGGCCTGATACACAGTGTTATGCCTAGTGCAGGGCCTGATACACAGTGTTATACCTGGTGCAGGGCCTGATACACAGTGTTATGCCTAGTGCAGGGCCTTATACACAGTGCTATGCCTGGTGCAGGGCCTGATACACAGTGTTATACCTAGTGCAGGGCCTGATACACAGTGTTATGCCTAGTGCAGGGCCTGATACACAGTGTTATGCCTGGTGCAGGGCCTGATACACAGTGTTATGCCTGGTGCAGGGCCTGATACACAGTGTTATACCTAGTGCAGGGCCTAATACACAGTGTTATGCCTGGTGCAGGGCCTGATACACAGTGTTATACCTGGTGCAGGGCCTTATACACAGTGTTATACCTAGTGCAGGGCCTGATACACAGTGTTATACCTGGTGCAGGGCCTGATACACAGTGTTATGCCTGGTGCAGGGCCTTATACACAGTGTTATACCTAGTGCAGGGCCTTATACACAGTGTTATACCTGGTGCAGGTCCTGATACACAGTGTTATGCCTAGTGCAGGGCCTTATACACAGTGTTATACCTGGTGCAGGGCCTGATACACAGTGTTATACCTAGTGCAGGGCCTTATACACAGTGTTATACCTGGTGCAGGGCCTGATACACAGTGTTATGCCTAGTGCAGGGCCTTATACACAGTGTTATACCTGGTGCAGGGCCTGATACACAGTGTTATGCCTAGTGCAGGGCCTGATACACAGTGTTATGCCTGGTGCAGGGCCTGATACACAGTGTTATGCCTAGTGCAGGGCCTTATACACAGTGTTATACCTGGTGCAGGGCCTGATACACAGTGTTATGCCTGGTGCAGGGCCTTATACACAGTGTTATGCCTGGTGCAGGGCCTGAGCATGACAAAGGGATTGGATATTATAACTACAATAATAATCCAAAAATGAAATCACTGGACTGTAATTCCCTAAAACGGCCAGCAGATGTCACTCTTGTCTACCTGTCAAAGTTCCTGATTTTCCCTTTGGATAATGTATTAGTTTTGTTCTCTCTGCAGATCATTGCTGTGCAGGGTGACATCCCCCAACAGATGAGAGATAGGCTGTCACCTCCGATTAGGGGCAGTCCTGCCAACAAGGTTATTACCCTCTATGGGAGGCTTATGGTGCATATGTACTGCTCACCCACAATGCCCCCTTTTATATGGGTTAATAGTACCGCTGGCTGCTGTCCCACCAATAGATAACTGGCAGTGGATGTTTGGCATCAGTATATCTGCTGTGTGCCAAACATATGGACCTCATGGACACAAGCGTCTGCTTCATCGTTGTCCATCTCACTCTAAAATTGCATAAAGGAAAGGTGGTAGCCATATTGCACACCAAACAAATGGAATGTATTGTTACCTCCAAGGAATGAGGTCATGGCTGATCAAGCATAATAGGCGAAAAACTGCACAGAAGCAGCGTTAGGTGGACGGGCACTTAGGAGCCTTTGGGGTAGAAAAAGAAAAATGCTAGGAGCCTATTGTCCTCCAGGTGGCAGTCACACCATAGCCTGGGATTGATCATAGAGTAATAATATGCTGATCAAGTGATCTTCATGTCACACTAGTCCGATCCCTTGACGTGTGCAGAATACTATCTCCATTGTCTACAGACTTGTACTCAAAAGGATTCACAGATATAGTGAAGGCAGGAGAAGGGAGAGACCAAAGTGACAGTTCTATTATTGTATCCAGTGTTCCTTATTATTCCCTGAATATACTGGAGTATAATACAGGATTTAACCCGGGATCAGTAATGTAATGTACACAGTGACCCCACCAGCAGAAGAGTGAGTGCAGCTCTGAAGTATAATACAGGATGTAACTCAGGATTAGTACAGGATAAGTAATGTAATGTATGTACACAGTGACCTCACCAGCAGAATAGTGAGTGCAGCTCTGTGGTATAATACAGGATGTAGCTCGGGATCAGTACAGGATCAGTAATGTAATATATGTACACAGTGACCCCACCAGCAGAAGAGTGAGTGCAGCTCTGGAGTATAATACAGAATGTAACTAAGGGTCAGTACAGGATAAGTAATGTAATGCATGTATACAGTGACCCCACCAGCAGAATAGTGAGTGCAGCGCTGGGGTATAATACAGGATGTAGCTCAGGATCAGTACAGGATCAGTAATGTAATGTATGTACACAGTGACACCACCAGCAGAATAGTGAGTGCAGCTCTGGAGTATAATACAGGATGTAACTCAGGGTCAGTACAGGATAAGTAATGTAATGCATGTATACAGTGACCCCACCAGCAGAATAGTGAGTGCAGCTCTGGGGTATAATACAAGATGTAACTCAGGATCAGTACAGTATCAGTAATGTATGTACAGAGTGACCCCACCAGCAGAATAGTGAGTGCAGCTCTGGAATATAATAATGTACATCACTCTGGAATCAGATACAATATACCTCAATGTCTGTGGATTTGGAGCTCTGTATCAAAAAAATTATCAAAATATATCAATACAGGTTGAAAAATGACCGGATAAATGGTAGAAAGGACAACAACCAGAAAGTAACAACCATTATGGCAGCTGTCATTTTGGCTTTGCTTTCACATTAGGAAGAAAACTTTCCTATTCGGACCCACCCAGGGTCTTCATCCAGGATGGTGGCGCAGGATTCTCATCCCATTCCAGACTATAGAGACCTCCATTGTGGGTGACAATCCCCTTTGGTTGCTATTATCTATAACACCTGACCCCCCTGGTGCCCTGATCACATGTCCCTCACCCTTCTGGGGTTGTCACAGACACAGCGATGGCTCGGTATTAGACGTCCTCCATAGCTGTCACATCACCCTCCTTTATCATTTACTCTGGTCAGATTATTCATCCCCGCCAAGGTCAGCAGGTATCAATCCATTCTTATAGCGGAGAAGCTGCCACATAAATAATACATCCAGACAGCTGGGGCTCTAATATATCCGTATATCCGCATTCACATCTAATCGGATAACACCACCCGCCCACGCTGACACCCACCGGGACCCACGCATGGTGATCTCTAGTCAACAAGATCCGATCAATGTTCTTAAAGGGGCTGTTTGCTGTAGACCACCCCTTGCTCTGTGCAAATAGATAGAGCCCCCCCCCCCTGACTTTATCTCCCCTATAGAGGAGAATGGATGCCAGCTGACTTCAATGGGCACCCTGCAATGCTTTGTGGGAAAATAACATTTAAAGTGCAGTTTCCCTGCTGTCATCAGTCAGCGAGCCCCCTAATAGACTAGGGACCCCCAGAGTTAGATGGAGTTGTCCGTACTGGATAATCCCTTTAACCCCATCTGTCCCAGAAGGGCTGGTAATGTATATATGTAGGACTCACCCTGCCTGTGACCTGCGGTGGTCTCCTCCGCTCTGCCTTCTGTCAGCTGCTGCTGCTGTGAGCGCTAAGCCATTCGCTCCTATTTCCAGATGTATTTTCTATTACTGATTAGGAGCCAAACTGCCCACGTGTCCCCTCTGAGTCGTCTCTCGGAATCCTTCTCACTGCCTCACTATTTATTACTTATGTCCTATTGATCGGACATTTGCTGTCTGCTAAGATCCTGCCTCACCCTGTCACCTCTCATCCGCTCCACGTCCCGCCATTCCTCATCCCTCATCCCTCCAGCACCTGTCACAAATATTCACTCGTCCGACACAGTCTAAGTAGTGAGAGCGGACTATGAGAATGTACGGGGAGATGCCAGCGCCGAGCCTGGCACCATGAATACCATACCAGGGACCGTTATTGGGAATTCTTAAAGGGGCTTTGCACTTAATGTGGGCTCAGCCAGCTGTTAGCTCTGTCTCTTATACTTTACATCTGCTTTATGCTTAAAGTGTCACTGTTGTATTTTAAATTTTTTTGCAGAAATCAATAGTCCAGACAATTTTAAGAAACTTTGTAATTGGATTTATTAGGCAAATCTGCCATTATCTGCATTAAAAAAGACTTTCCCCAGGTCCCCCTCTCTCTCATTTACTGCTCAGTATCGGGAAATCTCGACTCTTTTACATCAGTTGGGCCATTTCTGTTTTATGGAGAGGGGAGGAGGCAGGAGGGAGATTAGTCACCAGCAGAGAACAGAGAACAAAGGATTACACAGCGGGATCTGTATGAAAGCCGTATTCAGAGGTCAGAGAGGTTGGTGCTGACTTCAGAGGGGATAGCCCCGTGCTGGTAATTAACTCTTTGTTGTCCTGTTTTAATGCCTCATCTCCCTCTACCCCTCCCCTCTCCTTAAGAGAACCATGAAGACAGGGGGGAGAGCTTCAAACTGCTTTTTCATGATAAAAATGCATTTTTCGGCTAATAAATTACAAAGTTTCTTAAAATCGCCTGTACTATTGATCTTTGCAAAAATAATTTAAACGACAGTGACACTTTAAATTTGCATTGTTTTGCATTAAAGGGGTTATTCTAGAAGAAATAGCGCCTCTCCTGTTCTCAGTTTGGGTGTGGTATTGCAGTTTAGTCCCATTGAAGTGAATGAAGTGAAGTGAATTGCAGTATCACAGGACCGGGACAGGGGTGATGCTGTTTTTGCAAGAAAGTAGCTGTGATTTTTCTAACCTTGGATAATCTTTTTAGATGGCTGTTGTGACAAAAAATTATAGTTTTTTAATAAAGTTGTATAACTTAATTAAAGAAAATGTGTGTGTGTATATATATATATATATATATATATATATATTTCTTATTGTTTATTTTTTTTTTTTTACATTCAGTGGCAGCAGTAAGGGGTGACAGGGCTTCTCAGCTGCCACTAATGGCTGTGTCAGTAACTGCAGGGCTGCTCAAGCCCTGGTCCTGTTACAGTTACAGTGCTGGTGCCTCCAAATACAGAGGCTCCCCTGATGTCTATAATACATGTTATTATTAGAATAGACACTACACATGGGGAAGCTGTCTGTGTCACTAGTGCTGCAGCCGTGACACAGTGTAGCAGAGTAAGCGGCAATTGACAGTTACAGTATTCTTTCTCGCCCTGCTACACTGTGCAGTTCTAGTGACCTAGACAGCTTCCTCATGTGTAATGTGTATTCTAATACTAAGATATATTATATAGAGATCAGGAGGGGCTCTTTTTCTGTGTGCCGCAGCTCTAATGACATGTCACTGGACCAGGAACAGGGCTTGAGCAGTCCTGTAGTTCCCAACACAGCCATTGGTGGCAGCCGAGGGATTGTGTTACCCTTTAATGTTAGTATTCAATGTTTAAAAAAAGAAATATATATATGTATGACAACAAGGATTAATCGTGTGAATGGAGCAGCGACGTCTTTGGGATCTTCCAGCATCCACATTGTAAAAAAACTAGTTTAAATACATTTACTCTGATCCCCTGTTCAGGTCAGCACCCCATCTTCCTTTTGGAGAAGCGGCGTCAGCAGTCATGTGCCCTATTCTTAGCATGACCGCTCTGTGATGGGAGCCATGATGGTAAGAATACGGCATGTGATTGCCGATAAGCTGCAGTGGTCAGGTCATACACTCCAGAGCCTCAATAGCTGAACAGTGCGGGATCAGAGAGGTTATTTTATCTTTTATAACATGGATAACCCCTTTAAGTGTTTGATTTTCCTGCAGCGCCATCACAGGGGAAATTAAGTGTTACACAGTGTCCGTTCCCAATAGTGGCTTATGTGTAATACAAGACAGGTCCTATATCACAGGTGTCAAAACCAGGCCCTCCAGCTGTTACAAAACTACAATTCCCATCATGCCTGGACAACCAAAGCTAAAGCATGATGGGAATTGTAGTTCTGCAACAGCTGGAGGGCCTGAGTTTGACACCCCTGTGACTTATAAAGCCACAGACGCTCTTGGCCACCAGTCAAGGATCCTGAATAGAAGTCCCCTGTGTATTAAGAAATTCCCCCATATACGTATGAAATTAGGTTTTCTGGGCCGCCACATAACACATACTCCTAAGAAATAATAAGCTAACTTCGTCTTATTCTAGAAATAATCATTTTTAGTACTTTCCCTGTAAAGCCTGAGGTCATATCCTATATCCTATTTAAAATAGAAATACGGATAGACTGTGAAAGGAGCAAATAGTTTGTAGGCGGACGGGAAAGAAGATTCACTGCGCCAAGTCTGTAAATGATGTGTTTTATATTTCCTTTCCTTCTCTGTCGCTCCCGTCCACTCCCTCATCTCATATAATAGAATGAAGGAATGTATTCCCTTTTTTACCATAGGTGAAGTACCCCTTTAAGGACCTATAACACTGGGTGACCTTGTCTTATAATATGGGGGTGTGCGGCTGAAAATTAAGGAGTCCAGTAATTGTTCGGGCCTACCTCCATTATAAGTCACGTAACTGGCCCCTTAAAGGGATATTCCCATCTCAGCTAATTTAGCTATACTTTTAGGCCTTGTCAAGTTACATATTTTTGCCCATACATTAATTTACCAAACTTGTCTCATTCTCCTGATATGCCGCTCTTTCCCTCCCATTGGTGAAACCTTGTCTCAGTTACGGCCACCGATCTGTTCTAAAAACCGTGCTCTGGCTGGTGTGTGTATTGCTTAAGTACACCTATTTATACCTATTACACAGTATATATACACTATGGGACTCATTCACTAACAAGAAGTCAATTATAAACCGTTATGCTGTCCATTCTGTCGAGAGGGGCTTTGCACCAAACACATTAATGTGTCGCATGCCCTATGTAGATCTGGAAGGTTTTTCATAGGACAAAATTAAAGCGACTCTGTACCCACAATCTGACCCCCCCAAACCACTTGTACCTTCGGATAGCTGCTTTTAATCCATGATCTGTCCTGGGGTCCGTTTGGCAGGTGATGCAGTTATTGTCCTAAAACATTGCCTTAACAATCCAGCACATGTACAGTGTTCACACATGTGATGAATAGGAAAAATCCTGCCTGGAGCATTCCTAATGATGAGGAGGGCGGGGAGGAGGGATGGAGAGGCGGTGCCAGCCTAATGCATACACAATCTAGGCCATGCCAGTTTGACACAGGGCTGCAGGTTTAAAAGTTGTTTTATGACAATAACTGCATCACCTACCGAACGGACCCCAGGACAGATCTTGGATTAAAAGCAGCTATCCGAAGGTACAAGCGGTTTTGGGGGGTAACATTGTGGGTACAGAGTCACTTTAAAGCCTGACCATCCCGCCATTCTAGAAGTGGCTGGTTTTTAGAATAGAAAACCCTTAAAAAAAATTGATGGCTTGCTCAGTAAATCCGTGTTGTGGCAGGTAAAAAAAATGCAAGTGCTATGGCCTTTTAAATATAAAGTGGAAAAAGCAAAAATGAAAATTGGCTTTGACCTTAAGGAGTTAAACATAGTGTGAACATGGCCTAATGCTGCACACTGTGGGTCCCAGCAGACCAGGGGACTATTTAGGAACCAAGGAAGGGATACATATAATATATTTCTGTCTGGATCTCAGAGGCAGTGAGTTGGAGGGAGACAATACTGTACGAAGCCTGATTTCACCTCTTCCATAATCATTCCCGGCAAGGTAAGGGTTAAAGTGAAGGCCATTTTTTCGGGAGGAGTGCGAGCAGTGAATTACGTGCCTGTGCTCCTTCCCAGACAAGTGCTGAAATTCCTATTTGCTCGGCTGCTGCTGATGTTGTTTAAATAATGGATTTTCCAGTTAGCATTACATGTCAGGGCTGCCATAGGAAAAAATACACCAAAGACGGCCAATCCCGTCCGTCCTAGGCGCCCGCCAATGAGAAGCCGTCAGCTCTGTGACCGCTGCATTCATCATCCAATCCCGCCGACTCATTAACAGCCATACTATACATCAGTGCTTACGCCTTGCAGCAAATAATGGGATAGTAATATTATGGTAGAGTGCTTTAAAGGCACGGCGACTGGCAGCCATGGTTTGCTTGACAATTCATTACCATAAGTCCCAGTTCATTTGTGCTGAACTGATATGGGGGAAAACAGCTGAGTTATGGAAAGACACGACGAACAAGGAAAAGCTATTCAGATGTTCATAAAGAGTCAAGTGAACCGTGGGCAGAACCATTAATCACCAGTCCACCAGCAGCCATCTTTCTTCTATCTCTCTGACATCACCTGGGTGCGGGGAATGTCACTACTTGGTGAAACCTTTTTCTAATCTTACTAACATGAGCTCCTGTCATTGTTTTTATACACCTGCCCGGGCAGTCAGTCTTTAAAGGGTTTATCCAGTAAGGTAAAAAAAGATGTGGAATCATCCCCCCTCCTGGAGACCAACAGTTTGTTCCATACTTTTCATTACCTCATCATTCTCCTTCCCCCATTTCTGAGCTGCTGCTTTCAGCTGAAGACACAGAAAACTTTGTGAGCTGTTCTCCCCGTCTCCTCCTCCCCTCCCTTCCGAAATGGCTTATGTAAACAGTGTCCCTGACCAGCTGTTTCTGCACTCTGTAATGCCGGGAGGGTTAATCTGAAGTCAAGCTGCTGGTGACCTCATTATAATTAACCCTCCCGGCATTACAGAGTGCAGAGACAGACAGACAGGGATGCTGTTTACATGAGCCATCTCGGGAAGGAAGGGGAAAGAACAGCTCACACACAGTTTTATGTGTCTTCAGCAGAGCTCAGAACTGGGGGAAGGAGACTGATAAGACAATGACAAGTATGGAGTAAATTGTTAGTCTCCAGGAGGGGGGATGATTCCACATGTATTTAACCTAACTAGATAACCGCTTTAACACAGGAGAGCTGGTATTGATGGGGTCAGTGCTCAGTGACATCATCTTGTGACATCATCATATAGTATTATAACTTCTATAATGCTTACATTTTAGTACCATGTTGATTTCTGCTCATATATCTCTATAGAGAGGGGCGTTGTTGCTTATTGGAACAAATAAAGGACCTGAGGTGTCTCTCTCGCTTCTTTGCCTTCAGGTGTTGCACTATTCCTATCCGTTCAGTCTGCCCTGCATACCTTGTATCCAGAATATAATCCCTGAGGGACTATTCTCATTGAGGAGATCCAGCTGGTCCATGGGAAGGAGTATGCAAATTAGCAAAGAAGCAAGAAAACTGTCTCTCTAGTGCCACCTATAGGTAGCTACCCTGTAAGTTTCACACATAAAAGAGCTTTGAAACAGGACTTGGGATATTAGCCAAACCAGGGACACGATCTATAGATGGCTTTTTTAGGTACTGTACCCCAATTAGCATTGAGCAAAGTCCATTAAGCTCCATGGGCCTGCTGTTCGTGCAATGCAGTATACTCCAGCAAGCTTTAATTGTCAGGTTTTTGGTGTATAACACAAGATGCGCACATAGTCTAGCACTGGTGTTGCTTTTCCCATATGTAATGTGTACATGCATGTTAGTGGGTAACGTGTACATGTATGTTAGTGGGTAACGTGTACATGTATGTTAGTGGGTAACGTGTACATGTATGTATGTGTGTATTGTGTACATGTATGTATGTGTGTAATGTGTACATGTATGTTAGTGGGTAACGTGTACATGTATGTTTGTGTGTAATGTGTACATGTATGTATGTGTGTAATGTGTACATGTACGTTAGTGGGTAACGTGTACATGTATGTATGTGTTTAATGTGTACATGTATGTTAGTGGGTAACGTGTACATATAGACAATAGATCAATGCTTACAGGCATTTATCAGTCTGCATTGTCTACCCTTTGTCTTAAGGGGAGAGCAGCGTGCCATAATAACCCACAGCAACCTATTAGAGTTTCTCTGGCGTCAAGTAATTTCTTCTAAATCAATCACATTTAATTGCTGATTGTTTTTCATTCCAAGAAAATTTAATAAGATGGTATAAATAGCTACCGTGTGCACAGCGCCTGTACGGCAGAGCTGAGGAAACAAGGCTCAGATGTCTTAAAGAGGTGCTCTGGGTGGAAGCACTGTATGTCAGCATGGGGAGCATTCACATTTAGGGTAGGTTCACACTTACCGGATTCGCAGCTGATTTTCATTTAAATAACTGAACACAGCATCAAATCTGCACCATCAAATCTGCCGCTTATCTGCTGCAGATCTGCTGCGGATCCTGTAGGTGTGAACGCAGGTGCGTTCACACGTACAGGATCTGCAGCAGATTTGATGGCGCAGATTTGAAATTGCAAATTTGCTTTAAGTCTGCAACTTCAAATCCTGTACATGTGAATGCAAAGGGAACCTGTCATTACTTTCATGCTGCCTAAATAGGGCGGTCCCCAATGGATTATCCTCCCCTTCTAGCCTAGATTGATACATCTCTCAGTATACCCTTAGGGTCCATTTACACAGAAAGATTATCTGCCAAAGATTTGAAGCCAAAGCCAGAAACAGACTTTAAACAGAGATCAGGTCATAACGGAAAGCCTGAGATTTTTTCCTCTTATCAAATCCCTTCCTGGCTTTGGCTTCAAATCTTTGGCAGATAATCTTTCTGTGTAAATGGACCCTTATGCTACGTTTACACAAAGCGATAATTCGCCCAATCGATCGTTTAACGATTTTGTAGCAACGATTTGGTTTTCATAACGATCAGCGTTTAGACAAATAAATCGTTAGCAAATTAGGTAAGAAAAATCGTTATTGAGATCGTTTTTAAGATCGTTTAAGCCCATCTTTTATATAGGGTGAATCTTTGAAAGACTGTTTACACGAAGCGATCTGCGAATTTTTAGCGAACGACGAACAATGATTTAAGAACATGTTAAAAGATCAAAATGAACGATTTTTCACTCATCGCTTGATCTTTTGCTGTGTTTACATGGAACGATTATCGCTCAAATGCGATCGTTTTTGCGAAAATTCGCCCGATAAAATTCGCCCGATAAGAGAAAGATCAATCACTCAAGGCTGATGTGGCGGGGAGAAGCCACTTGGGCCTCCCCAATGACTTGTGGTACGGACAGCATAAAAGTGATAAAAGGTTCCCTTTAGGTTCTACTTTGTAAATCCCTCCTAGTTGAAGGACTTTTTAATAATAAGTAGATTATGTAGTATCCCCTTGCTCAGACCCCACTGATCAATTGTGATCTGTGGGGAAATCTGTATTTAAATGGGTCATCTCAAGATAGATAGATATATAGATAGGAGATGGATAGATAGATATATAGATAGGAGATGGATAGATAGATAGATAGGACATAGATAGATAGATAGATAGATAGATAGATAGATAGATAGATAGATAGATAGATAGATAGATAGATGGGAGATAGATAGGAGATGGTTAGGTAGATAGATAGATAGATTAGAGATAGATAGATAGATAGATAGATAGATAGATAGATAGATAGATAGATAGGAGATAGATAGGAGATGGTTAGATAGATAGATAGATAGATAGATAGATAGATAGATAGATAGATAGGAGATGGTTAGGTAGATAGATAGATAGATTAGAGATAGATAGATATGAAATAGATAAATACTACATCCTTGTACAGATCACTATGACTCTCGGTCACTATCACCCGGTGAGGCTGGATATGACAGGACTGTACAGTGTGACAGTGTGAACATGTCCTGGATTTCTCCGGCATAATTTGGTCTGATCTTTGGGATCAGCATTTTATGACAGGGCGCTGACCACATCAAGTCTAAAGATACGATAGTACAGAGAACGGCGTGTCCTGAGCATATAGTGGTGGAATAAGGGACGTACATGAGACCAGGTCGCCCCCACGCTCCTGCCCTGGATGTATAAGCAGTATACATACATACAAGCAGTATATAAGCAGTATATTACAGTATTACAGATGATTTTATATAATGCCCGCCATGTATTCTTATGCAGGGGTTACTGTTACGGCCGCAGTGCCTGAACAGCTGCGCAGTTACCCATAGCAACCAATCAGATTCCAGCTTTCATTTTTAAGAAGTCTTTTTAAAATTGAAAGCTAGAATTTGATTGGTTGCTATGAGCGCCTGCGCTTCTGTTACATGGATACGCAGATAGGCCCGGTCTGACAGTGTACACACCATACTTGATGCCTGGACCCCATTTTGTTGCTGATCTTGGACGATCTGTCACAGATTTGCTGACCCTGAAGCTTTTTTTCCTCTCTTTTCCTATGAAGCTCTCCACCCTTCCCCATTCTGTGCGGCCCTCACAGCTGTGCAGAGCACAAAGCACTGTCCGCGCACCACACAATGGCCCTCTGTCCCTGCCTTCCAGATGCTGGACAGTACCCGGCCTCAGGAGGGACTGAAGGCTTGTGCCAGTCTCCTGCTGGTAGTGCGCTTTGTGGCCAGTGATGAAGAGGGGCACTTTCTATAGATTTTCTTTCCAGATGACCTGTGAAGCCACAATAACCTCTGACCCTTTCACCCCCCACATACACCCAAACCCCGTCCAGGCCTATAGAAAGCCAGGAGATTCATGACCCCGGAGGAATTGTTTGTCTCCTACTGGGAAGACAAAGTGTCAGCGAGGTGTCAAGAAGTCCCTGGGAATCCATACACAAAGGCAATTGTTCTATTAACACCTTGAGTGCTTGGGAATTTGGAATCCTGACATCTTGACATCTATGGCTGCCAGTGTATTGTCCATAGCCCCCTCCTCCTGACTGGACTACAACCCTCAGCATCTCTTGCTCTCTAGTGCACCGACAGAACACATAACCACAGATTGCATCTTATAACCATCTCACTGTGATGGAATGTAAAGGGCGGTCCTGGGTATCGAACGGTTAATACTCGGAGCTACGTCGCCTATTAGGAGCTCTGCAACCTTCAGGCAGGGCTGAGCATCGAATACATTTCCATGCAGACTAGTTCTGGTGATTATTAGCGACCGATGTGGCCCGTTTCACAACGTCAATGACAAGTCGCCAATGTCCTCACAAAGCCCACCCCTCCATTGCAGCAGCCGCCACCGCCGATGTGGACGCTGCAGCGTATATATAGGTTGTGAGCGGAAACAGTCATAGGCAACATGCTGCAAAAAAAAATATATATATAGATATATATATATATATATATATATATATATATATATATATATACCAAGCGTAATCCCCTGCACTGATAACCTGAAAACATTGATCATTTTGGGGTTTTCTAGATAATCTTGTTTTTTTGCCAACCTATCGCTCCTTCCTCCAGTGTAAGATCAATACTATTGTTGCATCCTCAGCCCTGTCTGTAGCACATATACTGCACGGTATTGGTAACACTCCCTTGCACCTGAGCTCAGCTCTTCTACAATGCAACTAACAGCACTGCTACATATGTAAACCTCAGCACTGCTACATCTCTGCTACTGTACATTTAGTAAACTGAGGACCTTAGCATGATGAGTTTAACTCTGCTACATATAAAAAAAAACCTACATTTGACATACTCAACTCTGCTACATTTGACAACTCAACTCTGCTACATGTAAGAAACACTTATTATATCTGACATCTGTATCTTATATAGCCAGCTCTATGACATCACTCTGACCCCGCACCCCTATCTTTATATAATATGGGTCTTCACACGCCTGCGCACACTCACACACCCCTTACCCTGACTGGAACACTCTCCTGAGTGTGGTCCTTGAGTGTCCCAATTCTTACTCATATCTCCGGCTTTATACGTGAAATATTTCAGGCTTTGGGAGGGACTGGATGCCTCTTCCTCTCGGAGTTTATAGACCCTGTTTTTGGTGCCAGGAAAAATAAGCTTCGCACTTTAAACGCCAGTGTCTGAAAAAGCCATGTCACCGCATGTGATACCGCACCAGGGACGCTGTACTGTGCAGGTGACAACAGGTGGACATGTTGTTGTAGCCGCTAAATATTTTATTAGGATATTACATTAGAAGCAGATGTTGGATAGCATTTTTACTAGCCGATTTTATTATAATAGGGGATTAGGAAAACATGGCTGCTGTCCTCCAGAAACAACACCACTTTGAATTGTAATACCAGATACAACCTGAGGACAGGAGTGGCGCTGTTTTTGCAAGAAAGTATCTGTGTTTTTTTTTTAATTCTGGATAACCTGGTGTCATACCCCCACCTACAGAAGGCTGTACATTACAGTGGGCATTGCAGCATCAAAATACGTGGGCACCTTTTGGGAATTCACAGTTACAGTATATACCCTCTTCAGGGATAAGAACCCAAGGGGGTGACCCCCTGCTCCATCTATATTTGTTCATTGTTACAAAGAGAGTGTGCTTTTCATATTGTAGAAGAGTTCTTATTGCTCAACATTTTAGTGTCTGGCTCAATAACCACACCATGACACCAAGGACCCCAACCAGCTGGCCAGACACTTCACAAGGTGTGCCCCCCCCCCCCGCCCCTGGGGAAGACCAATATCCCCTACACCTATTGTGCAGCCCATAGAGGGTGGAAGTATCATGTGGAAGCTGCAAGATAGCAACTATCATCGGCATTGAACTACATGTCCCAGCCAGCCCACAGATTGTTCCCTACTGCATTCCCTTCCCTTGTTTTCGGGAAATCCGGATACATTTCCTGACCCGTAGGGTTCTACTGGGCACAGATACCCTTCAGGAAAATAGACCCAGAAATTCTAGGACATGTCCTATAACTGTCTGGAATTCGGGCACAGATGCCCCATAGAATAATATGGGGGCATCCAGAATTCCAGACAGCTCCAGATGCGCATTCTGAGACAGCTGAGCATTCTGGATGTATTGCTTTGCAGACTTGGTGCTGATGCTGCCCATTAACTATACACGCTCCTAGTCATACAGTTAAATGATTCGCTGGGTTTGATGTGGCTGGGAGCAATTGGCTCCAGGCCCTGTTAATCACTTCTAGCTGTACGCAGCATTATGCCTCTGGCCACAAGAGGCCACTCTCCTCCCCCAGTATTGCGGCGCATGAGTGACGTCACTCATGCACTCACAAAATCTGAAGACTAAGGGAGAAGCCAGTGGAGGGCACTGCTGCAGCAGGTGAGTATGTTTTTTTCCCTCTTCCAGAAGCCTCCTTAAAGGTTTCCTTATCAGTGTTTCCTGACCGTACAAATGGCCACAGAAGTGTGAAGGGAGCCTGATGTACACAGTGATGTCACAGTACAGAAATAAGGCACGCCATGATGTCATAGTACAGTAATGATGCTCACAGTAGGGTTAAAGTACAGGGACTAGTCCGTTTTACACATATATAACAGAGGCGCTCTATCTATGGTGCTCTATGGGCCAGATTTGTATCCAGCAAGCAGAGATACTGAAAACTGTAAACGGTTCATATAGAATGGAAATTGTTTACAGAGAATAACCTGGAATAGTGTGATGCACTCCTTATCAGAACATTAAAAGTTATCTCCCATCTACCGGCAAGGGGATACTTTGCTTATCAGTGGGGGTACAACTGCTGGGACCCCCATAGATTATGGGAACAGAGATCAAGTATATGGGGTGGCAGAGTGGACACTAGACCACCGCCCCAGATATACTGAACTCTGCTATATATATATATATATATATATATATATATATATATATATAGATATATATAGAAATCCCATAGACCGTGCATTCCCTCTGCTCCTCCTCTTGTGACCAGTTGGAGTCCCAGCGTTTGGACCCCCCACCGATCAGCTTCTTATCCCCTCTCATGTGGATAGATAATAACTTTTAATCTTGAGATAACCCCTTTAAGTGAGTCGGTGCTGCGTTCCCTGGTTTGCTGATGTCATGGTAGTGGATGAGAGGGGTCAGCAATGAGATCACATGGTACAGGAGGAAGGGGGGCAGCCTGGGGGATCACCTCGCCTCTGGCTCCATACTGGATAGACATCTATGGCACTTGTCTCTCTCATTGATCTGGTTGCTCAATCCTGGAACTGAATAAAGCTGGGAGTCACTTCTGAAAAGTGAAATGGTTAAAACTGATGTTTTTTTTTTCTTTTTCTGCCTAGAACACTATAAAATCTAATGATATTTTGATGACAATAATTAAAACACAATTATTGGTGGGAACAGTTACCATGGCTGCCGGGGTCCCTGGGACTACAATGCTGTCACATGGTACAAAAATTCCAGGATTTATTACCTGCTTGTAAGTGTGTGGTTACGTTTGGTTCTCTCCGCTCCATGAGGGCACAGGTATGACCGGTGACCAACTCTGAGGGGTCTGAGCTTATCCTGAAAGTTTTGTCCTGGGGTCAGGCTGCTGCTCTGTCTCTCCCCCATGCTTTACACTGCAACCAATGTTCACTTTATTGGACTTTACACTACAGCCTGCCATCAGCTGCTGTATGAGCACAGGTTTACCAGGAAGTTAGTGCGTGTATCTAGTTAAAGGGCTACTCCAGTGGGGGAAAAAATAGGAAAATATATATATTATTTATTTATTTTTATTGACGAATTTGATCATTTTTATTATAAAAATGTTTTGTTTTTTTTTAATTAAAAAATTTAAATCAACTGGTGTCAGAAAGTTATACATATTTGTAAATTACTTCTATTTAAAAATGTGAAGTCTTCCAGTACTTATCAGCTGCTGTATGTCCTGCAGGAAGTGGTGTATTCTTTTCCAGTCAGACACAGTGCTCCCTGCTGCCACCTCTGTCCATGTCAGGAACTGTCCAGAGCAGTAGCAAATCCCCATAGAAAACCTCCCCTGCTCTGGACAGTTCCTGACATGGACAGAGGTGGCAGCAGAGAGCACTGTGTCAGACTGGAGAGAATATGCCACTTCATGCAGGAAGCAGCTGTTGAGTATTGGAAGACTGGAATTGGAAGATTTTTAAATAGAGGTAATTTAAAGATCCATATAACTTTCTTAGAGCAGTTGTTTCTAAAAACCCTTTTTTTTTTCTCCGGAGTACCTCTTTAAATGGTCACTGTTGTTTCCATGTAACAATCTATGTGATTCCTAACATATTTATAAATCACTTAAGTTACCAAATAGAATAGATTACAATGTCTCCCTTCTATGCAATCTGCTGTCCCTGGCATGTTGTTAGGGGATATCTGTCTCTAGCAACAGCTAGATCAGGGCAAAACACAGGAAGTAGGTTTAGTATCAGCTATGCGTAGGAGAAAGACTACCCATGCAAGGTAAATCATGGCTTCCCTCTTACATCAGCAGCAGGCATAGTGTAACTCCCCAAACACACACACACAGTTTTAGTGTATTAGTGTTGTGCTGGCTAGAGAAGTAAGGGAAAGGAAGCACCTCTGAGTACAGGCAGCCATTTGAGTTCTGATCCGGTTCTCAGAAATGGACATAATTACCTTGTTACCACTCTAAAGGGTTAATTTAATAAAACCATGGAGTTACCAACATTCCAAACATCAAAATCAGGACACCCCATCCTGAGAACACCCTGGAAGTTCTGTGAAATACCTCCAGAATGTCTACGATTGGACACCATTTACATATACCATGCACCATTTTTTACACTGTTCACAGGATTGTCCCAGCAAAATCATGACTCTTCCAAAACAATATAGATTTAAAGGACACCGTGACCCGACCGGCTCAGGAAGCGGGACCCGGCGGGATCACGTAAGTATAGGGGGCCCTAACGGGGGGTCGGGAGCCTGTCTCCCCGGCACGGGGGGTGACAGGTCCTCTTTAAGGCATAGTATCTAATGTGTTCACATTTACCACAGCGCCTCCGCAGGACACTCGAGGCAGTACACAGTCCTCAATTAAAGATGTGCTCCAGAGAAAATCTTTTTCTTTCAAGTCAACTGGTTTTAGTTAGTTAGAAAGTTATTTAAACATCTTAAGTCTTCCAGTACTTATCAGCTGCTGTATGTCCTGCAGGAAGTGGTTTATTCTTTCCAGTCTGACACAGCACTCTCTGCTGCCACCTCTGTCCATGTCAGGAACTGTCCAGAGCAGGAGAGATTTTCTATGGGGATTTGCTACTGCTCTGGACAGTTCCTGACATGGACAGAGGTGGCAGCAGAGAGCACTGTGTCAGACTGGAAAGAATACATCACTTCCTGTAGGACATACAGCAGCTGATAAGTAGTGAAAGACTGGAGATTTTTAATTAGAAGTAAATTACAAATCTTTATAACTTTCTGAAGCCAGTTTATTTAAAAGGAATAGATTTTGGCTGAAGTACCCCTTTAAACCAGTGGGCTGTCTGGGTCCTGCATTGTTGTGCTGGATTCTGTATACCCAAGGAGATTACTGCATGTAGTCCACAGAATTCTGGAGCCGTATACTCCCTGGGCTTTTCTATAGGATTTAGAGCAGAATCCCCCCACTCCGCCCCCCCTTACCTCCCAAGACATCTCCAGTATTGGCAGCAAACCTCTTCTGGCATCTTGTCAACCCAATCCCTCTCTTATACAGCGGCCTGATGATACAGCAGAAATCTGCAGAGATCTGGTACATGGGGTGATAACGCACCCGCTCGGATTTAGATCCCTTGTATCATTATAATGATGTCATAGGATACAGTGGGGTTTCATGAGCTCATAGAGCATTGCCCCAAAATGTATGAATACCTATGTCGTCCGCTTCTGTATTCAGCTGCTGCTTATTGGTATCTGTTTCTAGGAAAGTTGGGTGGAGAATATGGCTGCCATTACTGTTCTAACCTTACAAGGCCCTGGTCTTATGACTATTGTGTGTATACAGGTAGAGCAGAATCAAGTTTCTCAGAGTGAAGAATCTCTAGTTTCCCTGCAGTCCCATGTAAAGCCATAGGTAACACTCTGTGAATCGTGCCAAATGACACATTTTGTTAGGTATTTTTAGGTCTTTTATATCTGTCAAATTCCGCAACCCCTGTCAAACCCTTTTCTAATACATCTGTCAAACTCTGCTTCATCAGTCAAGCATAGCCTCACTACATCTGTCAGGCTTTGCTCTGCTACATTTATCAAGCACTGCTACTTCTGTCCAGCCTGGCTCTGCTACATCTGTCCAGAACTTGGCTCAACTACTGTATATCTAGCAGAGGCACAGCCGCATCCATAATACATCTATACATGTGAACAAATCAGCTCATCTACATCTGTCTAGCTGAGTACAACTTTATCTGGACAGCTTGGTGTAGCTACATATCTGTCCAACCAGGACTAAGCTATCTGTCCAGCCAGGGCTCAACTACATTGGTCCAGGTAGGGCTCAGCTATATCTGTCCAACTAGGGCTCAGCTACAGTAGATCTATCCTGGAAGGGCTCAGCTAGACCTGTCCACAGCTCAGCTCAGCTACATCTGTCCAGCTCCATCCAACTTCATCTGTAAGCTTAGAATAGCTATATCTGTCCAGTCAGTGCATAGCTACATCTTTTCACAATTCAGCTCAGCTACATCTATTTAGCTCTTTCCAACTGAATCTGTCCAGCTTGGTACAGCTATATCTGTCCAGTCAGGCTTAGCTACACCAGTCCACAACTTGGCTCAAGTACCTTTGTGCAGTCAGGGCTCAGCTACATATGTCCAGTTAACTACAACTACACCCCTGTCCACTAATCAGCTCAGCTACATCTGTCCAGTTATATTCTTTACCCCTGTGCACTAGTCAGCTCAGCTACATCTGTCCAGTTATATTCTTTACCCCTGTGCACTAGTCAGCTCAGCTACATCTGTCCAGTTATATTCTTTACCCCTGTGCACTAGTCAGCTCAGCTACATCTGTCGGGTTATATTCTTTACTTGTGTCCACTAGTCAGCTCAGCTACATCTGTCCAGTTATATTCTTTACCCCTGTGCACTAGTCAGCTCAGCTACATCTGTCCAGTTATATTCTTTACCCCTGTCCACTAGTCAGCTCAACTACATCTGTCCAGTTATATTCTTTACCCCTGTCCACTAGTCGGCTCAGCTACATCTGTCGAGTTATATTCTTTACCCATGTCCCTTAGTCGGCCCAGCTACATCTGTCCAGTTATATTCTTTACCTCTGTCCACTAGTCGGCTCAGCTACATCTGTCCAGTTATATTCTTTACTCGTGTGCACTAGTCAGCTCAACTACATCTGTCAGGTTATGTTCTTTACCTCTGTCCACTAGTCGGCTCAGATATATCTGTCCAGTTATATTCTTCACTCGTGTGCACTAGTCAGCTCAACTACATCTGTCCAGTTATATTCTTTACCCATGTCCACTAGTCGGCTCAGCTACATCTGTCCAGTTATATTCTTTATCCATGGGCACTATTCGGCTCAGCTACATCTGTCCAGTTATATTCTTTACCCATGTGCACTATTCGGCTCAGCTACATCTGTCCAGTTATATTCTTTACCCCTATCCACTAGTCACCTCAGCTACATCTGTCCAGTTATATTCTTTACCCCTATCCACTAGTCGGCCCAGCTACATCTGTCAGGTTATGTTCTTTACCTCTGTCCACTAGTCGGCTCAGCTACATTTGTCCAGATATATTCTTTACCCCTGTCCACTACTCGGCTCAGCAAACCTGTTTCCATACACATGTCAAAAACGTTTTCATATTTTATATTGAGCTATACAACATCTGACAAACCCAGCTCTGCTACATATCCTGGAACCCCTCACATGACCCTGTGACTTGTCTAATGTATTCATTGGGTAGGAGAAAAGCTGGTGCTTCTCACACGACCTCCCCTGGCAGCGGCCATGTCTTTACCCCTCTGTGATGTGACACTAATTTCTTTGCTCCAACAAACTTTTGGTATTTTTGGTGTGAGCAGATGGAGGCTTTAAGGCTTTAGTCAGGGCCGAGACCCCTTTACTGTCACCAATTACGGGGGTGAGTGGACCTTAAACCTGGAGCCCCCTCCTACTCGGAGACTGCGGGGGTCAGCGTAGGGCACGGCGGCTGCTCTCTTTCAGACAGGGAGGTCACATCAGCAGGATCGGCCGTCTTTATCAGCGGATTGCGAGCAGTTTGTTCCTTTTCTATATTCTCAGGCGGTGTTGCCAGGAAACCAGCTAAAGCAGGCCAGATATTCCAGCTTTTAGGGCAGAGAAAAGAGAGAGAGAGAAAGGAGCTGAAGCAAACACAATTTATGGAAGCATATAACTTCATTACCGATCCAGCGTGGGGACAAAGGGAGGGGGAGACGACAATGTCTCAATGCTGACGAAAAGCTGGAGACGTTTCCTATCAAGCCATTGTAAAAGTCCGGGGTCCACTCTGGAATGTATCCTGGCACAAATGTTAAGTCCTTTACTTAAAGGAAAACTTAAAGGAGAAGTCTGGGCATTTTGAAAATCCTGCAGGGGGGAATTGCCAACTTACTTCTCCCCGTACCCGCGGTGAGCGGTGTCTCTGGCCCTGGGACCCCCCCCTTCAGAAGTAATTTTCCCTCAAGTCCAAGCTGGTGGACTGGCCGCTTAGCCAATCAGTGACTGGAGCAATGTCCCGCCCCAGTCACTGACTGGCCAGGAGGCCAGTCCATCGGCTCGGTCCCTCCTGCCGCTCATCAGGGGAACGGGGAGAAGTAAGTTGGTACTTGTTATCAAATTCCCCCCTGCCCCTGCTGGCTGCCAGATTTTCAAAATGCCCAGACTTCTCCTTTAAAGGTTGGGAAAAAAAGTTCTGTTCTAGTCCATAACTTAATACAGTATGTCCCAGCCACCATCACTCCCTCCATGACACCGCTAAGACTTACCAACTGTAAGTGACCACACCTGATGTACACTAGAGCAGGGATGGGGAACCTACAAAACTACATTTCCCAGGCAGCCAAAGCTTTGGCTGTCCAGGCATGATGGGAATTGTAGTTTTCCAACAGCTGGCGAGCCATAAGTTCCCCATCCCTGTATTGAGTCATGTTGCTGTCACCCAGCAATCACAGACTCTGTTACAAACAGTTCATCGAACATGTACTGGTCTCTGAGAAGGTAAGAGTACGGTTTAAACCAGGGAAGGGGAACCTTCCATCCTTCAGCCGTTTCAAACTACCATTACCACCATGTCTGGACAGCCAAAGCTTTAGCTTTCTTAAAGGCAGACAGACATCTGCTTGGCTCACTAACGTTAGGACTGCAGTTCCCAACTGCGGGGTACAGGTATTCAAATATGCAGCACTTTAGCTGTCTGGGTGTTAAGCCAGGCCTGAGGCTTACTTCAGGGATGGTTACATCTTCTAATAAGCGTCCTCTGTCTGCCCCCACAGACAGACACTCCTTACTCTCCACTGACTAACATTCTAAACAGAGACAGAGTAAGGTAAGTGTGGTGTCTCACTAGGGGTGTTACTGCTGTTCACACCCTTCGTAAAAGTCTGTACTTTTTGTGGTCCTGTAGTACTAAAAGATGACCACTGTGTTCTATACTGAAGTGTGGAAGCTGCACAGCTGAAGTGTCTCAAAAGGTTATTTTGCTTATATGTACTAGATTCTGTGAACCAGTAGGATCTTTACTTTCTTCTGTCCTATCACCTCTCTTCTTTCTACTCATCTATTGCACTCTTTCCACCAAACCACAGCGCACCTTACACGCTGGTTAGGAAGTTAGTCTCTTGGGTGAAGGAGGAGTCTTAGTTGAGCTTCTGTGGAGAAAGAACGCAGCTCAGATAGCTCTCCACAGTGGTTCTACCCGGGCCCTGGCCCTCTGCCAGATCCCTTCGACAGAGAAGTCACAGTCTTAGTCAGTGCCCTGCATGGGTAGGATGCAGGACAGTGCCCTCTTGCAAAATCTTTCTTGAAGTGCCTGTCCCCTGAGTGATGCAGTGCTAAACTCTTTAGGAGAGGACTAGCCAACAGATCATCTCAACCCACGCCGAGGACTAGGAGAAACAACAGTGCAGGACAGTATCCATTAAGGAGCCGAAGAGCTAGGAACTGATCCGGGTGGAGCAAAGTTACTGGAAAGTCTACGAACTCAATCTCGCAGCGCGAGTGTCAGCAGGAAACCCTCAGCACTCTGCTTATCCCTTGTAACAAGGTCTGGGGCCTGTGTCACCTATTAGTACAGTTCAGCCAAAGCTAGTGGGCATAAGGCGGTGAGAAGACTATAAGAAAGTCAATACGCAGACACAGGTTGTCTTCTTCTTCTACACTATTCTCTGCACTGCAACATCCCGGCAGAGCACATTACTATTTGGGTTGAGACTCTAACTGCACCTTCCTCTCTACTACGCTACCTCAGTACAACCTTATCAACTCTACTACATCCTACTTAGCACTTATCAAGCAGATCTGGTGGTTTTACGTTTCACTATTTATTGGAACTTTGTCAAGTGTATATCCGAGCATCTCTGTCTTACCTGTTGCACATTGGCAGAAGGTTCCTGCAGTATTGTATGTGTTCAACTTAAAGGCATGTTATGCTAGCTATGATCACAGATTGGTCAGAGTGCCCATGCTGACCCCTGTCTACTGTCAAAAGTGCCTACAGTGGAAGAAGCAAGCCTGGTCCTGATCATGTGGATGGCCGGGTGCATGTGCGTCACTTACCTGGGGAAGAGATGGCACCAGGATACACTATGGGAAGAAGACAAGATGGCGGGGGCAGTGTGATGGGCAAGGGTTTGCTGGAGGCCTTGTGTCCTGGCATCATGTGGATGTTACACAAACCATTGAATACACCAAGCTCCCCTTCATGGCAGTGGATAATGCTCTGGGGGTCACACTGCAGACATTGATTAAGAACATGACAGAGATCACGTTGATGGGTTGTCATTTGCCCTAGCATTTAGCCTGAGCTATTATTTCAGGCTTCATTCCCACTGAATTGGTGTTTTACAATCATTTAACTAGCTTCGAGCCATGAATTTTATATTCATTATGAGGTACTGCACGCCTCGTGTCTCACCTCGGCCTAAGTTACTAGAGCACTCTCTGCAGTCCTGACTATAGCAGCGTGCACTTTATAGCATAGACCCTGATGGATGCATTGTGGCTCTATGGATTCCAGGCTACAGTAATACATAGGACGAGGTCACTAATCCAGATGAATATTCACACTGTGTGCAAGGAGAAAAGAGCCTGGCACTTGTAGGAGATGCCGAGCTGTAATACGGGCTGAACATGAAGGACTGCAACTATATTAAATCTCCGTTCCTGGCACTGCAGTCGCTCCTATATGTCTTCTGGTGTCATCTCAGCCCGGGCACTGAAGACATGGCATGTGTGCCCATTACAGGAATTTATAGACGCATATGGTGCTTCAGACTATAATAACATCATGGAGATTGTATAACATGTGGTTCCCTATGTATTATTATTAGTGTTATTGCTCAACTCATTTGTTACATTTTCTGATTTTGCAAGAAAGTGGAAATTAAGATTCTACATCATCCCCATTATACATACATGATAGCAGCTACCAAGAGCGTCTAGTGATGTGGAGGACCTGTCCAGCCCTGCGTCACATCAAAACAATATAGGGTAAAT
Source organism: Dendropsophus ebraccatus (assembly GCF_027789765.1). Classification (NCBI taxonomy): domain Eukaryota; kingdom Metazoa; phylum Chordata; class Amphibia; order Anura; family Hylidae; genus Dendropsophus; species Dendropsophus ebraccatus. Next base: position 16,356,620 of record NC_091463.1, on the reverse strand, counting down.
GGACACTGTGTAATGCTTCATTTCCCCTGTGGTGGCGCTGCAGGGAAACTGAACATTTTCTGCCAGGTTTCCCATAAGGGATTATCCAGTGTTTTCTATGGTATTCTAGGAAAAAACCTATAGGTATTATGCCAGAATAGGAGTGTACAGAGTGACTCTCCATTCTGGCTCATATAGGGGAACCTTCCCTCCCAATCTGGAAACCCTAAAAAGCTTAATACCTTATATATTGGGTTGAAGTGTTGCCCATTCATAATACAAATAAACAGTATGTATGGGAGCAGGAAATATGCTGCCGTTTTACGAGCGTCTCTTTTATGAGGGATAATCAGCCTCTAAACTACAGATGGAAAGGATTTTCCCTTAAATAAGAACCTTCTGGTGAACATTTTTGTTACATCCCAGGACATGGCATGGTACAAAACAAAGGGCACGTCGTCGCTTGGTATCATTGGCGTCACTTATTCCATTGTATTGCAGACTTGGCACTTGTGCCCTTAAAGGGGAAGTCCAACTAAAATGAGAAATCTGTGCCCATGCAGCACCACGTCACAAGCTCCCTTACCACTGGGCTCCATTTTCCTCTTTGTTACGGTCTTGTCACAACCTGGCAGGAAGGGCCTGTTCAACCAGTCAGTGATTGAAGAGGTGTCTCCCCCAGTCACATGTCAGTGGAGATAGGGGTCGAGCGAGATGGAAAATCTGTCCGGACCCCTTGGTCCCTTTGGTTGTGGCTTAACCCTCCCCTCCCCATAGAGATCACAGGAATGCTCGGTCGTGCTAAATGTCCAGTGTATAGGGTGCTGGACAAGAGACATAACTAACGACCAAACTAGAGGTCGTCCCAGAGGTCAGACCAAGGTGATGGCATATTCTAGCAAGATGCCATCATTTTATCAGATAAAGTGCCCTTTTCAACAAAATCTCCTACAGATTTATGTATACAGTCCCTGTGCATACCTATATGTCTCTATGGTTACAGACTACAAAAAAAACACGTTTGTAGTCAGATCATAAAGTCAGTTGTTCCCCTTTTACATTTGCTTTCACCATTGCTAATGTATATACCAGTATAACCAGCAAACCTCCTAGCATGCCGTAAATGTCTATTAGGTAGGGGTTCAGATTTTAGGACCTCACCTAATAGATAAGTCTTGAAGGTTGAAGTTAAAGGTGGGGGGGGGCATACTGCAAAGAGTCTCTCATGCATCTGCTTAGAGGAGTAGATGCCCCATTAATTTCAGTGGGTGTAATGATTATTTTCTCCATCCAGCTACAGGTTCTCCTCCGATTTATGGGCACCTTTATGCCGTCGCTATATGTAGGTTCTTATATGGAAACAACTATTGTGTTCAACTGCAGTCCCTGTAGCCGGGGGGCCACGACACAGAATGACTATTACATGTGTAAATGTCGGAGATGTGTACATAGATAAATCTATCCGGCCCGGGCACTGGAAGGACTGGAGGGAGTGAATTGATCTTCAGATGTCATTCAGTGAACATCTCGCAGGATTCCAGTAGGTTGAGTAATTTACAGAGTCATCAGTCAGGTCCCGAGCTCCGCTCAGCCGGGCACTTACCTGCAGATGAAAAATAGTTTCATTTTATTCAGGCTATTTCTAAAATTCTGGCTGGCACGAGCTGGTGTCCTGGCACAGCCACCCTGTCTGCAGCCGCCTGTGTTGTCGATTGGCAGATGAAAGGAGCGCCGGTGGAGTCCAACAATCAGACATAGATATTCATGGTAAGATTAGAAGGGGGCAGGCATCTACTGGGATTACCCCAAAAGTAAGTTATTGCCTGAACTTCTTAGATTCTAGAGCACAGACACAGGCTGCAAGATATGACGGAGATGTAGTGGGGCACCGGAGTACGTTTCTATTACCCTCTGTTGGCGCAAGACACAAGCACAAGGAGTTCTGGGGCAACCTCAGAACTTTACTCGAAAAAAGTCTTAAGGTGCAGTAACAAGGTTGCAATGCACAATTCTTATATACAAGGAAACTTTAGAGGAGCTTGTGTGCGGGTCTGTTGTGTGATTTCCCTTTAAGACTTAGAACCTTTGCTTTGTGCAGGTATACTGAGACATTGGGTGACCCTTAACAGGCAATCTATGACTTTGTTCACTTAGAAGAAAGTTTAGGCATTGGTGGTGGGGCGGACTACTTAGAGGGGTGCTTACGGTAAACATCTGACCTTGATGCGACACCGTTCAGGCAGATCCAGGACTATTTGGCACCATTGATTTAGCTAGTAGGAGCCGACCTTGGCGTTAACCTGAAACAGGACTCTGCAAAAGCAGGGGAGCCCAATCGTCCAGAAACGCAACTTCTTCAACCCCTGGCTAGACTTGTCCTGAGAAAAAAACTGCAGAAAGTAAGATTTGACTGAAGACTTGATGACCCTTTCAGCGTGGACAAGCTGGGTCCCTTTAGTGTAGTCGCACCTCTGGTGTTTAGCAATCCATGCCTCAGGAAGCTGAAACAGATAGCAGCTTACACTCCTCTACTACACTCTGACTGAACTAGACTAAACACATGTCTCTCTCCGCCCCTACATATAGACTCAAGGGCTTGTTCGCTATTGGCGGAGAGAGGTCTGAGGTAGGGAGGGAACCCATTGGCTGGGGAGAATCAGGAGACTGGGCTAAGGCCCTTATAGGCCTAGAGAAGGGAGGAAACCTGAGACAGGCCAGCTCCACCAAGCATGTGATAGATAAGGATGTGCAGAAAAATATGTACTCAATTAACCCTTTGTATCACCTCAGGATATGCTTGCTGTCAGTGAGTGGTCAGTAATGCAGTTTACACATCCTTCACCACAAACAATATGCCTAGACTCTGAAAGAAATTTAGTACAGTGCCACCCTATATACATATACTCATCTTTAGCAGCACAAGAAGCCGGGTTGTGGGACACTGTACGTATAACTGTACTGTACCCAACCACGCACCCATGATCATCACATGACCACGACTGACTTTCATTCACTTGATTAATAGCAAGCGGAGATCTTGAAGACTGAAGAAAGAAGTAATAGAGAAAGGATGTAGGTACAAGAAAAAAATGCAGAAATTCTCATCATACAGTAAATAAACTGTATCTGCTGAAAATATTAATATCCCTTTAAATAAGCACTTTAAGTCTGGATATGATCTGTGACACTCAGGTTACAGAGAGGTTCTTTGCCCAGAGGCTTGCATAGGAGGCTGTCATGTTCCTGCTGAGCTTCTCTTAGATCACTGGTCTTCAACCTGTTGCAAAACTACAACTCCCAGCATGCTGGGGGGCCACAGGTTGGAGATCACTTATTAGATGGTGACATATATATGTTTACACGTCAGTCATTACATCACATGAAGACATCCTACTGAACAGCTCTGACTAAATTCTGGAATTTGCAGCAGCACTTGGCATGGCGGCTTGGCTGCGTGTCCCGGAGATCAAATATCGGCAGAGTTTAGCTGAGGCGACTGCAAACAATGAATTCCACCGCACTCTGGAAACTGCATTCATACTGCGCTCTACAGCCAAGGCAATAGCTTGAATCCTTTGAGCCTATCACTTCAATGAGTGTTTCCTCCTACAATAAATAGTCCAATTGCTGTATATATGAAGAGTATGACAACCTTCTAACATACCTTAGCAGTCTTCGTTAGTGTCACTATATGTTTCCTATGTATGTAGGAGACCGGAGCTCTCATTGTGTGGTGCTGGTGTTTAGAGGAGGTGCCCCAGATCAACTTCAATATAAAAACATCAAACGTGGCGTGTTTTAGTTTATCCTAAGCAGTCAGACTCTCAGAAATGTTATTATGTTAATGTATTTATTGTGTTAACCAAAAAACCTTTTATTATGTTGCTCCTTATACTTAAATAAACAAATAAGAAGTTTGCCCCAGACAGGACTGTGTGGAGGAGGAAAGAGCTGCCTGTAGAGCTCAGAGACAGGAATGTGTGGAGGAGGAAAGAGCTGCCTGTAGAGCTCAGAGACAGGATTGTGTGGAGGAGGAAAGAGCTGCCTGTAGTGCTCAGAGACAGGACTGTGTGGAGGAGGAAAGAACTGCCTGTAGAGCTCAGAGACAGGACTATGTGGAGGAGGAAAGAGCTGCCTGTAGAGCTCAGAGACAGGAATGTGTGGAGGAGGAAAGAACTGCCTGTAGAGCTCAGAGACAGGATTGTGTGGAGGAGGAAAGAGCTGCCTGTAGAGCTCAGAGACAGGACTGTGTGGAGGAAAGAACTGCCTGTAGAGCTCAGAGACAGGACGGTGTGGAGGAGGAAAGGACTGTCTAGAGCTCAGAGACAGGAATGTGTGGAGGAGGAAAGGACTGTCTGTAGAGCTCAGAGACAGGACTGTGTGGAGGAGGAAAGAACTGCCTGTAGAGCTCAGAGACAGGACTGTGTGGAGGAGGAAAGGACTGTCTGTAGAGCTCAGAGACAGGACTGTGTGGAGGAAAGAACTGCCTGTAGAGCTCAGAGACAGGACTGTGTGGAGGAAAGAACTGCCTGTAGAGCTCAGAGACAGGACTGTGTGGAGGAAAGAACTGCCTGTAGAGCTCAGAGACAGGACTGTGTGGAGGAGGAAAGGACTGTCTAGAGCTCAGAGACAGGACTGTGTGGAGGAGAAAAGGACTGTCTGTAGAGCTCAGAGACAGGACTGTGTGGAGGAGGAAAGAACTGCCTGTAGAGCTCAGAGACAGGACTGTGTGGAGGAGGAAAGGACTGTCTGTAGAGCTCAGAGACAGGAATGTGTGGAGGAGAAAAAAACTGCCTGTAGAGCTCAGAGACAGGACTGTGTGGAGGAGGAAAGGACTGTCTGTAGAGCTCAGAGACAGGACTGTGTGGAGGAGGAAAGAACTGTCTGTAGAGCTCAGAGACAGGACTGTGTGGAGGAGGAAAGAACTGCCTGTAGAGCTCAGAGATGGGACTGTGTGGAGGAGGAAAGGACCGTCTGTAGAGCTCAGAGACAGACATGTGTGGAGGAGGAAAGAACTGCCTGTAGAGCTCAGAGACAGGATTGTGTGGAGGAGGAAAGAACTGCCTGTAGAGCTCACAGACAGGACTGTGTGGAGGAGAAAAAAACTGCCTGTAAAGCTCAGAGACAGGATTGTGTGGAGGAGGAAAGGACTGTCTGTAGAGCTCAGAGACAGACATGTGTGGAGGAGGAAAGAACTGCCTGTATAGCTCAGACAGGATTGTATGGAGGAGGAAAGAACTGCCTGTATAGCTCAGACAGGATTGTGTGGAGGAGGAAAGAACTGCCTGTAGAGCTCAGAGACAGAACTGTGTGGAGGAGGAAAGGACTGTCTATAGAGCTCAGAGAAAAGATTGTGTGCTACAAATCTGGAAAAGGGGACAAAAGAAGTTCTACTACACCAAATGTTCCCAAGAGCACTGCGGCCTCTATAATTCTTATATGGAAACAGCTTTCTCACCCCACCAAACATAGTAATTGTGCCTTTACTGGGTTCTAGGGTGGAGGACCTGTTGGTTACTGATACATTCAGATATTTGGGTGTCCAAATCACTGCCCGACCTTCTGATGTGCTATCTCAGAATATTGATCCCCTGATTAGTTACTTTAGAGATAAATTTAAAGTGTGGAGTACCCACCAGCTCTCTGTGCTAGGCGAATTAATCAAACTGGTGGTCCTCCCCAAATGCTCATATGTATTGCAACACATATTTGTCCCTATCCCTAAACTACTCTTTAAAACGATGGACTCTGCCATTATTAGTTTTATTTGGGGGGCATCCCGACTCAAACTTCAGTTGGCTAAACTCCAACGGCCCAAGGATTTAGCGGGCGTTGCCAGCCTTATATCTTTATTATCTATCTGGCCAACTTAAGTATGTGTCCTCTTGGTTGTCGGCGGATACACACTGGTCTACCCTATCTATGGTCAGTGTTACACGTACCCACAATTCCTCACCATCAACTTTTGCCTATTGTTAAAGTAGCTAGACAGGCGTGGATTGCAGCCTCCGGTATATCCACCTTAGACGGTATTCCAAATGAAACTCCATTGTGGGATAACAGTACCCTTCCTTCTTTTGCGGCCTTCCCGGACGCACACTTTTGGTGAGAGAGGGGGGTCTGCCATCTGTTGGATGTCTATAAAGATGCTCATATTCTGACTTTTGAAGCCCTGAAAGAAACGCGAGACCTTCCTAACCGCCATTTTTATAGGTATTTACAGTTGAGGCACCTATTACAGACCCAGTTTGGTCATGGCGTGACCTCCATTTCCTCCCCCCCGCTTATCGGGGTGATCCGAACTCAGGGTCCCACTCCCAGAGGTCTCATTTCCATACTATATTTTCATCTTATTAGAACTAAAGCATCCAATACATAGCGGAGAGATGGAAGGAATATATTCCAATGATGTCTGATGAGTCATATGAGGCTATGATGAGTTCTCACACTCTCGTATCCCCTTCTATTAATAATCGTCTCACCCAATCATACATACTACATCAGAGTTACCTGACCCCTGTCTGTCTTCATAGGATGGGCAGGATACCCACCCCTACCTGCCCAAAATGTCTTTACGAGCCGGCTGGGTTTTGGCATATGATTTGGGACTGACCTCGCCTACAGGCCTGTTGGAAAGTGTCCTATCCAAGTCCCTTTAGATCCCACTACTTGTTTGTTTGGGGTGGTATGGGAAGAGGTGTGGGCTCATCATACTTCAATTTTTTTTTTGAGAGAATCTCTGTTCCTAGTCCGAAAGACCATCGCCCTTCGGTGGATGGATAGGAGGCCTCCCACTCTTGATATGTGGATCTCGCTTGTTAACGTGACCATTTCTAATTGAAGTAGAAGCGTCCAAGAATCCAATGGTCCCCTTTGGCTGAGCTCCAAAGATCCTGTGGTGTACAGAAGGGAGAAACTTCCAGAAGGTCACTATCACTGCAACCTCCACCAATCCAGAAAAAGTGGCCAGAAAGAAGCTGCTCCTTAGTAATAGACACATGAAAGCTGCCGCGAGTTTGCAGGAAATCACCAGAAGGACTCCAAGGAAACCAAGATTGAACTTTTTGGCCTCAATTGTAAGTTTCATATCTGGAAGAGGTCAGGCACTGCCCATCACCTTCCCCATACCATCCCTACAGTGAAGCTGGTGGGGGCAGCAGCATCCTATAGGGAAGGGGAGACCGTTCAGGGTGGAGAGAAAGCTAAACTAAGTTATGTACAGATATTCTTAATGACAACCTGATCCAGAGCACTCTAGAGCTAACACTGGGTGAAGACAATGACCCTAAGCAGACACCCAAGACAACACAGAAGCGGATTAGGGACAACTAATATATCTTATTGGAGAAAATTGCCTCTTTCTTGTCTTACCCTTATTGTGCCCCTATCCAGGACCCACACCTCCTACATTCATCATTCACTCAAAAAAAAAAAAAAGTCTGTCTTCAAATACAGGATAGTGAACTACTAGTTATAACTGGCATCTCAATGTATTATACCCTTCAGTAGGGCAGAATGGTGGAGACTCAAGCTTCAATTGGGCAGTATGTCTGCAGTCTCCAGTCTGCTATAAAACCAATCTTTCCCATATCTGAGTACAATGAAGAGACCAGCGACTCTAAGGACATGCTGGGAGTTGTAGTTCTGCATCAATAGGTTGAAGAACATTGCTTTATAGCAGAGTGTCCCAGTCTATGCTTCTCCAGCTGCTGTTCTCAGTTCAGCCTGCAGGTGGCAGCCTTTGTCTAAAGTCATGTCTGACATCTCCACTTTAGGTTACCCTCCTCACATGTACTGACATCTGTAGGTGCAGTCCACACAATAGCTGCTTGATTTTACATTATGATTATTCCACCTCTAGTCTGGAGATGATGGCAGGCCAGTGCGCACTCATTTCCCAAGATCCTTTGGCTGAATTTACGATGCCCTCTAAATCACACCCCTTTGCATAGGGTTCTGCATGGACGCCTGGGATGGCCATTTCATAGGACGGCATCATTTTACAATATTGTTATATTTATTAGTATGGTTTCTTTCCACAATGTAGAGGAGCGTGTGCGGGTCGCCTATATAAATCACAAACATAAAAGGGTTATCTAGCCTCAGTGGCCTGTCTACAGAACAGGCACCAACTCCCAGCATCCAAGGGGTTCTTGTGCGAACGCTGCAACCCCTTCAATTTCTACAAGAGCTCATACTTGCAATTGCTGTGCAGTGGTGCAAGATACTGCAGCATTGTCCCCATTCACCTCTGCAGTACCTTGCACCAGTGCTCCTAATAGAATTGCAAGGATGAGCCCTGAAGAGGCCGCAGCCTCTTCCCGAGGACAGGTCATCAATTCTTAACTCCTTTCATTTACACTACAGCTTGTTGCTGTCACTTGTGAATTCTTGCCAAGTTATCACAATGGTGGTGGTACCCATTGACACATTAAGAATGCTAATGTAGACTTATGAGCACAGATATTGTCGAGGGCCCCTGAATAAGACATGAATCCACATTGCACTGGTAAGTTAAGATTGTACAATTTCTTTCTGCCCAGAAAAAAAAAAAACAGAGCGTGTTTATTCTGTTTTGGATTGTCACAACGGGTTTCGCATGTTTCACTGCAGCAGGGATAAAAACTGCAGCAAAGTCCACGTGTTACACATGCAGCAAGGTCTGTGATATAAAATTTCTGCTGGCCAAATATTACATTTCCCAGGAGAAATGTCTGTCTGCCGGATGTTTATAAGGCCTGGAAGAGAGAACCCCTGATGAAGAAAGATCTGCAAAACCTCCAATTCATTTACATTACATGCAGTGAATTGTACTGGCTATCCCTCTTATATGTTATATGCTGCAAGACATAGAGCATATATATATGTATCCCTGCAATAGCTTATGTGGCTTATTCGTATACATCCAGCTCCTGTCCCTCGTCTCGCACAGTCTCTATAAGCCGGTGCCTTCTGCAGCTGTTGTGTTAAAAAGTCAATAATATTCATTGCTTGAAGACAATGTGGATTATTTATCTGTTTGTAAGGGTTACCACCCCCCGCCTGAAAAGGCCGCAGTGTCTGTGCGGAGAGCCCAGTGTACGTGCACCATGGGTCACTGTGGAAGGCGGCGTGTCCATTCGCACAGCTGTGCTTGTATACATGTAACCATTTACTATACACCGCTTTGTCATTGCCAGTGTAAGTTACCGAGTGGTAGATGCAACTATGAATCCGTGTCTGTGCTTTATATGATATTATTGTCCCTAGCTGCAGCAGGAGGATAGGGATATAGCAGTTTTATTCATAGTGTGGAAAACCCTGGGGGTGGCTGCAAAGTACAAATCTGACCACAAGAGCTTACAGTCTAGATTTAGAGCATCTCTCAGCATATATGATCTGTGTAGTTCACCTTAGATAAAGGGCTCATCTGTAAGGAGATCTCCAGTATTGTGGCGTCTGGCTGCACATCTGCAGTAAACAGTTGGGATATGCAGAGCTGGGAGGGATTTCGAGTGATTTACATAGTACAGCATTGCTCAAATACCATCACAAAGTACCTACAGAATACAGCTGTGTAGTGCATAAATAATACAGGTATATAGTGGTCAAATAGCTGTGCTCTACAACACTCACATCATACTGCCATATGGTGCATAAATAATACTGCCATGAAGTGCATCAACAATAAAGCTGTATATTGGTCAGATAACCATCTATAATGCTACAGCAATAATAGTGACATAAACTGCATAAATAATAGTACCATATAGCACCTACAAGGATAAAATGCTATTATCATATAGAGGATAAATAGTACTGTCATAGGCTATGTTCCCACAATGTCTTTTTATGCAAAATAATGGCCGTCATTACACAGCAACGGCCGTCAATAATGATTGTGATTATTATTTACGGCCGTCATTATCAAACCACGGCTGTTTTTTTGCCTAATTTTGTGGGAATATAGCCATAAAGTGCATAAATAATAGTGCTATAAAGTGGTCAGATAACTGCCCTACAAATCTATACTACTACTACTACTGCATGAATAATACCGCAATAATGTGCAAAACTAACGCTATATAATGGTCAGATAACTGTGCCCTACAAATCTATACTACTTTTATATGGTGCATAAATAATACCGCCATAAAGTGCAAAACTAACGCTATATAATGGTCAGATAACTGTGCCCTTCAAATCTATACTACTACTATATAGTGCATAAATAATACCGCCATAAAGTGCAAAACTAATGCTATATAATGGTCAGATAGCTGTACCCTACAAATCTATACTACTACTATATGCTCATAAATAATACCGCCATTAAGTGCAAAACTAACGCTATATAATGGTCAGATAACTGTGCCCTACAAATCTATACTACTGCTATATGGTGCATAAATAATACCGCCATAAAGGCAAGACTAACAATATATAATGGTCAGATAATTGTCCTACAAATCTATACTACTACAATATGGTGCATAAATAATACTGTCATAGAGTGTAAAAATAATAGCGCTATATAGTGGTCAGATGACTGTGCCTTACAAATCTATACTACTACTTGATGTTACATAAATAACAGCATCATATAGTGGTCAAATAATGATGTCCTACAAAGATAAAAAAAAACTACTACCATATTGGAGGATAAATAATACTGTAATGAAGTGCATAAATAATGGTCAAATAATTGTGCCTGTCAAATGTACAATACTACTACTACTACAACCACTACTGCTGCCTCAATATTACCATCATAAAGTGTATAAATAATAGCACCATATAGCGGTAGAAGAACTGTGTCCTACAAATCAAGTCTACTACTACTGCATAGTGCATAAATTATAGCACCATATAGTGGTCAAATAGCTGTGCCACTACAATATTACTTCTATATGGTGTATAAATAATACTGCCATAAAGTGCTTAAATGATAGTACCGTTTAGTCATAAAGTGTCCTGCAAAGCTATAATAATACTACCAAATGGTAGATAAATAATATCCCTATATAATGGTCAAAGACCTGTGGCCTACCAATCTATACTACTACTACTACTATACGGTGCATATATTGGTCAAATAACTGCTCTACGATGCTAACATATTACTACCATATAATGTATAAATAGTACCATCATACAGTGAATAAATAATAGCAACATATAGTCATCAAATAACTGCAGGCGTAAAATACTATTTCTATATAGTGCCTAAGTATTACAAAAAAAAAAAGAATATAAATAATAGCACCATAAACAGCGCCACTCTTGTCCACAGGCTGTGTAAGGTGTTACAGTCTGAATCAGATATCAGATATAGTCATAACCCGCTGAACAGTTACCTAAGTCTTACATTTAAGCCCAGTCCGATCCTTGGGCGTTTCCTTCATTTGCCCTCTTCTTTTTATATCATACATGATCCCACCCTGTGTGATATATGTGAGCATCTGTTGTATAAAATATGGCCGTCACCACTTTCCTGCACCTCCCAGGAGTGACATGTGACTTGACGGTCAGCCTTGCCCATTGGGTCTTTCAGGAAGGGTAAAGCAGGCGGCCAAACGACAGCTGCTCAGGGAAAAATGGCCGTGTGTCCCAACATGGCCTCCACCATCTCCACCATCCACCACTGCATCGGGATAGCTATATTTATGAAGACTCCGGGGCCTAAAAATACCAATTTTACTAAAAGTAAGAACTGCATGTATTGGAAATACCCTCCCGGTCCTGAAAGAGTCTGACGTGTGAACAGAGGGTGAGCAGGGCCTGAAAGAGAAAAGGAGGAGAGGGGGGGAAAAGGAAATTTGCAACACAAGGAAGACAATCCATCAATTTCCCAAATAATGAGAAGCTGAGCGAAAGTGTCCCCTCCTCTCTACAGCCTTTAATTCCAGAAGGGAGTAGAGAGCAGAAATAATTCTAAGAGGACAGGGTCATTTACAGAACACAGAACAGCAGTCGCTATTGGCTTTGTATGGCGTTATTATTTAGTGCTGGACGGTGCGGCACAATGGGCAGATGTCATTACCTACCGCCATTAGCAGAAATCCATAGACAAATGTAAGGGTTCACCATCCACTTAATCGTAAGACCCCATCTTTTTTCAAAAATTTTCCAATTTTTTTTTTTTTTAATGGGCCCTAAATGTCTCAAATTTAAAAAAAAAATAGCTTTTTTTTCTCCTTTTTTTAATAATTTATTTTCACATACAGAAGGCATTCACCTGCTTGGAAGGCTTATATCAAAGGCCTCGAAGCCCCTTTCGGCAGCTAACCGGTTAACCAGTGGTGGGTTCTATTGCCACCTTTAACTACGTCGTCAATCGGCCACGGTAAATTCCTCTACTAGTTTTGCAAATCTCAATTCCGACGGAGAAATGCACCGATTAGGATCAAGGGCTTATATGTAAGTAGTATGGGAGGGTTCGAGGAGGTGGTGAAGTGAAAGGAGAAAGAAAGGGGGGGGGGCTGTTTGCAGGTTCTTGAGTTAAGATTTTTTTTTTTTTTTTTTTTAGGGGTGGGGGGAGATGCCTTTAAGAGGTGGCAGGCTCCAGATTGCAGCTGCTGCTTCTCTGCTATGGAGACAGTAGAGATTCATTACTCTAAAAACACAATGACCATTTATCATCCTGTGGTGTTATTCAAATTCAGTACCATCTGAAGGCCTGCCCCATTCTTTTCTATCCCTCCTCTGCAACACACTCATTGTTGTGTGACTGAAGTAAAAAAGCCTTCAAGGACCCAACAGAGCATCAGAGACATCCAGCAAAGCTCAAGACCAGGTCTCCAGAGCGGATGGACGGAGAAGTGACATTAAACCTACGACGCCTTTCACTATTTCCTCTTCTTTATTTTCTCTCTTAACTGGGTGGACGGAGCGACGTTACATGGAAAAACGAAGACCACAAGCCCAACCATACAAAACCTCCGGCAGAGGATTCCTTAGGGTGGACCTCCGAAGGAGTCATCCTGCCACCCCCTTATATGCTTCCAGGTACCCAGTGTGGATCTGCAATTTTTTTTTTTTTTTTTTGGGGAAGCCTACTCTTCCAAATCCTCAAGGGTAACAGGTGCAGGACCAAACATCTGTCCATCCATTCCATCGTGGACAACCCCATCATTTCCACCCTACCTTTACTCCATGCTTCTCAGTGACTTGTCTAGCTAGGACCCGGCCAAGGTGGTTCTAGGGATGGGAGGAGAAAACCTTAGATTTTTCCCCCCCCCCCAACTAAAAATAGAATTGATTTGCACTATTTTTTAAATTTTTTGATGTATAAGAAACCTTAAAGGTGTAAATATGTGTAGCTTATGCCGACCCTTCTACATGTGTCTTGGTTTTGTGTTGCAGGAGATGTTTTCGTTGTTTTTTTTGCATTTCACATGATATAAGGAAGGTGGGGTGAATTTTTTTTATTTTATTTTGGGTGTCCCAGGAAGTGCTCCTGGAGGGGGTAGGTGGTGGGAAGTGCTGTGTTTTCCGCAGGTCTCAGTTCCTTCTTGCTGCATTCATATTTCATTTTGCAATCAAGATCTCGGGGATCTGAAGAGGGGGAGGTGCAGCGGAGGGGGCAAGATTCGTGAGATCTTCGCAGTGGGAGGGGGGGGGGCAAGGCATCAGATTGGAGATGATGATGTTGGAAATGTGTAATTTTTTTTTTTATTAAAATTTGAATTTATTTAGGATTTAGTTAAGTAAATCACTTAAAGGGTGCTTGTCTATATAGAGAGTCTTTCTTGTTTGCTTGTAGCCAGTTGCAGCATATTGTGTGGCCATTAACCTTTCAATTGAATTGCAGTTCCTGGCAGCTTTCATCTAGTAATAGAAGGGGTTAAAGAGCAGACTGTGAGCTATAATTATGAGTATATGGGGATCCTGCTGTTTGTGTACATTGCCTAAGCTGCGATATGATGGAGGGGGACACACAAGGGGTGACTATGTGGGGGAACCTCCCTGAGGAAGGGGGTGGAGGGCAGGGTCTGGGGGAGATCAAGGAGCTACGGACACAGCTGGACACACAGGGCGCTCGCTGCTGATTGTCCAAACGCAATTCTTGTTTCAATAGAGATTCCCAGCCAAGAATTGTGTCTGGACATCTGTGGCTAGAAGTCTAGAGCTTCAGGACCAGCACTGTACGGACCAAACTTCTGATTCACTCTAATTTGATCCACTTCATGTCTATACCAATTTTTTAAAAGTATTATTTAAAAAAAAATTTGTTTTCTGAAAAATTTAATTTCCAGACTTCATTCCCTGTTCATATTGGTTTGTGAATTTACCTGTATATTATAATGATGCTTATAGCAATCTATGTATTTGTCTTTTATTTATTTTTTTCAATTTTAAATAATCCTGAATTACCAAAAAGGGAAATTATAACAAAACCAAAAAAAATAAAGAAATTCTGCAAGATATTTTTTACTTATTTATTTTTCTCTCCAGAAAATATGAATTTAATATTGGTGATTTTTTTTTCTATTATTGGTGCTTGTGTAAAAAAAAAAAATTGGTTTGAAATTTACAAAAAAAAAAAACAATGAAAAACTAAACACACAAGCGTGTAATAACAGACATATTCAAGTCTTGTACTAATATGTCTGGAATAAACCTATTACTAAAAAAAAAAAAAAAAAAAAAAAAAAAAAAAAAAAAAAAGGAGGATTTTATGACAAGCCACTGATTGGGTTTTGTGATTCCAAATCCCGCCATAAATCCCTCCAATCGTTCTGCATTTATTTGTTTTATTGTAATGGCTGATGGGAAATTGTGGATTTTTTTTTTTTTACAACTTTGCTGATTTGTTAGTTGGGGATTATAAAGTAGATAGCAAGAGGCAGTGGTAACAATTAAAGAATGGGTATAAAGTATATGTATATGATATGGTAATGTTTTCTTGTATGTATAGGATATTCTAACATTGCTCGGTGTCCTTTGACCTCTTTAGAGCTGGATTTCTTTAGGAATCACATATAAGTATGTATGCACACAACGTTCACATGGGACGGCCAGGATCTACAGCTCGGATGCATTCAGGCCTATACAAAAAGGCCTAATCCCAATCCTAACACTAACCCCTGCCTCATATCTCCCATCACCATGGATATAGTGTTTGCATGGTTATGGATTAGGTATATGCTGCTGCCTGCATCTTATACATAGATTATTCCATCTTTTATCTCAGTTTTTGCTATAGTTTGCTACCAATTGTGTCATTTAAATTCACCCGACCACAAACTTGTCAATTCTCCGGCCAACGCCAACAAAAGATCAATGCCTTTGTGTATAGTGGTATTGTGTATGACACTGGGTCATGTGACTGGCCCCTGGGCCATTACCATACACATATACAACGTTTCACGCACAGCCCTGTGCCTGCTCTCCATTCCTGACACACATTTTAGGCATTGCGCCATTTTGCCACCATTGGCAAGTGTGTAACACTGCATCACTTCCTTATTCCTCAAGTGTATTGATCATTTAAATTTAAGATATTGCAGCTATATAACCCATTAGTACCCCACGTTCATGTTCTCATTTCATCTTTCTCAATAATTCTATAGTCTTCAACCACACCTATGACATCACAACATCATCTAAATAACACCCTGACATGATATACCTCCGCACCCGATCAATCAATGACACCAATGCCGGAATATCCCCGCTACACATCAATAATATACTGTAAGCACTGCGTCATCCTGCCACTTTGTTTATTGTAATTCCCACACTGTAGTAAATGGCATATATAAATGCTGATCAAGTCACCGCACGATGACCTAAGGCAATATGTCAGTCACTGTCAGCGGTCGATACAGACAGCGCTACAGACTCACCTAACATATAGACATATCAGAGGCCAAAATATTGCACCGCTAGGATATTAGGTCTGTCCAAGTATACCAATTTTGCGGGAAAATTTTGGCATATTTTTCTGCAATGCTTACTGTTTCCATCTTGGCATACCCATGATGCTAATGCTTACAGACTGTATGACACAGTAATACACAACAATAGACAGTACTATACTATTCTATTTGTACATTTTTGTATTTTTTTGTGTGGTTATGTGCATTGTAATTTCATTGGTTCTCAAATTCACCTTCTTGCATTTAGGGTATTAAGTTGCAAAGTAGTTTATTCCATATTCTAGTGGTTTTGGTTTTTACCAATGAGATAGATTTATATAGATTATGTGCATTATTGTTAATTTTGTTACTAAAAAATTTAGACAATGCTGCAACAATTTTTTCAAGGCGATGTAAAATACACAGGGGCACCAACACATGACTGTTGTCTCCATGTCCAATAATGACTCCTCCTATTTCTCCCATCCGAAACACATGACACAATGACAGCAATGCCACACGCTGACTGTAAACATGACTATTATACAGAAATAAGACACGCCTACAACTCCCATTATTCCTCACTTAAAGGTACGGTCTCAGTTAATATTTCAATTTGGAATTAAATAACTGCTGATACTTTCACACAACAATTCAACATATATGTGTGACTCCTCTACAGGCACTAGCTTAGTAGCCAACTGTCCCTGGATAATTATCTATGGCGGTGTACCCCAACCTGTGGCTCTCCAGCTGCTGCAAAACTACAACTCTGTCAGGGCAAGATGGAGACTGTGGTTTTGCAACAGCTGGAAAGCGACCAGTTGGGGAACACTAATAAATGGTAATGATAAAACTACCAGACGGCCATACTTGTATGTAACTGGATAACAGTATTACATAGAGAATAAAGAGACAGTACTGAGCCAAATACATGATCACTCTTCATTAATTACATTGATTGTGTCGCCATGACATCACGCAGCTTCAGAAATCAATACAACTGCATCTCATACAATAAACACCTCATGCTCATCTGCCAGCGCCTCATGGTTACGGTACACTCTAGAAGGTAAGGGCGGGTTTAAACACTATAATATTAAGGGCGACTTGATTATAATAATCTCATCATTGTTTGGACCTAATACCCTAAATGTAAGAGGGTGAATTTAGGATCAACTGAATATTGTATGTTAACAAATGCATGTAAACATTTGTGCCAAGGATACAAATAGAAGACACCAACAGTATGTTGTGGTGGTGGTGAAAGTATAACCTGGGCCCCAAAATCCATTTTGCCTTGACCAAGGTATTGTGACCCCAAAGAGAGGGAAGCAAACCCATGTCTAGCTAGGTCTCTGGTATATTAGTGGCTGTCCTCAGGAGACTGATCAGTCACCGTAATAATACATAGACTTAAAAAAAATATTAAAAATGAACACCATAATAACTCAAATATCAAATCTTACATCATAATTTTTCATAATGGCGGATAGCAGCTAAGCTGCAAAGACTATGTATAACCGTGCATCGTCTATATATATATGTCAATAAGTTTCATCATTGAGGTAGATGCTAACACAGTATATGGCGTAACCCTCATTATAATCATATGCATCACAAGCACCATAATAATATTACCTATCATTATATGATGTTCTCCACATACTATATGTATATGTGTTTTTTGTTTTGTTTACACAAGGCATAAATAAAATCAGATTTCACTCTTTGCCAAAGGCTCGTCAATCTATGAAGCTATCTGATTGGTTGCCATGGAGAACTGTCCCATCAGACCCATCTTACAGGATGAAAGATGAGGCAGTGTAGGCCCCTGACAACCAAACTAATGGGAGAGCAGTGAGTAGTCACAGGCCACACTATGCTGCCTTTGAGATGGCCATGTTGCCCATAGCAACCAATCAGAATTCATCAATGAGTTGCGGATCTCGATTGATTTTGACACACAGGGACTCCATTAAAGG